>NC_092467.1:26943565-27306065 GCF_047495875.1 Pithys albifrons albifrons | reverse complement strand
TAGGTTTATACCAAAGCAGTGGTTACCTTCCCTGGACAGGGTTTTTACAGGGCCCCCAGTGTCCTGCTTTCTCTGCAGCACCTGGCTGTGCTCAGCTGCTGGCCCTTAGGCCCTGCACAGCAATAGCTCACTGCAGTAAACTCTTGTCCTTCTGTAGGTGTGTTTACCCTCTTAGCTCCTCCTCTGTGCTTGATGCTCAGCTGGGCTTGTTTCCAAACCACTTACATATTTTGCTATGTAGTAACAGCACCTCGTGTGCATAAAGCTGTATCCCAAATTTTGTAGGAGAGTGCTTTTGCTCTTTTTAGAGATCCACTCCTGAGATAACTCCTACTCAACAAGCTGGTTTGAAAAAACTCTAAAGCATTGCCTTTGCTGATCAAATTACACTCAGCCGTGGTTTAACTTACAAATGTATCCTGGTAAAAGTTTTCATTCTCTACACTTTTGGGGCTCCATCTTAGAGATCCCTTTCTACCTTCATCAAGCACTGTATTGCCACAGAACCATCTCTGAATGGTGATGTGTTTTGTGGAGCAGCCCTGCAGCCTGATTTTGCTGGAGCAGACAGAGTTCCTCTTCAGGACAACTCACAGAAGGCACAGTTTGGCATAAATCAGGAGGTGCTGAGATTCTTGGAGTATTCAATGAAGAAAGATAGAGAGATGCTTCAGATTGAGGTAACAGGAGTGATCTTATTTGGGTACTTTAGCTCCCCTTGCAGAAACCAAAATACTCATTTCAGTGCCAAGATGTTATGGAAGGACTACATTTCCTTCATGCCCTCCTGAGGGATGCTGGCAAGAGCTATTATCAAAGACTCCTTTTCTCAGTCATTTAATAGTAGCAGCTTCTCTTTTATTCTGTGCTCTCTGAGAGCAGAATAGAAAGTGATAATCTCCTTGGAATACAGCAGACACCTGTTTGATAAGTGGTAATTGCATTATTTGTGGAGGATTATCACAGTGGTGATTGTTTCTCTGCAATGAAACTCCACTATATAAAGCAGAGCAGAACTTCACTAGAAGATGTACATTCCAGGTAAAGGAAACAAAAAAAAGAAAACAAACATCCTTTCTAGAAGTTCCTTTTGAGAAGTCAGTAACAGCATATTTTCAGGAGCTAACATTGCAAAAATCCAATCCCTGGAAAAGTGACATCCAAGAAGAAGCAGCATAAAAAGCCTCTCAGTGTTTGAACTGTTTGCTGGCACCAGTGCTGCCAGCACAACTGCCTGAACTCTGCCAAGGAATTATATAGTGCTGGAAACATATCCAGGCACTTTTCTGTTTGCCATCCCAAACGTTGTACAATGTTGTGAAGTAAATGGCATCCCACCATAGACCAGAAACGTGCCAAGTATTTGGATGATACTCTTTGTGAATGCAAAGCAGTTCCCAAGGTGTATCTGTGAATATCTGTGGGCAATATGTGGTCTGGATGAATCGTTTATTAGTTTATACTGTTGTTTATTATTTTATTTGTTTCTGACCTTAAAAATCTGTAAATAGTTCTGCTTCTCTGCTGAATAGCAAAAAAATTATTTGGGATCAGGCCTATTAAAAAAATTATTATGCCCAAGTCTGTGGCAATTACATAGATAAAGAAAATACCAGGAACCTAACAGATCCTGTATTTCAACATAGAAGGCAGCAAATGAAACAGGACAATTTTGAGGAAAGGAAATATAGGAAGACAGGTTAACTCTGTTCAGTGTTTTTGCAGTTGGTATGAGTCTTAATCCATGTTAAGTGTAGCTGAATTTTTTGTGTTAGTATCAAAACTAAGAACAAGTGGTAGTGCAAAATACCGTAACCAGACTGCAGAGCATGTGGTGCTCCACAGAGAACTGCTGGATGAGTGGACACTGGTTCTTTCCGATGTTTTCAGGTGCTAGAGGGATTCTTGTCCTTTTTTTTTTTTAATTGACCTTTTCTTCACTTTGATCTTCCTCTCATTTGGCAAAATAAAATGCATGAATGCTTTGACTCCTGGTATTTGTTGTCACCCAAAGACAGTCCCTCTTTAGCTTAGGAAAGGTTTAGAATCCCAGTTTATCTATGAATAACACTCTATTAATTGTAATAGATCTTATTTTAGTGAGAGAGAATTTCTTTTTTGTTCCTGAGACCTTCAGGAATGTACAGTGAGTTATGACCTGTTCCCAGGCATGTATGTTTTATAGATCAATTCACACAGGTGTACCTATTAATAAACTCACTGAACCAATTTACATGCATAAGTTTTAACCACTGAGTAATTAGTGAAAGCATTGCTGAGGAACTGGAAATTTGGGAAATGTGTCATTATTTGCATATCAGTATAAAGCAATTACTAAATTAAAGAGTGCACGTTGTGACAAACATGAAGCTCCTTTACTGTTGCTTTGTCAGTGCACATTAACATCAACTTGATGTGAAAGCCTGGCTTTCTCTGCATGAACTAAAAATCCTAAGGCAGAAGTACACAATGAATCACCCAGAGTTTGGAGGCTAGCACACTGAATTGCCTTGGGGTTCAGACTGAGGAAAGAAAAAACTCATGTAAAAGACCATTGAGAAAACGTATCAGTGGAAAGTAATTAACTCAAGATCCACAATTAGCCTCATGGTCTATACTTAACTGCGTTCCAGGTCTTTCAGCGTTTATTTAATTCTGTTACCCTGTGTTTCAAATAGCTGCAAATGGCTTGGCAGATTTTTCATCCTTTTTAATATTTACAGTTTTTGTCTAAGAAGAAGAATGAGCTCTGTAAGTGATCATGGGTATTTATTTCAGTCTCTCAAGTATATCTCCTTTTTAGCAGAATCTGTTGTACGAGGAAATATTATTTTCTTTTTGTTTCCTTTTAATATATTTGTGGTTTGAAGCAACATTAAGCACTACAGTAGATGTCCTTCTGCTTTAATTCCTAATTTGCCTAACTAGGTTCAGTCAAATGAGAAATACTCCAAACCAGGGATAATTTTCATTCAGCCAGCAAATGAGAGTGGTAGATGCACAGAAATACGGCTGCTGATTAACAGCGACTGCAGCAAAGCTTGGCATGTGTGTTCAGCCAGCGTGGCAGAGCTGGGTGTTCCCAGAGCAATGGAATGGGCACCACTTTTTCTCAAGCTCATACAGAGGCTTGTGCACTGGGAGTGTTTTTGTAAAGCTGCCTTTATGGTGGTTGTTGCTGTGGCTCCAGCCACCCTCAGCTTGTGTCTGAAAGGCACAAGTGGCTTTCTTGCTGGGCCATGGACTCTCCTCCAGCCTCCCTCCTCCCACCCCATGTGCTGTTATCCCCAAGATGATTCCAGAGCATCTTCACCCAGCACACAAAGATCTCCCAGCATTGTGCCTTGAAACTGCAGCAGAACAACATACATATCTTTAACATGCAGTTTTATGGAATTTTTGGGAATTAACCACAGCAATCTCTTAATCCTAATCTAAAGAGTTTATCAATGTTTAAAAAATTATGAATAATAAAGACACTTTTTTTTTTGTTCAGAGATTTCAAACTTTTGTGTTCTGTGTTTTAACTCTATAGCATTCCTTTGTGATTTTAAGCTTCATTATAGTTCAAAGATCTACCATGGGAACATGCCTGAAATCCTTGGAATGAATTTCCTGCAACCTGTGTTGACAGGTTTAAATTACGTACTCTGACACTGTTCTTGTGGCTGGATTAGAAACTTTTTTCCAGGTTAAACCTGCGATAAGTAATTGTCACAGCGCGCTGGCACAATGCTAATTGGAAGTGACGTGTCCAAACTGGCCTCAGTAACATGAAGAACCCCAACAGGTGTGAGGGGTGGATCTTCCCATGGGCCCTGCTGAACTTCTAACAGGGGGAAAATGGTAGAAAAAGTGAAATGAACCTTGAATAAAGCTGTCAGCAGTAATTATCTCAACAACACTTTGTGAGGAGTTAAAATAAGCATTACTGATTTATAACCTGAACACACTCCACCCTAGAGATGTTTTTTTCATCCAGTTAGTGTTTAAAATGAAACGTTGAATACCTGTCAAGATTTTTTTTTTAAATAGAGATGCATAATGAAAATGAAGTTATTTTCCAGAGGAAGCTAATTTCAAGGGCTGTCAAATTTTTTAAACTCCTCTGTTCATTTTCATATTTGTGCAATAGTTTAATAAAACAAACAAACCTCAAGCATACTTGACTGTTTTTTCCAGCTAATGCTATTTGATGTCAAAAGACAAAGTGGCTAATGTGGAATTACATCCACTTATTATTATTGTTCAAGGAGGGATAAAGGCTTCCATGGTAGTAGATGAGCTTTCGTTGATTGATTTTTATTTTTCTTTTTAATATTATGTACCAAACTTGAATAGAAATGTCTAGTTGTCCAGTATAGACTGAAGAGACTCCTCAGTACCATGTAGTAAATTCTTCTGAATCTCATCATTAATTCCATAGTACAAAAAGCCCTTATTTCAGTCAATGAGAAAAAATGCATTGAGTAGATTTGGTTTTGGAATTGCAGTGTATCTTCATTTTACAGTGGGATACTTGGTTTTTGTTGGCATGATAACACTTGTTTTATGTATACAATGTATTTCAGTATGGATAGAAATAATTTTACGGTCTGTTAGTGTTGAAAGAATACTTGCTAAGTTTTGAGAAAAGAGCAAACCAAAGCATAAACATTAATTCACAGAAAACCTTTAATCTCTTTAAGCTTTAAACACTACTTTTGAACATGAACATGAGGGAATTCTTAAGTCACGTATCACTTTGACTTTGGGAGATTGTACAGTGAAAAGAAGATAGATTATTTAATGAATACAGTGACAAGTGATGGGTTTGAAAATGTTGATCACCTGTTTGTTCCCAAGGAATTCAGTGAGGGTTTGTCTCAGCACAACAGGCTGCCCACGCATTGTTAATAATGCTTGGTTAAACACTGGCAACTGCAGCCATGGCAAGAACAAGCTTTTATGGAGTCTGTCTCGTGTCATAGCATCATCTGTCTTGAAATGATGAGACTCCTGAGTACCCTCAGAAATAGCATGAGTTTCTTGGGAGTCCCTACATGGATTGCTTTCTTGGTGTTTGGATCTCCAGCCAGGAAAGAGCATGGAGCCATCTGATATTCTCTGAAGAACTGCAAAAAATTGCCAAAGAGTTCCCATACTCTAATTTCCCCTGCTTCAATATTCATATGCAAGGGCTATGATGAAACCACTCCTTTATTCAACTGTTTGTATAATGAAAAACTTCCTCTTCTTTCATTTCAAGTGTGGAAGCCAAACTTCATTCACTTGCTCTACCTCTCCCCCCTGACTTTTACACTTCAGTTTTTCGTATATGCCTCATTAACTACTATATCCATTTCACCACACAAATATTCCTTGCTTTATGATTTGCTCAATTCTATAATGTCAAAAAGGATAGCTTGCAAAAGAAAAATTGAAATGTGCCTGAGCTGGGAGCAGCAGCAGCCTCAACTGTGGAGCAGCCTGACCAGTCTTGCTCCAATGGTAAGCAACAAGAAGACTAACTTATTTTCTAGGTGTTCCAAGTAGATTGGTTTATAACTTGTTCCTGTCCCCCTTTTGGGGGAGTTAAGTTGAACTGCTCTGCAGTTCCCCAGATCACCCTGAGATTCTGACTTAAAGACCTGAGGTCTGAGGCATTGGTCTGTGCCTTCATCTAACCCTGCTGAAAGTATTTCTCTCTTATTTGCCATTCTGCAGCCTGACGTGGTAATCTTCTTGAACAGGAAACTTAATTTCTCTAGTGAGGAGAGATAGATGACATGTTGGTAGGCTGGGAGAAATGAACTTGTCTGAATTCTCCAGAGATCTGCCCCTCCAGAAGAAGGGACTAGCCATGATGAATATGCCTTGCAGACATCTAAACTGAAGTCTGTCTGCACTAAGAAGGGAGAGAATTTTTCACTTATCTCAGTGGGCTGAAATGATAGAGAATGGACTGAACCTGGAGACTGGGGAAGGCTCCCTTGCAGGAGCTGTGCTATTCAGCCAAGATGTAACAAAACTGATGAGTTGGTTTGTCTTGTTTATCACCTTACCTCCTGTTGGTGCACTTGGGCTGTGAAAGAGCTTCATCCCCAATATTCCTTGGATCCAAACCCAGCTAGTAGTACTATATAGATACAGAGTGTAATAGAAAAACTGGGACAGAAATGTTCTTCTCAAACTTCATGTAGTTGTTCAAAATACTACTTTTCACCCCCTAACTTCAATAAGACACATACCTACAGACATCCATAGTGTCATCGCTATTTATCATAATCAGGGAATTAGCTTATGCTATAATTAAAGGTCAGATAACAGAATAGAAGATTTAAATCCTTGATAATTCTCCTTCCTGACCCCTCTATCCTTATCCTTTCTCTTACCTGATGAGGGGAGAAAAATGTCATAGTAATTACTCCAACAAGGAAAAGGATCAAGTTGTATAGAGGTGAAATTTTCACAGAGGAGACACCTACCAGTCATTGGGTACTTTGCTGTGGGCAACTCTCCAGGGTTATTTTGAATAACTGAGCATGGCGTTATGAAACGTACTCAGTCATGTTTGTTTCTTTATACATTAGCCATGTATCAGTGAGTTACCCAGTAAATGAAAAAGCTAAGCAGCTCTCATTTTGAGCACATAAAAAGAGCTGTCACATGAAGTATTTGAACCAGGATTAGATTTCAAGCTGTGTAGGTAGCAGGGCATTCATTTCTGATTTAAGAATTTTTTGTGCAGTGTATGTGTATTAAAAACCTCCATGTGTGTACTGGAGCCTGCTAAGCAACCTCTAGACAGAGCTCTTGTTCAGCTGATGATCTCCTGATTTATAAATGTTGTTTTGGGGTGTAATTTCTGTTTGTTAATACATTTGTTTCTAACTTGAAGCCACAGTTAGCTAATATTGACCCGCTAGTTATGGCCTAAGTACTGAACAGCACTATGGTTTGATATATGCATGGCAGTCAAGTTATACAGAAATTACATTCTTTTTTTATGGTTGTTTTCCTTGTTATTAAAAATCCGGGTTTGTCCACTGAAAGGTTTTTGTTTTTGTTTAGGTTTGCCATTGTCAAATAATGCCTGTTGCTTCATTTGCTGTTGTTGATAGAATTATCTCCTTTTCATATGAATCAAATGTTCTGTGAATTTCTGTCTGATGCTTTGTAAGTTTTATAGTTTGACCATTGAATTTCTGAGAGAAAGTGGTTGAGAATCTCTAGTTTATGTCCAGTAAATTATATTAGAGAGTATTTTGCCATGAAAAACTATCTCTTCAGTGTGTTGGAAAGGATTCTTCCTTTGAGTAGCTCAAACAATAAAGTTACCCTTGTAAAAGTTACCTTTGAGTGGTCTTGTAAAGGGCCAAAAGCTGGTTTTTAAAGCTGACAAGTAGTGCGCGATACATCTGAAGGGCTCCATTCAAGTCTCTTTATGTTCAGATAGACGCATTAATGTACATTAAAGCAGATCAGCTCCCATATACTCCAAAACCTCAAAACTCTTATTGCTCTTGTAGCAATCAAAAACTTAACCAAGAGCACAAAATAAATCGATATTCCTACTGTCCTTAAAGTTAGTATCACTTATACTTGCTTGTTTTTAATGGTTCTTGTTTAAAAAGCTTCATCCTTTTGGAGAGAAGGGATCCCTTTGATGACAAGTATCCTGTGAGCAGCACAGCCTCCCAGTAACTGAGGATGAAGGAGAAGGTCCAGTTCTTGACAGGTTATTGCCTTAAGCTGGCCACTTTGGGTGTCCAGCTACATTCTGTAAGGCATTAGAAAGCTCTTAGAGCTTGCCTTCACTTTCCTCATTAGATATGGTTGCCATTCAGATCTCTTTTGAGATACTGTTTTTCTCCATCAATGTGTGGCTGAACATGAGGAAGGCCAATTTGTCACATCCAATTACTACTTGCTGATGCAGGACACTGAGCTTATAATTTTGTATCAGCATTTCTCAGTGGAGCGAGTTCTGCAGCTGGAGTTCTGCTGGTATCATTCTTTATGTTCCTTCTACTGTTTGTCTTTCTCAGATTCTCAGTATCTTGATTGGGTGTCTCTGGACTGGTGCAAGAGACTGAGTTTGTTCCTTCAGTTATAATTTCAGGAGTCTGCAATAGTTGGAATTAAATTGTGCCAACAAGCTCCTTCTAGCTGATACAAGCTTTGGAGATTATGGGCTTGAAATTTTTCGTATTATTCTGAGCATAAGATGGCAGCAATTTGGAGTTACACAATTTCATTCTCTCCTGCAGAAATATTTGTATCCTGCAGTAATATTTGTATCATGAAATACGGGGGAAAAAAGAGTATTTTTAGATTGTTCTGAATGATATTTCTTGAAGCTTCAACATAAAACCAGTACATTCTAACAGGAAGAGTAATTTATTTTTAAAGCACCTAGTCTGACTCCAGATTTGGCAAATATTTCTGGCTTAATCTGAAAGGTTGATACAGAATCCTGCATGTTTGAATCAGAAAAGATGTTGCTTAACTTTATCCCCCAATTACTAATGCAGGGAATTGAAAGATAAATGTTCTTACAATGAGTTTTTACAAATAATTTAAGTGTCTTAGTGTTGGAAAGCACAAGTGAGCACTAAACTAAAGTTTTTCTTTCTGAATTGTAAGATTTGATAGCTGTCTTTCTTCTAGTAGTTAAACTCTCTTTCAAGTAACTTTTGTGCACTTCTGGCCCAGGTTGTACCATTACCTTTTTGAATTCCAGTAGCAATCCATTCAATATCTCTGTTGTCTCCTAAAAGAACTCTTCCTTCTACCACTCTCCCTGCAATGTTTGAAGTCTTCAATTTTGTTGTCCTTCTCCTTAAAGAGCTGTAGGAAGCCAAATACCAGTGATGGACAAGAGATGTGGCTTTTCAGTAATCATCTGCATTTCATTTTTGCAAGTCATTTTGCCTATTTCTGATTCTGTTTCACTTTGCACCTCGTTTACCTTTCAGCTCTGAGGTCATTTGATTTGCATATGTACATTTCCCACCTAGAAAAATAGACTAACTGTATTTATTTTTGCTTCAATGTTTTATTTATTTCATAACCTATATCTACCTTGTCATTGGTGCACAAGTCCTGCATATGCATCTTTCAATGTCTTTTCTTGTGCCAGTGAAAGCCAGCCCATTCAAGCTCTAGTACCCACATAAAGTTGATTTTCTTGAAAAAAATATTCTGGAAAGTTAGTGACTACTTCTGAGCTTTTGCACACCCAGACGGGTCCAAAAGGTAGAGGGGTCAGGCTACAAACCAGCATTTTCAGTTACGGGGTTGGTGTAAAGACTTCGTCCACTGCCATGGGAAGGTGGCTGTGATTTGTGTGTCTAACATACTACAACCCTGTTTAGAAGTAGGCAGGTGCAGTATTTAGGAAGAAAAAACTCCAAGAGCAGCCTGAGCTCTACAGTTCTGGCCACTGAGACCCTTCAGCTGGTGCTCCCATCAGTAAATTGGCCTGTATTCAAAATACTAGGAAAAGTTGAGGTTTACTATCCATGACACCAGCCTGAGCTGCCTGAAGAGTACTCTTTTGCTTAGTGGTGCTGTTTTTCTAATTTCCAAGATAAAGCTTAAGCTCTCTGGGGCAAGAGTCATTCTTGCAAGAGGACTCTTCTTAACATGAAGATACCTTTGTTTTAGAAGAACGTGGAGGCCACTAGTTTATTTTGAAATTAAGGCAGAGCTGTTGCTCCTTGCCTTTCCTTTGCAAAAAAAAACTTCTCAAAAATGCTGAAAGAGAGGGCAATTCTCACACAAATATGCACAAAACCCCAACATTCCAGCAACTGTCTGGAGAGAGGGATGAAACAAGCTCTGATGTCGAACCCCTTCTGCTGTAAGCTCGTATTTGAGAGACGCTTTGACACTATAATATAGGGTTGCAAATTGGAATTGCAACACCCTGCAATTGGGCCAAGTGATGAAGCAGCACAATAACTGCTTGCTTGATCTT
Organism: Pithys albifrons albifrons; assembly: GCF_047495875.1. Classification (NCBI taxonomy): domain Eukaryota; kingdom Metazoa; phylum Chordata; class Aves; order Passeriformes; family Thamnophilidae; genus Pithys; species Pithys albifrons. Next base: position 27,296,101 of record NC_092467.1, on the reverse strand, counting down.
ACCACTCTCTCTTTAATGTGCACGTAAAAGGCACCGGGAGCCTTTCCAGGCATCTGTCAGGGGATTTGATGCTGTGAGATAGGGAAGTGTAGTCTGTGTGTGGTTGGGGGGTGGTGGTGTGTGTTTTACCAGTATTTTGTGTGGTGTGGTAACTACAGGGCAAAGTTTCAGGTTTTAAAACAGTTGGTTTTGTTTATTTTTAGAGCTTATAAAAATAATAATTGAACTGGTGGATTATTACAGAGAATGCAGTTCTTATGCTCTTGTCACAGGAGTTTCATAGGTAATTGGTCTTGACCTGTATGTCGTCTTTAATATTTCATTTAGTCCAGAGTATTATAACTCACTTCCTTTAAGGCTGGGCTTTTTACACAGCTAAACTTCTGTTTAACCCTGCTATGAGAATGTGACAGTAGGCTAGTTCAGGCAGGTTAACATTCATTTGGTAACCAGGCTGCTTAATCAGCCTGCTTCAACCTGCAGCAAATTAAATCTTTGTGAATTCTAGCAGACCAGTGATAAAGTAATTCTGAATTATGTATAAAAAATAAATGGGGTATTTTCAGTTCTCGTGGCAGTAAATGAAATTTAGGGCTTATCATTTATTCTTGGATTTTTGTCGAGGATGATTGAAATGTATTTTACCTTAATGTTTTTATGATCTAATTAGGAGTATACTGTATTTCTGAAATACATAATGTAAGTCTTTCATTCTGTGTCCTGCAAAAATACCAATAAGCTTTATAGGATCTACAAAATCTCTTTCTGTTCTCTCTGTGTTTCTTCTGAAGGAACCAATAGAAACAATGTTTTAAACATACAGCCAGAACTCTCTTTCTCCACTTTTCTAAGAATTGTACAGCATCAAATATGTTGTCATTGCCAAAAATTAATTAACTACCTTTATTTAAAAGCTATTCATGTTGTAAAAGTGTGGTCAAGGTAGGGCTTAGGGGCTTCTGAGCCAGTGCTGATTCTGCTGGCACTGGTTACTCAGCATCCCTCCTGTCTGTGCTGGCTGCAGTTTCACCAGCACTGTTTGGTTTGCGTGTCCATGTTCATGTGAGAGACATGGCATGAGCCCTGACATTTGAAATGACCAGAAGAGATGAAATGTACTTTTTAAGTTGTCGGTGGTTGTGTCTATTGCAGTGTCTGCTGGTAAACTATTCTTTGAAATAATTTTTTTTCAAGATGACTTCACTGTTTTTAATTAGTTGTATCATCTTCACTTTAACATTTACTTAGTGATTAGCAAGAAAAAATTACATTTACATGATGAGAGCATAGCACTGTAAAAGTTACCACATACAAGTAATATTTCAAACTTCAGTACTGATTTAGGAGAAAATAACAATTCACAACAGTTTTGACTTTGCAGTTCCAGGTAGTTTTGATACTCTGTGCATACACACCAATAAAACTCACTTGATGTTTCCTTGAATATTTTTATGCATGGAATCCTTTTCACTTTTCAGGCTTCTTTCGTTATATTTGTTAAAATAATGAAGTCTTCTGCAGTGCAATCTTTAGTTTGAATCTCACAGAAACCTTTTGAACTCCCCCCCAAACCTTCAGCTGACACCATGGCTGTAACAAAGGCTCACTGCTTTCCTCGTAGATGACTCTTGCTGTGTCAGGACTGACTTTCCCTTGCCATCGACTGACAGTTGGAAGAAGATCTTCTCCTGTACAAACGAGGGAACAGTCAGAGGAGGTAAGAACATCATCCTTATTTTACCAGTATGCTCCAGGAAGAAGCAGGGAAACCTCATTTTGCATTGGCCACCATCCCTTCTGTTGTCAAGCATGGCAATAAAAGTGCATCTTTAAGCAGTCAATTTATGGTTCCTGTAACAAGTAATTATGGCAGAGTAAGGAACTGGGTAAATGGCTCGTTGAAGATAAACAGGGAAAACAAAGTAAGCAAATCACAGCAAGAATGAAAATGCTCCAAATTTAATAGAAGATTGAAACATCTAGTTTTGGTGTTAGCAGAAAGAGATGTTTTCTGACCGGATAAACTCCTGCTTCATTGTTTCTAACTATTAATAGTTTGGTTAAAGTTTCCAATTCCTTTGTCCTTCCTCAAAATGAATTTAATATAAGCAGTTTTCCATTTCTACATACTTTTTAACTATTTTTTTGAGAAAACTATAGCATATACAGTTTATCTTGCTGTGCAAAAAGGGTTTATTTTGATCTGTTCAGCTCTTTTGAGTTGGCAAGAGATAGCTGTGAGGGATGGTCAGGATGCAAGACTGGATATATGCTGTTGGGTAGTTGGTAGAAGTTAGAGGATGGTCAGACAACGCTGTAGTAGCTGTACCTGAACCACTTAGCAGGTTAAAAAAATGGTTATTTTTTAGTCCCAAGGCCTCCCAGCATAACTGGGTATCATTTTACTCTTTACTCTGTGCTGCTTTACTCTTTCAAAATGTTCTGAGTGAGTTTGTTCACCTTGTAGAATTTTTTGTTGTTGTTGTTGACTAGTTCATTCAGTAAATGTTTTTTTTTAAGTCTTCTTTGTGTAGCTGTTGCAGAGAGACATCCTGCATGTTTGGAGCTCTCTGCTCCTCTTGTGATCACTTGCATGCCAGAGCTGAAATCCCATGTTTCATAACACCCTTTGCTGCACCTTCAGGGGTTCATGCAGGTTTTCTGTGGTGAGTTACCACTGTAAGGTCTAGATCCAGCAGAGCTGGAGTAGTTCTTCATGGAAAGAAGTCAATTTAGAGACAAGTTAATGTTGAATAGTTGAAACCAAGGTTCTTCTGAGCTGTTCCATGTTTTAGAGGGCATGAGATCCGAAAGATCTGATGGTGGGAGATGAGACGACACCTTAACTCCTTGCACAAAAATGTTGATTTTTCTCCTTTACATTGGTATGCCAAATACCAATATAAAAGCCAACAATGTATGGCTTTCCTCATGCTTTCTTTGGCTCTTTCACCAGCTGTTAGTACTGTTAGATGGAAAACCATTCACTTAGGATAAAATTTTCTCAACTGTGTGCATGTAGAGAAAGTTTCATCATCCTTTAGTAGTGCATTTTGACACAAAATATTGCAGTCACCCAGACTTCTGTTAAAAATTGTCTTGTTTATAAAAAGGTTTGATAATGCTGTATAATACAGTAAAATAAAATACCATAGATTGTGCTTTTGTAGAAATGTAGTATTTTTCCCTGTGCATTGCTGTGTATTTCACTGAAGATGATGTCTGTAATAGAAGCTTATGGTGGACTTTGGCTTTTGTTTTTATATAGCAATGCACTGATGTTCACATGGTTAGTGATAGTGATGGAGATGACTTTGAAGATGCCACGGAGTTTGGAGTTGATGATGGTGAAATGTTTGGAGTAGCATCATCTGCCTTGAGGAAATCGCCAATGAGTAAGAGTTGACAGTTAATTTATAATTAACTGGTGATTGTACAAGTGCAGTGAAGGCAGAAAGGTGTGATGAGCCTGCAGAGTAAGAAACAGGAAAGGATCTTTTGATAGTAATGTTAAATTGTTTGAATGTCATGTCTGATGGATGTATCAAATGACATAATTGACAACTATGAAAGCATAAGTTTTTGGCTTACAGTTGAAGAATAGTAAGTAAACTCAGAAATTATGATCTCTATCCAAATATGCCTATAGGTAACTGGATTTCCACTTCCCTCCTACAGATTCTAACTTCAGCATCTTGTGGTGATTAGCATTTTAGACATTTACATTAAACAAGTTTCTCAGTGATTATTTGCCCTTGAATTATGAAAAGGATTGAGCAGGAACAGTCAGTCACCTCCTACAGGCAATTCTTGTATACTCTTTATTTACTTTGCCTTACGTTAGTGTTATTACCTTAGAAGTTTTTTGACAGCAAATATATGTAATAATATGAAAATGTCTTAGCATTATATATTGGAAGTTTAAAAAAAAAACAAAAGAAAAAGGAAGAGTAACTCACAATGTGGTGGGTTAAGCCTTTGAAGCCAATCCTTTCATTTTAATATATTAAAGTAAGTCCAGAGTGTGAGTTCCGAACAAGTGATATATGACATGACACTGGATCTGAAGATTCTACTGTTTGGAAAACCTGAATATTTTCATGAGACCCTCTGGAAATTTCATGTCTTTCCAAAGGTTCATAGTTGATAGTCTTTCATGAAATTTATATGGGCTCTTGGTAAGCACTTCAGTAAAGTGGCAACATGAAATGTCTGTGAAGCAAATGAGTTTGCAAATTACCACCTCCTTCCATAAGGATGCAGTTAATTTATATTTTTATTTTTTTTAAAGTGCCAGAAAATGCTGAAAATGAAGGAGATGCCTTATTACAATTTACAGCAGAGTTTTCTTCAAGGTAAGCTTAGCCTATTAACTGTGTGATTCTTGTTATAAACTAAGCTAAATTTAGTAAATAATTAAAATATAAGTAAACGAAAGGTACCTATTTCTTGTGGGATTATAACATATTTAGATATCCTAATCTAATTTATTTTAGTTTTAACTTTGTTAGAGCTGCTTCTGAAATAAAATCATTTCTCACTCCAAGTCAGAGTGGCAGATTTTTGTCTCATTTCTTTTGCCACTGATTAGTATCATTACTTAATTGCATAAAGGTCCACAGGGATGATGAGAACTCTGATTATGTGTAATAATTTTTTTATAATATACTGGAACACAAAAGCTGAAAATTATTGATATTGAAAAGTATACACAAAGTTGCAATAAGAGTTTTCACAGTAATGATGTGGTTATGTAGATATCTATTTTTTAAAGTAACATAAATGCTGGTTTTTTACAAATTTATAGTACCAACTCATACATTGTTAAACAGTTGCCATGTTTCAGGGAACAGGCAGAAGCTGCAAAGTAATGCAAAGTTTATGTGCCTTCTGTTTCCACTCCCCTTGATGAAATGTTCCTTTATGGGTATGAGATTCATTAGTGGGAAATTCAAGAACAGCCATCAATTAACTTTTAAGAATATAATAAAAAGAGGAAATAAGCTATGATTGGAAAATTGTATAAAACTTAAGATGTCTGTGTGTTTAAACTGAAACCTTTTATGAGAAAATTTGTAAGGTGGTAGTTTGTTACTTTGAGCTTTTAAATGTTGGCTTCTAAGTATTTCCCTTCTGTCCTGTAGAATTGTAATATTTCATCTTTCTAAAGGTTTAGCCAATGCATTATATTTACATGAATACATGAAGAAGTAGAATATTGAAATAACTTACCTTGATAATTTTTTATTAATTGGAAATTTTATCTCAAACAGATATGGTGACTGCCATCCTGTTTATTTTATTGGATCATTAGAGGCTGCTTTTCAAGAAGCCTTCTATGGGAAAGCTAGAGATGTAAGTGTGTATTGAAACTACTTTTTTAATATAGTGGAGAAATGCAAATCACCCTCAGTGTTTCATCTTTAGTTTAAAAAAGCTAACTACAGTGAATAACTCATTCTTCTTAATCATTCAGGCTGTATTTTTATTGGAGTACTGTAGTTGTCAAAGCTCCTCTTTTTCTTTCCCCCCTCCCTTTTCTTCATGAAATAATGGTGTCCTAGCACCAGATAACACTGCCTGGGAGTCTTGTGGTTGACAAGTTCAGTGTTGCATGTTGGTAACTCCTTTAAAGAATGGCTAATGGAATTGTAACCTGAAATGGAAAGCTCTCTGAAATTCAGTGTGCTTTTTTTTGTTTGTACAGCCTTTATCTGCCAAGTAGGTTCCGGTACCCAAGGTTTGGTTATTTAGTTTTTCTGTACATCCAACCAGGCATCTCAAGTTTCTGTTATTCCATGCACAGTTTTAAAATCAGTATTTTAATAAAATTAGAACAGGGATAGTTTATTTAAGTTTTGGTGACTTTACTAGGAGAGAAACCCAAAACCCAGCATAATTAAGCACAGATAAAGTTGAAACACAAACAAGAAGATCATGCTGTTTAAATTTACTTTTGTTTTCTAGATAGATGTTTAATTTTAAAATGAAGAATATTTTGGCTTCTGTAGTTACTTGTATTGGAAGGAGTATCTATATTGTTAGAGGCTGTTCTGGTAAGGCTGCAGTGTTATGGGTCCACACCATGCAGCTAAAGTTAATTACTCGTATTGGAAGGAGCATCTATATTGTTAGAGACTGTTCTGATAAGGGTGCAGTGTTTTGGGTCCGCACCATGCAGCTGAAGTTAACACATACTTAACACTATAAGTTAATATTTTCATGTCTTTGCACAGATTTAAGAGCATAAATCTATACCTAGTAATTCAGTGGCAAGGTATTAATTTATAATAACTTGTTAAAGTGGACCTTAATGCATATTTTTAAAAAAAATCATACGAATTCAACATGAAAAGAGTTTGAGTTGGGAAGTTCCCTTTGTGTCGTTTTGTCAGCAGTGGTTGACAGTGTATCAGTGCCATCATGGACAAAAGCACATCAAGAACTTCCATAAAGTAGTTTTATTCCTGTAAATCTGATATTAATGCAGTGCAGTTGCTTAGTTTTTTAGTACCCAAAGTACTTCATATACTACTCTTATATAGCACATCTGAAGTTCATGTCACCTCACATTTCTAGTATTCTGCAATGTATTCCGATCAGATCCTCATCACAATAGAGGTGAATACTTGTCTATTTAGGAAAGTATTTGTGTGTGTGTGTGTTGTTTGGATTGAGCTTTTCTTTTCTGAATATTGCCTTATTTTCCAAAGCTCTCTCTCCTACCTACCCTATGGAATGGCATTATTGTAACATTCTGACTTTAAACAAAGATATGAGAATGTGTAAATACTGTTTATTTTCACTGCTTTTTTCCTGTTACAAAGTCATGTTTTCAGTACTGCCTCCTGGAATGCACAATTGAGGAAAGGGTTACATTATAATTGCACTTCATAAAATAATTAAATATGTATATCAGTATTAAAAAAAGCTTAGGAGAAATTGCAACGTGTATGTCTTGTCTTCTAATTTATACTATGGAGGGCACTTAATTTTACCAGGGCAACAGATGAGCTTCAGGCACCAGCTTTCTTCACTTGAAGTGAGAAATTGAGTTCCAAGAGTAAATAAAAACAAGATTGAAGGTTTAAATCCTCTACTAGGCTTTTTGAACTTATATACTCATTAAATGTTTATTGGAGTGGTGGGATTACGAAGGATTTGGGCAGCTTCATCAACTGGTATATACTTAATCACTAAGTAAAACACTACATTTGATAGAGTGTTTCTCACGATGCCACACTCGATCCATCTTAATGAAAACCGCTTCAAACTGATTTAATTTGAGAGCACTTGGCAGCTTGAGTGCTCCGAGATCTCAGCCTTTTCTTCAAGAATTCTCAACGCTGGCCAGAGCAGAAGGTGCTCTCTGCAGTGCAGGTCTAGGGAGACAGCCACCAGCTCTGTTTTAAATCTGTGTTGTGGATACTTTCCCACTCAAAACCAAATCTCATTGTGTATAAACTTGAAGCTTTTTTTCAGAAATATTTTAGTTTGGGTTATTTTAAGAAAATTAACTGATGTCAGAACATGTGTTTTGAATGCAGAATGTGAGTTAAAATTTTTCTTAAGAAAACTGATGTTGTTCTGTTAAATCTCAATGTCTTTTTGGGTGTAGGAAAGGATGACAATAGTTCTTTAAGAAAATGTTATTTGAAAAAAATACCTTGCAAAATAAGTTTAGGTGTTTGTCTGTTACCTGTGTGTTTGAGTCACCAGACAGTGAAAATTAACGTGTATCATGGGTATATTTTTTCCTTTAGAACAACTGCTGCCACACCAGTGCCAGTTTTTGGTAGGAGAGATGGAATGAGGTCAAATGTAGCTGTGCTTTAAAACCTGTATATCTCTTTAGCAAAAAAATACAATACCCAAGATAATAGAGCTTTGCCTTTAAAACCCAGTGTCCTTAGCAATGAAATCCCAGGTACCTCCTGCAGCCTGATAGGTGAGGGTGTTGTGTGTCCATTTCCAAGGCTTACTGTACTTGTAAGACAAGAAAATATTTTCATTATTTTTTTTAATTGGGTCAGGTAGAGAAATAGGCAGAGGCTTATTAAATTAACAAATAAGCTGGTTTTTTGGGGAAGTCTTCTCCTCTACCTATTGTGCCAATTGGAAACAAGCATTTCCCTGTTACATCAGTTTCTGAAGAATGAACTTACTCTTGCTCAAGTAGCTACAATGCCATAGGTATTCCTGTACTGATGCCATGGAAAAAAATTTATAATGCAGATTTTTAAAAAGATGTTTGGGGGAGATTTCCTTGTGCCTGAAAGCAGTTTGTGGGTGTCTTGTGTTCTGAGACATCAGGGGGTTTATCCTAACTTAGGGTATTGTTATTAGTACTGGATCTTAATGGCTGTATTGAATCTCACTGAGCTATGTATTTGAATAATATTGCGGTATTTTCTTCTATTGGAGCTTGTTTGCCTTTCCGTTTTTATAGGTGGTTGCTACTCTTTTATTATGAGAAAGAATAAAGACATTGCCTTTGCCTTTTCAGGAGCTCTTATCTTTATATACCTCTGTCAGCTCACCTCCTGCTCCTCTCTCAACCTTTCTGTCCACTGACTTTTAATAAATATGTGAAACATCTCTCTTAGCACAGATTGGTATTGTCACCTCAATATATATTCCTGCATGGCTGAAAATGAACCGTGTTTTTTTTCTCCTTGAATTCTGTCTTTTAGGTTCAATTTAGTGGCAGCACCATCCCTCTCACATATGGGTTCTTTATTTCCTGAATACCTAAAAGAATGTGTGCTCCTTCCATGATTTGGCATGTTCAAATAAAAGCACTTTTTTTGCCTTTTTTCTTCCTTGGTCATAGCAAGGTATTCCTGCATACAGGGCTTTCCGTAGTATCATTTTTATCTGTGTAACACAGAAAAGTGTCCCTCATTATTTCAGCTAATTAAGATTATACTGAACTTATTACAGATGGAGATATTACCATTTTACCAATTCTGATTAAACATAATTAACCTGAACACTAATCTGCGTGGTATGGTTTGATACTGGAGGACAGACACAGAAGTATAACTGGGTTTTCAGGAGTGAAGCAGCTACATGGTAGATGCATATGCTCCAGTTAAGTCCCATATTAGTCACCTGCATTTTCTTTCAGTCTTGCCTGATGTGTGTTAGCAGCTCTGTCCTTTCATTTCACAGTTTATTTCTGAACTTGTGGACAATTATTGCTCAGAAATCTTTGCTATAACATACCAGCCTAGTAGTCTCACTGTGTGCCTACACACCCTGTATTCTTCATATCTGAAAAATAGCTTCATCTTCCATATCTGAAGGGTTTCTCCTGGATATGAGTCTTCCTTCAGCCTCCTCAGTATTTGATATTAAATATTGGAAGTTTTTTAAAATTTTCTGCCACACTCTACATTTCCTCTTCTTTCAATCCTTGTGGTTTATAGATCTTACTTGAGTTTAGTTTAATTACTGGATTCTATTTGCATTATGTAAGTATCACTGCAAGTGCAATTGATTGAAATAGAGATACAACAGTATGATAGGATCAAATAGCTGGAAGATGAAAGTAAAGTAAATCAAGCTTTAAAACACACCTTTACCTGGGAGAGTGGTTTGCTGTTTGAACACCTTACCATGGTTTATGTCGATTGTCCATCACCGATGAATTTTTGAAATTAGATGTTTTACTGAAAGGTAAAATCACAGAAAGATTAAATTAGGAAATAATTTATGGATGTTTTATGACATGTATAATAGAAAATATGGGATCAGAAGGTTACAGAGATCAGCCCACTCCCACTTTAGGAACCTGTGGAATACAGTTTGTTTCAGATCTATAAGACTAGAGGCTGGTTAGTGCCCCTTTTCTCTCTGATGTCTGTCTCCTTTCCTTTGACTAGTACAGGGGAATTTAATAATGCTTCTCTTCAGCAGGTTTTGTTCTGTTCTGTGTAATACACAGACAGGGCTTCCTATGACTCTCCATTGGGCCTATTCCTACTTTGAGCCTTTTTCAAAGTGGGGCAAATTCAGGAGTGTATCACTTCAGTGTTAGAGAAGGTTTGCATTCTGTCTAGGGAAGAAAGGATTGTGTGTGATAGAGTAGCTGTGTCCAAGAAGGCTGATCCTATGATCTGCAAGATCCCCCTTAAACAGGTGGATCAGACTGTGCACTTCAAAGACTTAAAGATGTGCAAATGTGTCCCTTTGTTCATTTGAATTAGCTCTCACTGCATAAAACCTAGAGGAAAACATTAAGGTCTGGATTTGTTAGCCCACCAGCTTGAAAGAACATTCGTGCCTCTGGCAGTTGTTACATCATGAACATTTTTGTCTCAGTCATTACTTGAACTTATAAACCTGAGATTCAAAAATAACCATTTGGGTCTGGTTTTGCTGACCCTTGTGACTATATTGCTATTCTCATCCAAGTTCATGTTCTTCTGAGGTATCTAAATTATATTCTCATCCAAGTTCATGTTCTTCTGAGGTATCTAAATTAAAATATTAGGAGCTGGCTGAGAAGCTTGGAAATCCCATTACCCAGTGATACCAATTTATTGACCTCATGAAAATCTATGTTTCTTTTATGCCTCAGTCAGTGACAACTTTTCTTTCCTTTCTTTTAAGTCTGTACAAAGTGCATTCACTTTTCTGAAGTTCCCAAAGGCAAAAATGGCCAGGTGGATGCCTGACCCATTTTGGTGCACAGGGTGGATCTTTGCTGTGTCTGTCTCCTGTGTGGGAGTGCACACTGTGCCTGATCTCTCAGTCAGGTGCACCGGTTTCTGTGGCAGAGTCTGTGGTGCTGTGGGTGACATGGCTGAGGTTCCACGGTGCCAGGCTACAGCTGGCAACACTGTGCCTCTCAGGGCACTGCCCTGCTACTGTACAGCATCCATCTACAGCCCACAGTGCCTTCCAAGGTACCAGGAATATTCCATGGACAGATCCAAATCAGCAGGGAGCTCTGCAGTGCAAATACAGTGGTGGTGGGAGCAACGAGCAGCAGTGCAGCTGACTGTCTCATTCAGTCTGAAGGCAAGAGAAGTTGCAGAAAAAGTGCTTGAGGTCTGGATTTTTTAAGGTCTTTAGATAACCAAGATGCTGAAAACAGTTGGCGCCTCTTTTGTGTGGCCTTTTGCTTTGAACAAAAATGAAACCTGGAGCTTGGAGTTCAAGCTTTTAGGAACTGAAGTCTTACTGACATTGATGAGTCTGACGCTCCTGAGCATGTTTGTAAATCCAGGCCCCTTCTGAAAATTGGAGTGTGTGACTGCCTGGTCTCCAGCGTGCACGTGCTCTGAAAAACATGTCCCTTTGTGGCTTAAGTTCCTGAAGTCCTAAGGCCTTTGGAAGTCCCTCAAGTGTTAAGTAGTTACAACCTTTTTGGTATCCCATACCTTCATAGAGACTGTTGAAAGTTCTTCCCCTTCAAATTTTTTTTCCTTGGTTAGAATTTCATTCTAAGTATGCAACCTGTGAGTCATATTTTTGAGAAATCCAACACAGAACAGTCTAATGCTCCATTAGTAGGGGTTTTTTTATGGAGTTCAAGACTGTTCAACAGTTTTGTAAACCCATTTTAATAGTATTGACTGAAAAATATCCAGTATTATTCATCATAGAACCCTAGAATTTACTCTGAATTTTCAAAAGCTTGAAATAAACACAAGCAAAACTTGCTTATAAATATATGCTACCATGGTTTAGTAAAATAAACAAACACAAAACCAAACCCACACACAGCAGCAACAACAACAACAAACTCCAACCTGTGAGCCTTTTGTAATAAATCATTTTTCCAAGGAAGAAATACCCCACTAAGATTTTTCAAAATCAAGTTTCAGCACTTCAGTTCCTCCTGCTACCTCTTTGCATTAGTCATAGCAGAGTGCCTCTGCCTGCCCTTAACATTTTGGAAGAATTATCAGACACAAGTACAGTCTTTTATATGTGATGGAGTTTAGTCTTTACACAGTGAGATTTGTTGATGCAACACAAATTACTTTCCCTTGGGAAGAAGCTCAGTGTGAACCTCCATTGTGTTTGTGCCTGTTCTGTTTACTAAAATTTGTCCCTAAATCTTTAAGCCTAAAACTGTACATATTTTGAAACATTCTGTTGTGGGGAATCTCATATTTAACAGTTTCATGGGGTTGTTTCTTTGGAAGTAAAAGTGTTTCTCAAGAGCCTTTTTTTCTGTCTGCTCCCAGTGAAAAGAGGAGAGCAAAGCCATCCGCTTACCACAAAGCAGTGCCACCACAAAGGAAAGATTAAGGGTTTAGAGAGAGGTCAATGTGGGTTTTTCTCTAACTAAACACTTTCCTAAAGTTTCCTTGTGGAAAAAATAATGAAGTCATCTCAGAGTTTTTAAAGAATTTTTATTTCTTTTTCACCGTCTGCATTCGCTTGTCTTCTCAGCATGGATGTTTAATCTTTCTAGGCTTTGTGAATTGGTCCAAATGAATAAGTGGTGAGCTGTCTCTCTAGGAGCTAGAGGCTTATTCTAAGGCCCTAATCACTGAGTAAACACATCTTTGCCCTCCCTCTCTTACAACTGCTATATAATAGTTGAGATTCTAGCACAGTAACCTGGATATTGCAGGGATCGACGCTTTGAAATGCAGAACGGCTGATCCTTAAAAACAGACAGTGCCTGATCTTCCCCTGCCTCTTTCTTCTTTTTAAATTAAATATCAGCACAGAAATGCTGTTTTATTGCATGATATTGTGCATCAGTGCCCTGGATTTTCAAGTTTAGTTTCAGTCAACATTGTTGGCTGCACTTATATGGATCTCTGCATGTTGGGCTTATTAATGGCCCTTCCTGGCACATGTGTACGTGCTTCTGAAGAACATTTAAATTAAATTAGGCAAACATTAATGCAAATTACTAATCCCTTTCCCAAAGTCTAATGTTCAAATGTATTCTTCCTTTTATAAGCAGTCATCAAATTTTATCCAAAGCCAGTAAATGAGGAAAAAGTCATACAGGTTTTATTATAAAGACAGCTTGTCTCAAAATTGCATTGCATGTCTTGCTATATCAATACACATCAGTATCTGGGGTTCAGTGTTACTTCTGATGAAGAGATTTGAAATCACTTTAAATAAAAGTCTGAAAATAGCATCTACCATATCATCTCAGCAAATACGTTCAAATAGTATTTTAAAGTAGAGCAAGTAATACACACGGGTATGGGGGAATGGAAAGCTGTAGTTTTCTGAATTATATTTATAATTCATTGAATACCAGATACAGGATCATGGTCCTTAACCAGATCATAGTTTCCCTGTATTTTTGAACCTGTTTTCTATATTTGCATACACACAGACTTGTTTTCTAAAAGGTGGTCTGAGATTATCGTGGGGACACAGCACAGCCTTAAGTTGCTGGTAGTGAAGCTCAAATATTACTTGATAGCATTCGAGAAGAACTCAGCACAGAATATTCTGTTTCAAGAGACCATCTCAACATCTAATCATAGAATGGTTTTAGGTTGGAAAAGACCTCTAAGATCACTGAGTCCCGACATTACCTCAATGCCACCGTGTTCACCACTAAACCATATTGCCAGGTGCCACATCACAGCCTTTGGAACAGTTCCAGGGATGGTTATTCCACTGCTCCCCTGGACAGCCTGTTCCAGTGCCCTTCCAGTACAGCAGGGGAGAGGCTGATGTGCTGTGGGCCTCCCCCCATCATGGCTGGATGAAGAGCTGCCAGAACATCCAGTGTATCACTGTGCAAGTCTGGGGTCTGTAGGCAGCTGTGCTGTTACTCATTGCCTTCTTTATTTGGCTGTAGAGGTGGTGGTAATAATACCCTGTGATTTTTTTTCAGGTTGTTTATACTAGTTTTGTGTCATAGATGCTGTTCTGCCAAGAGGCATGTTCCTTGCTCAGGGAATTGTTCCAAGTGTTATCTTTATTGAGCAACAAGCCAAAAAATTTCACTCGTTTCTTAGATAAGTCTGTTGATAAGGTTTTTGTTTTTCTTCAAACATTGCCATTTTCATGTTCTAAGCATGTAATATATTATGTTTTGGTACCTGAACTAAAATACTAGGAAGCATTGAGAATGTTCAAAGATTTGTAGAGATGGACCATTTTTCTGAGAGTCTCCTGGGGTTTTTCCCCTGTGTGTGCACGTTGAAGTACTTGTCACCCTCCAGAAACCCCCCTGGGTGTACTAACACAGGGCTCTGCAGCAGCAATTTTAAATTGCTAAATAGCCTGAGGAAGTTTTCACTCATCTCTGCTCATGTCTTTTGCAGAGAAAGCTTCTTGCTATCTACCTCCACCACGATGAAAGTGTACTGACCAACGTCTTCTGCTCACAAATGCTCTGTGCTGAATCCATTGTCTCTTACCTGAGTCAGAACTTCATAACCTGGGCATGGGACATGACAAAAGAAGCAAACAGAGCAAGGTAAGGTTCTTTGGCCTGAGAGTGGAGCAGCTTTTCTCTCAAGGAAGACCCTGATCTCCAGCTATCAAATCTTCTGTTGCTTGATATCTGTTTGAACTAAAAACTTCATTCTCATTCTCAGCTGATCAATGAAGCTACGGTGAGTGATGGTCACTGAGAACTGGGCTGGCCCTGTTTGCATTACAGAATGACTTCTTATTCCTCTGCAGGAAAAAATAATAAAGAAATGATGTCCTTTTGGGTTTATTTTCAAACATAGTTCTAGGAGTGTGTCTTCACAGTTTGGCATTGCAGTGCCATAATATTGTATGACACTAATTGTGTGTATGTTGATGTAACTGCACGAGAGCTGTCTGGGCTAACAACTATTGTTGTTAATGAAAATCCAAGTTTAAAAATAACATTCAATGTGATAAATTAGTGTTAAAAACAGATTATGCAAAGAATTAAAAGTTTGCAGTTCATATAAACGTTTTTGAGCTACAGTTTTCTTACAGAACATTCCTTTGGTTATGTTCAGATTTTTCGGGTTTAATATAATAAAAGCTGTCCTGTGTCTTAGAGAGGCCATCATTTACTGAGGACTGAAGAAATGAATCTGTAGATTCCACGTCCTTCTACATCTTCTGTGTGTTACCAACAAATTTTCTTACTGTTATACTAAGACCTCTCTCTTCTTTGGTTGTTTACCAGTTGATCGCAATCTACTGAAAATAATGATTTTATTATTATTCTTATTATATTTAGAAATCAGACTTGTTTGGTTTTTCAAATTGGACCTTATTTTATCACTTTTATTTACCCAGAAGATGACTGGATAATGTCTTGCCAGGATAATATCTTGTGTATTTTATCATAATTAGAGTTATTCTAACTTTTGACCAAAAGATGCAACAGTCATTTGGAATAAGGTTACCACTTCCTTACACAATTCCAGTGATTAAATAACAATTAAAATTGTACATTTATGTTTCTTTCTCATGTGGATTACTAGAGTAGAGCATTTATGCATTCCTGTTCTTAACTATCTAAATTATAATTAATATTTCTCTGCTGAAAGTGAGCTTGGAGAATGGAACAGTCTCTTTTTCTAATGCACTTTTTAAATTACACTTATGTTTCTCAGGAATTCCTCACTTGACGTTCTGCATTTTGTCATTGGAGGCATCAGAGGCAATATTTCTATTTTAAGTTGTCCTAGAGAAGACTAAAAGATTATGGAAAAAAGCAGTTGCAAAAGCAGATGAAAACTTTCTGAAAAAGAAGAGAGAGGAAAAAGAAACATCTAGATTCTTTCATGGGACCAAATACATAGACTGGGAAGTTGCTTAAGTCTTTTGGTATTGCCATTCATGGGCAGTAAGGAGCCTCCTCCGTTTCTTTTATCCCACAAGTTGGTGTAGAAGGAAACACTATTTCTAAACCATCTGTAGTGGCTAAGTTCAGTTGACTACCTGCTGTTCTATTGTCTGCTTTTCTATTTAATTCTCTAGTTTCTTTTATTTTACAATGACAAAAAATTGCAGTGTAGTTTCTTTTGAAAAACTGTGTTTGAGGGCTTTTTTATGACTGACGATCAACAGCCATGTAATTGCTTTGTTGTGTTTTACTAAAGAAATCTATTAAGTAGCACAACTTTGATACACTAGTAATAAGAGTTTGCAGGTTACACAGACACCTGTGGTGACCAAAGCGACAGAAGCTGCTTGTTAGAAAGAGCCTGTACAGCTGTGTCCTATTAACTCCTTATGACACTTCTTAAAACATAAAATAAAGGGCTTGTTTAAGGCTTTATAGCTTTTCTCAGTGAACCTGGTCACTGATTGTGCTGGACGATAAGGTTTTTAAGCCTTCATTTTTTTGCTTTCTATTAACAACAACAAAGAAACTGTCATATTAACAGTGAGGTCAAAAAATAGTAAGGGATAAACAAGGCATGCCGGCTCAAATTAGAATAATTTCTTAGTTGTGTTTAGTGTCACATTCTGCTCCTTAGATTGTGATTTCTTCAGAGGGGGCATGATGCTTCCTTCTCCCTTTGAAAAGTGCCAATGCACTGTGGGCATTCCCAGGAGTAAATACTGAGTCCCTCTGTTTAATTACTGCCCCTCATCATGTGGCACAGTGACAGTGGCCTTGGAGCCCTTCCTGTTCTGTATCCCTATGAATACACTTAAATGTAGCTTTTTATTTGAGTAGTGAGAAGACAACAGCAACAACAGAAGGAACTGCATTTTATGTGCTGGTGTGGACCAAGAGCAGCTCATTCGTGCTGTTAAAATTGCATTGTTAAAATGCTGGAAAAGCCAGGGTGGGACAGCAGAGGAATCAGGCCCCTTTGATTTACAGCAGCCAATAGGGATGCCTCAATGTCAGCAGTAAAAGGCATGTTTTCAGTACTGTAGCATGGCACGCATAAGTTCAAACAGATATAAAGACTTTCCTCATATAAGGAAAAAAAATCTTCTGAATATTCTGAACTATAGATGTCATTCTATTCCCAAACTATTCCTAACAGTTGTTTGCATTTTTCTCATTATTGAAATGGGTGTCCATCCTGAACACTATAGAACAAAACCAGCTCCAAAATCTTGTCATTTCCCCATTTTTATGTGTTTCTCAGCTGATATTGGTACAGGAATGTGCTTTGAATCCTGCCCTATTGCACACTAACACTTGTCATCTGGAATCTCTCAATCTTCAGCCCCCATTCAAACAGAGTGAAGAGAGTTCTGTAGGTAGGACTAGGAGTCAAACACTGTGTGCAAGCACCAGGTACCTGTTAGCAGCAGTGCAAGAGCATAAGCATTATGACTTTGGGAGTCAGATTTTGAGAAATTTCAGACTGCAGCCGCCCATGACTGTTGCTTTGTCAAAATGAAGGAGAACTCTAGTTAATATAGTTAAGAGGAGTTTTTGTTTTGGCTTCTAGAAGTTTTAATTGCCTCTGGCATAAGGTTTACAGGAAAGGGATCAGTTACTTTGAGTAACTCCTATGATTATGAATATTTTCATTAATCATAATAAAGGGGACACTTTAATATAACAAAATAATTAGTCTTCATTTAGGAAACTAATGTGGTGTTTTTATAATACTGTTAGGGAACCTACATGAAGGCTTTATCTCCTATAGCTTAGACTTTACTTTAGACTTTATGTTTGTAATATACTTGTAATTTGTTTTTCGTGATCAAAGGAGGAAAAAAGTGACAAAAGCTATTGCAGATCTTCTACTTTAGATCTTGTTATATTCCTCTGGATATTTGTATCCAGAAAAGATATATAGTAATATATATGCATATATACCTATACATGCACACATACCTTACATTGGCACACACAACATTTACAAACATAGGTAGTGCATAATATTAAGAGGTTTCCAGCATACACAGTGTTTGCCAAGCAAACCAAAGCCAAAACTCTAAGACAGTGACTTGAATGTCTGCAGCAGCTTTTTAGCTTTTGATATCATTGCCCTTGGGCTCTGGATTTCAAGGTGTTGCCAACTTTTCTCAGCTCTGATGACAGGTACTTGTTAGTTTTAATGTTCAAATGATAGTTTTTCACTTTGCTTAAGCTTAGGAAAGAGTTAATTCACTAAAGCTCTTCTCAGCAGCAGGTTCTCTTCACCTGCAATTTCTGTCATCAAGTAATTAGCCATATTCACAGTTGCTGACCCTTAATACTAACCTACTGAATGATGCATGCCTGGATGAAGACCAGTTGACCATATTATTCCAGCTCCCCAATCCCATTTGATCCTTCAGCAAATACATTGCAGGTGTGGGGTCTGTGAGAGCTGGAAGTGGGGAGTTAATTTCTCACTGCCTCTTTGGGAGTGACCACAGATTATTCTGTATATGTTGCTTGCAAAACTGTTGGACGTGTTCTTTAGGCACTAAATCCTTAACAGGTTTCACAGAACGGTGTGAAAACCTTTACTATTGTATTCTGCAATATTTTATTTAATTTACTTTAATAGCAATACAGTGCCAGTCAATAAAAACAGGTCAAAAGTCTAATTAATGTTTTAAAAATAAAGGTTCTCAAACACCAGGCGAGTTTGTCACTTTCTCTATGGTTTGTTTTGAGGAGGAAGAGGAAAGAAGGTGAGGAGGGAACCCTTCTGTTTCATGATTACACCCACCCGCTCATTTTCTCCTTTTCTCCTTTGCTTTTGATTTTAGTGGCGGTCTTAACAGAATGTCAAGATCAATTTGCAGCATGGTTTAACTCAAGGTTTGCATTCTGCCAGCAGCAATTGTCCTAACCAACAATGCCATGTGTTCTTGTAACTTCAGAAGCTTTTAGAAGGCTCATGGCAAGGGCAGCATCTAATGACTTTATTAGTGTAGGGTTTCAAAATGGGCTCAGTAATTGTTCGCATCTCTTTGTCATTTAGTCATAATTACTGCATAGTATTGTTCGGGGTTGCACTTGTGAATAGTTTCCTAATAGCACTGAAATGAAATAAAAAAGGAAAAGGAGAAAAGGTGATTGTCTCTTTAGATGGAGAACAAAACAGCCTGTATATAGATGATGGTTAAACTGTTTATTATACACCCACCAGAAAAGGTAAACTATCCCTTCTTAAATATTTATGTGCTTCAAGGTAATTTCATGTTGGTCATCTAAAAATGTCCAAATTTGGAAAACTAAATATCAGCAGAGAATGCATTTTAATCTGGTTGTGATTAGTAAGATATGGATGTCTATAATATTCAATTATAAATAGAAGGCAGCCTCTGATGTTACCAAGGTTTTCAGTGCATCAGTTTATATGCCTATAGTAATGTTTTCAGGTCATCTAAAAAACACCAACTATTAAACCACAGGAATTAAACTGATACATTTGTAAGCATGTTTTAAGTCCCACCTGTAAAGCCAATTTCCAAAGAAAGTTCAGTCCCACTGTTCTCAAAGCACAGCCTAGTTGATTAAGCTTCTGGAACAGAAAAGATGAAATAAAACTCCATAGTGTCCTGTGCAAAGAGGTGAAGGCAGAAGAACAGATATCAAGACAGACTTGCTGGACTGTTTTGAGGAAGGGTCTGGTCGTATCCTCCTACTGCTTGTTTTTTATGGTGTATTTGTGCAATTGTTCCTCCAATTTGGACACTTTCGTTGACCTTATGGAATTGCATTTTACCTGTCAGGATGCTTCTTTTATTGGTGAATCTGAATTCTCTGACTGACTTCTACTGTGTTTGTAGCTTCTCCCATTTTATTAACACCTGTAAAGTAACTGAACACTCTCTGTTCTTATCTAGGCAAGCCTTGGATATCCCTTAGCAAATCATGTTTTACATGCCTTTCTAATATGACAGGCAGTGATCAAAATTGCCACTGATATGTGAGTGCATCTTGTGTTTTCCATTTTTCATGCAGCATTTTAGCAAGGGGTCGAGGTATATTTTATTTATATTTTTACCAATGATTTTGTCTGGTGTCTAGTGGTATCTGAAAGGATGGATAAGTGGGTTTGTAGAGGGCTGTGTTTTAAACAGGGTTTTGAAGTATTTACCTAACCTGTTTGAACCTTGCAAGATGGAAATTAGATCTTCCATGTTTTAGGAAGAGGTAGATAGCCCACTTATGTAGACTTGACTCTGACATAAAGAAAAATGGAAAAAATCATGTTTTTTAACATCTGAATCTGATATTTAGCATATGGATGTTGAAGAAGATAACCAACATAGTGTGACTTAGCCTGCTTTACCCATCTTTAAAACATGCCCTGTATCTGCTGCTCATTCCCCCTGTGTTTGAGTCAACAGTTGCCACCCTACCAATGTGGGTAAGGCAACAACTCTGCATTATGAAGACCATGGAGACCAAACTTCTTTTAATATGCCAATTCAGGATCTCAGTTTTTATTCTTTTAGAAATGTAAATACCCAATACAAAGATGTTATTTTTACATTAACATTTTAATGAGTCTTATGTTGACTTTGCACAGTATATAATTATTATAAAAATAATCAGAAATCTTGCATATTTAATACTCATAATTGTTTTCTTCATGTTCAACAAAGAAGTTACATTTTTTCAAACCCCTTTCTGAAATGTTAAAGTTTTTTAAGGTAAAGTTAGCTTTGGGAATTACCTGGCCATAAATAAATCACAGTTTTTTGGCCCAAAATCTTCCAGGTTGTGTACTAAATGCCAGTTCTTAGTGAATGGGAGTAGAACTTTTAGAAGAGGTTGTCAGATTTTCCACTGTTGTTGCTGCTTTTTGAGGAGGAATTCAGGCCAAAATGATACAGCATTTTATGATAAAATGTCTCAGAGAGTTATGTCAGGAGTGTGTTTTAATAATAAAATGTCTCACATATTGGCTGGTAGGAATGATAACATTCTTCTTTGGAAAATGGATGTGCTGCAAACATGGTAACTCCTCACACAGGTTCTCTTGAAGTGCACATGGAGGGGTAACTGCTGAGCAGGGATCAGCAGCTCCCCAGATTAACATCTTCATGGCACCCGAATAATTCTTCTGTGTGCCACTGTTAACTGCAGAGTGAACTCTGTCTAAGAATTAATACCTGTTCAGTCTACATTTAAAAAATAAGTTGGCAATTTTTGTTAGGGTTTGATTCTCTGTTTGTCAAGCTGTGATCAGTGTCCAGGTTTATTCTGTAGGTTTAGCTGCTGGTTTCTCTGATTGTGAATCATGAAACAAATAATGCTGTCTGCCAGAACTGTTAGTTTTCTTCATGGACTTTATTCTTGTAGCTTTTGAGAATATTTTTAAAATTTTCCTTCATGGAATGCTTTTCTGCCTTTCTCATACTTCTCCCTCCTTGACTATTTTTGTAATTTAAAATAAGTGGACTAGTAGGGTGCCATATGCCCTGCCTGTCTGGCAGCATTCCTCTATTTCCACTGTTGGTTGGAGATCACAGTAATCCAGCGTGTTGTGGAAAACAGTTTTCCCTGGAGGGACATCTGGCTCTTTGATGGACTCCACAGGCAGTTCTCTTGGCAGCTCTGGAGATGCCACTGAAAGATCTGGCACACTTCTGTTTAGATGAAAGTAAGAAAATCCCTTGTTAGTGAGGTAGAGAGTAATATACTGGTTATTGCACCAAATTGTTCTGGTCCTACTCCTGCACTTCTAATGGTAAATATTAGCACAGAGGAGATTTTGTTCCTTAGTTAGGAATGTGGAATACAGTATAAAGGTCTGCAAATACAGAATCAGTAAAGGCAGAAAAGGAAAAAATCTACAACATTAGTTAAGTAGCTGCAAAATTTCTTAAAAGGCATAGGAAAAACTGAGTGGGAATCATGAATGAAAATTCAATTCCTACCCGTCTAGTAAAAAAATGAGATGTGTTATGAGTAATTGCCACTGACCTGGCAAGGAGCAAGTCTGTGAGTGATTGCTGGTGAACAGGAGTTGTACCTCCACATTTTTGTTTTACTTCAACAGACAAGTGAGGTCTTCCTTAGTTCCAGAGGGCAGGATCTGTTTGGGTGTTGGTGAGCAGATGTTCTCACGTGCACTCTCTGTGCTCTGAAGATGCATGTTGATAACACCAGGTGGTCATTCATCCCCACAAACAGCCTCATCCCAGCTTCTGTGCTGTGGTCTGGACATTCATTACTCCGTGTTGGAAGTGCTGGGAAGATGAGTTGTTTCTCATTCCTCCCCCAAGAATGACAAAGACTGCCTGATGGCAGTGGTGGAAAATCCGTGGCATTCACACCAGATTTGGCATGAGCTGCCCTTGTCATTGGTGTGTGAGTGAGCTGAGCAGATTGTGGCAGCAGCAGAGGAAGGGAGGTGATTGGTAAGAGCATGGTGGATGGCACCAGTGGCTGTAGGAAGTGATACCAAGAAAAAAACCCCACCATGAGGAGAGAAGTTTGCATCTGGCCTCTGTTCTGTTACTCAGCCAGGAGCATAAGTTTGCCGTTACAGCAACGTGGCACAACATGTCATCTTCTGAATTGAAACCTGTTCCCAGCCTGGATTGTAAAGGATCCCAAGGTGTCATAACCTTTTAGGTTCTGTATAGTCAGACAGAAGTTCTGCATATAAATATTCATCTCCTGGAAAAAAGTTGATTTAGAAAATATTTTAACATACCAAAATACCTACTTCATTCAGAACTCTCTGGGTACAAAACCCATACCTATAAAAACAAAATTTTGGGACTGAGTTATGGGTTGACTAAATACAGAATTGATTTTAAAAAAATTAACAAACCAACTCCTTTGACTAGTACAACTAATATTGTAACAGTCTCTTTTAGTTTTATTCCTTCTAGCATTATTCTCACAGCAGTTTTTCACCTCCACTTATTCTTTTTCCATGAAACCTGCGTGCTTTTCTTCTGTGGTGTGTTGAAGACTGTTAAACAGTTTTAATACACAAGTTTCAGGAATTCAATTCAACTGTCCACTGTCTTTATTTCTTCCAGGAGTGAAACTTTGAACTCACATAAGTAATTTTGCTGTGGAAAACCACTGACTTCTGTGATGCCAAGATTTGACTTACTGTTCCCATCTGGAAAAGAAAACGTTAAAAAACATTATTTAGCTTAAGAGTTAATATGTCCAGACTTTCAGACACTTTATTTAATTCTTACCTGATGGTTTGTCTTTGTATAGTTGTTTCTGATACAGCAGAGTCTGTCTGGCTTTTTTGACATAGTCTTTGTGTGTGATTGTTCTGAATTGCAAAAGACAGAGGATTAAGGAGTAACATTTATGGCTTTGAAATACCCAGTTGCTCCCCCTGCTCGTTGCCTTCCATCCAACTACAGCCAGAGTTATATAAAATTGTCTCTGGTGAGTCTTTTTAGTACTTCAGATGCCTTCAATAAGCCCAATGCTGTACTTGTCAGTCTTACCCAATTTAGCCATCTTATTAGTTACAATATATATTGATTAAAAAAATTACAATTTTGAATCTTTTCAGTATCTTTGAGAAGAAATTACTTGGAGTGCTTGACATTTTAATGCAGTTTGTCTTTTCAAATAGATTTGGCTTCTAATGCATGTGACAACAGGACTTTGCTCTGCAGTTGGAGCATACATTTCAGAGTAGTTGTTACCTAAAATATTATCGTAAGGCATAAGAAAACACATGATTTAAGTTGCCTTTCATGAACATAATTAAGAATTAATAAGCCTGTACCAGTGGCTAGTCCTCAGAATTTCCACTGTTTTGCCTTTTGTGACCCGTGTTATTAAAAGTCCATTATTTTTACAGACTTTATTAAATTGGATCTTATTAAAGCATTCTGTATTTGCATTTGGTCTTTCATAATTCATTATTATTATGACATTTACTTTTTACCATCAGATCTGAAAACATATCATAAGCTACCCTTTTCTCTTGAAAGAAATGCTAATTTCAAACAGTCCTTTAATGGAAGAGAAAAGCTTTATCAGTTTTTTCATTTATTCAAGATCGTGTTAAGAATACTAATGTTAGACTTCTGTATGCTAATATCCAAGAGCTTTTTTGGTCAAAAGCTTAGAATTATTGTTTTTTAGACCACACTGCTAAGTATGTCACTGGCAGGGCACTAGTACAAAAGAAAATACAATTCTGAAGTACCATGTTTTAATTCTGTGACTGTTAAAACTGATTTCTTGATCTTTCATTATTAAATTTTGCTTTTGTATGAAATTTGCTATTTTTATACTTCAACATGTTTTCTAGATTGTGGCTCTACTTAGTTTTTCTTTAGAAGTGTTTAACAATTGCTTTAGCATGATTATTTTGGGGGATAATTTTGAATTGTAGCCTGCAGAGTAGTGTAATAGGAAATAGAATTCTCAAGATAAATCACTGTCTCAAGCAGTTGTTAATTGTTTTAATTTAGACAATCTGGGCCTAAAATATTGTAATAATTTAGTAAGAAAAGAGATAAAGAGCTATGGAATTGAATGCAGAAGGCTCAGTGTTAAACAGCAGGTAACACTCAGTTAAACTGCTGAATTCAGTATAATTATTTTTTGAAACTTAACGTCAACAACACCTCTCCAAGGTTAACCATTTCCCCCCCAGGTTTCTGACCATGTGCACCAGACACTTCGGGAGCGTCGTGGCCCAAACCATTCGGACTCAGAAGACAGACCAGTTCCCACTTTTCCTTATTATTATGGGGAAACGATCATCTAATGAAGTATTGAATGTAATACAAGGTACGGTTCTCACTTTATATTAGAAGTATTCCTTACATGAGCACTGAAACTGTTACAAGGGATCTTTTCAAGTTGTTTCTCTTTTAAGATGTTCAGAATATGAATTTATTGCACGGAAGACACTTCCAGTTGCCAGGATATAAATATCTATTACTCATAAATGTATTAATTAACATGGTATTAGAGATTGGAATTGCTGTGGCTGTAGCAGAATGGAAGGTTTTTTCTTTTTAAAGTGATAGCCAAATGTAATGAAGAAATATCCAAATACATCCAAATACATCCGTGAGTTTTGAAAGATTTTGACTGTGCTTTTTGCATAGTGCCAGAATGCATTTGGTGCTTTGTGAGTAGTTCCTTGTTAATGTGTGTGCTCCTATTGCTTGTAGTGGGCTAATACTTGGAACATGAGTTGCTTATTCAGACTTGCCTGCATTGCTGAGACCCCAAATCAGATCAGGATTGAAGCTGCCAATATAATCTCACAGAAATGAAGCTTTCTGGCTTACATGAGCAGCTCTTCCTCTGATTCTGCTGACAGCAAGATGACTTAGATGTGGAGTGCTGCCCTTTGACTGCTGTTCTCAGTAACTCTTCAGATTAGAACACATCAAAGAATGGCTGCCTCTCATTTCTTCTGCTTTCTCCAGTTTGCCTTCATGACCATGTCCTCACATATTTATTGCTTATATCTGGTAATCTTTATTGTAATCTTATTTTTCTGAGGAAATTCAGCCTCAGGAAATGCTGCCTTTTGCAGACAGCATTACTTTATTGGATTTCTTTCTGCATCTGGGATTAATAATTTTCTTGAGGAATCTGCAATGTTCTTTCCTGTGGACAAAATGGTTAATTTTTGCAGGGATTTTGTCTCCCCAGTGCAAGGTGCAGCACAACACAACACTACTTCATGGTACAGCTGTCACTTCTAAAACTTACTTCATACAAATAATCTTATAAATACATTTTCTTGGTTTTCTGATTCTGCAGTACAGTTTAACCCCTTTGTCATCCCACTGAAGTCAGTGCTGCTACTGATTTACATTATTTAAATGTTTTAGCATATGGTGACTCAAAAGTCATTATAAAATGCATTTTTATATCATAAAATAATCCAGATTATTTCATTACGTTCATTAAATTTTAATGATTAGTCAGATTTTCAGTGATCTTTTGTATTGAACTAAAGCAGTCACCTATTGTAGCCTTACATAAATTTATCCTTTAACCAAAATCAAACAAGCTGTGCTTGTGATTTTTCCCATGAATCGGGGCACTGCTGTCTTTGAACAATACACCCCCAGCTGAATGGTGGTCTCTGAAGTCCTGCATGTTGTAGCATGTGGGATAACATTTTTTGCTAAGGTAGCAAATGTTAGAAGTGGGAACAATGAGGGCCTTTCAGGGCTGGGCCAGAAGTCGTGTTTACAGAAGAGATACAACAATATAGAAACTTAAGTCCCAGTGACATTTGTTGAAATGCAGACTGTCTAAGTTTGCTTTGGATTTTTATTTTTTTTACTAGGGTTGGAAACTGTGGGGACAGTTTTGTTTCCTTCAGTGGTACTGTGTCTTCTGGTTAGTTTAAAATTGTGACCAGCATCACCAGTATAAATCCAGCTCTTGTTGGTATTGTTCTGCCACATTCCAACAGCTGTTTAGGCTGGTAGATGTTAAGACTTGATAGTTTTAGAAAATTTCTCATGGTTTAAGACCTTTTAACTACTATGACAAGTGGCTCTAATGGGTAGTCTATTTACTTTAGAAAGAGAAACCAAAGAGGCATCTTGGTAGGAAATGAAATTAATCTTTCAGTCTTACTGAAGACTGGAAGTACACTGGGAGAAAAATGTGAGGAGGTATCTGTTTTCCTGTATATGTGTTCTATTTCTGATATATATAGATAGATAGATGACTTACTTTTCTGCTTTATTAGCTTTGCAGGTTTTATCAGAAGTAAATACACTGAAGAGAATATGTTATAGTATTTGAGTTTTACTACTAGTTATACCTGAATAAAATGTATGCACGCACATCCATTCCATCATTGTATTCCAGGTTTTTACTTTTTTTAAACTAATCTACTTGGATGCTGCTGCCAACATCCTACCTCTTGTTACCTGACTAAGCAACTGCTTCAGTTTCCCTGATTATACCTGGGAATTCTTAAACTGTAAAATCAATTTCACATCAGGGAATCACAGATCTATTACTTTCCTTTAACATCATTAAAAGGAAAAATAGTTACTTCATGCAAGCACAAAGGCAGTTATTCAGATTTGCACCACACGAAATTTTTGCCTGTGATCAACATTTCTTTGGAAAAACAATTCTGAAATTTCAGTAAAAAGGCAAACTGAAACCATTCAACTGAGATATTTACATTTTCTACTCTTTTTTTTTTAAGTCTGGCTATTTCTTCTGGATTAATTGTAAAATGACTTCTTTTTTGTTTAATAACTTTAATGAAATGAAGTTCAGCTACCTGCCTCTGTTGCTAGGTAACACAACAGTGGATGAGCTGATGATGAGGCTGATGGCTGCGATGGAGATCTTCAGTGCCCAGCAGCAGGAGGACATAAAGGATGAGGTGAGTGTTGAAAGTTCCTGCAGATACCTCCTGGCTTCCACTACTCACTGGGGATATAAATTAAACAGATATTTCTTTAGCCAGTGGAGTTGGGTTTGATGTGTTTTAGTGTCTCTTCAGTCATCAGAAATTAAAAAGGTTAAATCTCCTTTGTATATTTACTTGGGTCTCTCAAAACAGCTCCTCCTTTTTGGTTTTGTCATTTTTCAGTTCCTTTCCTCTTTCTGAACATCAGTCATGAGTAACTGTTTACATTATAGTGGTGTTATAGAGCTTAGTGTGTTCATACAAGGAAACAACAATCAGATTTTTTCCCAATGGCCACGTCCAAGTCCCAGGTAGAAGATAAAAATAGATTAATGGATCTTAAAAGGGGGCTGAAACCAACTTTAACCAGCACACCAGGACTGAGCCACCATTCAGAACAATGCAGAATGTATAAGTGGTGACAAGACTTCTCCAAACTAGTGTTTCAGTTACACAGAAGTATTCACAATGAGAAATACAGCTGAAAAATCTTTATCTGTTACTCTATAAATTGAGAGTGACATTTTGAAGTAATGAAGTACTTAGGAATTTATAATAATAGGTGTGTTGCCATTCAAGATTATTCTTATCCTGTTGTATAGACATTGATTGACAATAATTCACTAAACACATTCTTCACATTTAAATCTTGTATCTCATTAGTACAAGATTTACTGATTATATTATGAAGACTTGGTATCTGCACAATATCTGTCACTCACTTTTTCTTCTTTATTTATGCTACGTGTAATTCATTGGTAAAGAAATTGACTTTAATTTTGTTAATACTGAACACAGATTTAAATATGAGGATTACAACAAAAATCCAAGCTACAATATAATTGAATTTTTTATTGCATTTTAGCAGGAATATGTTGGGTATGGGAGGTTTTTTTAATGCTTTAATAAGAAGTTAAAATTTGCATCACAGATGGGTTCCAAACCACAAAGGTTGATAAAAAGGAAGAAAACTGAGGGAAAGAAAAGCATATAAAGGCAATGAGATAAGAGCAAATAAGGGGCAGGAGAGGAAACCAGGAGTGAGAGGGTTGCAGCAGAGGGAGGAACAGGACACCAGAACAGCTGGCTGGAGCAGGGGACAGCAGTGTTTAGGAGAGAAGGGGCAGGAGAGATAGTGATAGACCTGCCCTAAGAGGCTAAAACCAAGTGGGTTTGCAACTGGGTGTAAGGGCAGTAAAGCTTAAAGCAGGAGGAGACCTAAGGCGATTGCTGAACAAGAAACTGGCTCCTGTCCTGAGCTGCCCTCAGTCCTTCACTGGACAGCCAAGAGCAGTGACAGTCCAGACCCCACAGTGGGATTGTTGCCTCTTGGCTTCTTACCCCAAGTGCTCTACCCATGTAGGAGAATGGAAGACTAATTTTTACACATTTCTCAAAAATCTACCTTTGTCCAAGTCTTCTGTAGTCTCCCCTTGTTTTTCTGTTGAGAGCACCAGTGACATTTCTTCTCCAACAGGAGCTTTTTCTGACACACTGTGGGTTCAGAAAAATAAAGGAAAGTTCCATAAACTTTGAGGGCAGATTTCCAGAGACTATTGGTTCTATACTCAAATAGGGTATTTACTTACACCATGGCTCCACTTATTACAAGCAAACTGAAAAGGTGGTCTCAAACACTTTGCTTTTGAAGCAGGAAGTTTAAAAATAAAAAATCTCCTCTCTTTGCGAAATTACCATTTCAGAGAGGGAGTATTTGACAAGCAGTCTGTACTCAGTAGAGGACTTTATCCTGAAAACAAAATATTGTCTTTGTGGTTTGCTACACAACATGTAGCTTTCTTGTAAGCCTTGTACTTGACAACTTCAAGTGTTCAAACATCAACACCTTTTCTTTTTTAAGATCTTACTGCAGTTGGTGCAATTTTTTCCCAAATATTACAATAGCAAACAGGATATAGAGTCCGGTTTCTGTTACTGTTTTCTTAATAGCAACAATAAGTCATCGTAAAACCACAAGAAGATAAGCAAGAAATTCTTTGTACTTTATAAAGAGAAGTCATCTATACAGTGTTGCTGTAAACAGAAGTGTGTGTGAAAGAGAAACAGAACTGGAAACATTTGTAAATAACAGCATGAAGTCATTAATGAGTGAGTTTATGCAGCTGAACTTCTCCAGTTTGGATTTTTAACTTGCATGTACATGAAAGGTCCCAACAGAGCTATTGCATAATCCTGTTTGGCACAGCATGTTTTGCAGTGCCCTCTGATGGTTATTTTGCTAGAGGATGACTATTCTCACTGCTAGCTGATGTTACAGGTGTTCCCCATGGTGTTGGCTGTAGCCACAGTCAGCTCCCTGTCACTGGCCATCGACTGATGGTGTGGGCAGGATGCTCAGAACAGCATCACCAGCTCACCTCACGGGAGCAAAGTGAGTTGCCTCAGCCCATGGCAGTAATAGGTTTAGCTCAATCCTGTGCTTTTGTATCCATGTATTGGTAAAATGTACCACTTTACCCTCATAAAATTTTAATGGTGCAAATCTGGTCCATATTTCTGTAAGACCAAGTGCTGAAATACCATCATTTAACTAGCAATTGGATTTAACTTTTAGGTTTGTGTGTTGCATTTTATTAAGCCTTTTCTTACATAATCTCCAAAGAAATATCTTAAAAACATTGAGATGCATATGTGTATTCATAGTAATCCAACATGCCTGTCCTGAGGTACGAGGGTATGTAATTTCAGGACCCATTTGCTTTCCCGAGCTTTCTTAAAGGGAGATCAGTCTGCTGTCCCATTCTTTTCCCTGCCCCTCCAGGGGTCTGGGTTAATCATGAGCTTGTGCTGTGTTGACCAGATGACATTTTGGAAACCTCCTGCCTCTTGTAGACCACACTGTTGACATGCCATTGTAGGTACATGGTCTAAGGACCCAGCTGTCTGTTTTCATAAGCTTATTCCTTAAATTGCCATGCTAATAAGCTACAAATAGCAAAATCTGATGAGCAGCACACTGATGTGCTCGTGTAGCTTTTCTGATAAGAAGTAACCAGTGGCTAATTCAATGGTGTGTTCAGTGGCATCAGCAGCAGTGAGGATATAAATGTCACTAAGGAATTTCTCCTTAAGCAGGAGAAGGTATTATAGAGCTGGGACAACCAGCCTCTCTGCCACTGTTGATCAAGGTGTGAGCTGAGATTTTTCAGGGAGTGACTTTGAAAAGAACGTGTAGTATCAGTTCCCCTTGAGTATCAGTTCCTCTTAAGTGTCAGTGCCTGGTGCTGAGATTAGGAGAACAAATAATAGTTGTAAAATATTGCACACCCTGGAATGTCCATTTTTAAACACCCTGCTTGCTTGCTTATTTCAATTGGATAGTTATAGAATCATCTCGGCATGGCGTGATGAGCGCAAATAGATCCGAGGTAGTTCCTTTGTGAGATTAATGTGAAGAGATCTGTGATTAAGTCCTGGTGTTACAGCACAACACACCTGTTCTGGGCCCATCCTGGGCATTTTTTCTCCATTGCCTGAGGAGGAGGCTTCTCAAAGGATTACAGTAACACTTTTTGACAAGCTTATACAGGGTGGAGTTTCCATGTAATGACAGGGCTCATTTGATGATGCCTCAGTAATGCATTCTTTTTATTTTTGCTGTCAACATTTATTACTGTAGAAGCATTGACTGTTACACAGCTGGTCCAACTTGTCCACATTTAAGTAACAGTAGGTCTCTGGTCGTGTTTATTTTTGTCGTTACGAAACACTCGCACTCCTGCTCTTGGATTAGACTTCAGGGTGGAATTGTAATACCCACAGTTACTTCAGAGACCTTCTTATTTTTACAAATACCAATTAAAACCTTCAACTCACTTTTGAACTATATCTGCTGACACACTGGCCTTTAGTGTAAAAGAGAGACACTTAAGAATTTTTAAACTGGAAAAACTGTTATAAGCAGACTCTGACTGAAGATAAGCTGTAGAAAAATGTAAACCTGCAGAGTCACCATCTTTGCTCTCTGTTCTTAGGTGACATCTCATCTTCCTAGATAGTGGTACAGCAGGAAAAGAGAGTTCCTTCCTGACCAGTATCTGGGTGGAGATTTGTAAAACATATGAAAGAAAACCAAAACTCCAAAACAGCAACATAAATTCACTCTCCTTTCTCTACCACAGTATGCTGAGGCTCTACTGACCAAGTGTAATTTTCATAACAGTACAGTAAGAAGCTTGGTATCTCCATGCCTTTTCCTTCTTTTCTGCCTCACTGCTGTCAAATACAAAGAATTTCTTTCTTCTCTTTTTTTTAATATATGATAGTCTGACAGTTTTAGCTTCCAACACCTTTTCTCTTTCTTCTTCAAAAGATGTATCTCACAGCCACCAAAGAATCTCAAGAGGATCAGGCCTATGTGTTTTCTTCTAAGCTGTGGTCAATTCATCTTTTGCCCCTTCAAATCAGTTGCTTTTCTCCACTCCTTAGCCATAGTTTTGTTCTCCAGTTAAAGGATAGCCCAAGTGCTTCTCCCTGCAGGAGACACTTGCAATTTCTGCCTATGGACTGAAGCTCACATTGAAGCCAGTAGAAATCAGGCATCTGTATACTTTGGATAATCTGTGTTCATCTAACACTGTCGTGTGTATCATGGTGTACAGTATTTGCAAAAGAGGTTATGAGAATAAATACATGAAATTCATTAAATTCCAAAGCACAGAAGCATTACGGTGAGGACAACCATCTAACAAAGACTGGGATTTAACCCCTCAAAAATCCAATTAGCACATTTACTAATTATTACTTATAACTAATTAAACTACAGTAATCAAAATTTATTTGATTGAATTTTCCAATTCTATGTTTGTGATATGATAGCAGCCCAAATGATGGGCTTCCCATTGAGCACTTCACCACAGTGACACACCAGTGCTGCCTTCAAGGGTTTAGAGCGTAGTTACAGCTTTGGCAAAATGAAAAGTCATGGCAGAGGCAAGAAAGAAGAAAGATGAAATATCTTTCGTTTCTGTGGCTTTTAGGCTATACACGTTGATGACTCCAGTCACTAAATAATGTACCCAGTTGGGCAGATGTTGTGGTGGAACTGGCTGGTTCCTTTTCCACAGAAAGGCACTGCAGGACTTCTTGAAGGTTTTGGGTTTGGATGTTTCCTTGTCACTTGAGTCTATTCCCAGAAACCAGTGTCTGGAACAGGGCTTTCAGCCTTCAATACGGACATGCAGGACCCTCTGGTGGTTCTGGTCTCTTCTGCCCCTTTGCCCTGCCCCATCCTGCCTCCTCCTGTGGCTCTGCCATCACTGAAATGTCCATTTGCTTTGTCTTCACCGTTCTCATACAGCTGACACACTCTTGTGTACACTTTTTCCTTCCATATATTCCTGATCATGTATGTTTAAGTTATACAATATGCAAGTCTGTCATCTTAGTGAGTCAAATTAATGCCTTTCTTGCACTGGTTTGTTTGGACAAAGGGGTGTTTCTCTTTAACGCTCCCATGAATAGCCTTAAGCATTTGCAGATTTTAATTTCAGGAGTGGTTCAGTGAAATGAACTGTCTTTCAGATAAGCATTCAGCATTTGTAAATACACCTTTTTTTTTTCTTTCTTGTAATAGCCCTTTACTCATTGGTGCTCTGAGAAATGTCTTCTGTTCGTGGTTGTCTTCTCAAGTTCTGTTGTGTCTGGTTTTACTTCACAGTAAAATTGGTCCCAAAGGGCAATGGGAAATAACGTGTAACACAATTCTGAGACAAATCAAGTACAAAGCTGATTACTGGGGTTAAATCATTAAATCCTACCTTCAGTGACAA
The DNA here is from genome assembly GCF_047495875.1 of Pithys albifrons albifrons. NCBI lineage: Eukaryota > Metazoa > Chordata > Aves > Passeriformes > Thamnophilidae > Pithys > Pithys albifrons. The sequence goes on along the minus strand of NC_092467.1, from coordinate 27,263,103 downwards.
TAATAATTGGAAATAATAATAGAAATATTTCTATTCTATTATTTCTATAGAAATAGTTAGTAGGGAAAAAAGGCCAGAAGGGCAATGCTGACTTTTCTAGCAAAAGATCCCATCCAAAAAGCCAACATACTGTATACTTTTTCCATGTAGAGTCTGCAGGAAAAAAGGGCATTGCTATCCTAAATTCAATCAGGAATCCCTTTTTTGCCATCATTCTGCATCTGATAATGCCTGTCATTAGGTGCTTCAGGAGCAACTTCTACAAATGGTTTAGGGAATAATTATTGGAGAGAGTTACCCTTAATTTCTTCTTGGCCTTACCTGTAAGTTTTTCTAAGGCTTGATCCACACTGGATATTACTCAGGACAAGGTTTTCTCTGGTCCATTGTCACTATATCTCATAGATAAAGTGTTTGCTCTTTTTGTTGAAGAATATATTGTGTGGATAAAAGCAATTTTTAAAGTATCAGCCTTCCACTGAATGAATGTCCCCCTATTGTCTGATTGTCAAAAAGGGGCAAAGGAGAATTGTCTTCTCCTCTCATGCCCAAACCCCTGGGATGTGGATGGTTTACATTCACACCAGCCTTCAGTCACTGCTGTGGAATTCACAGTGGCTGTGTAACCCCCATTTCTGATGAAGGCTTTTTAAGTGACCTGGGATAAACTGTGTCTCTTCACACTTTGATTTCTTGAAAAAGGAAGATGGCAATTTTACCTTCAGTGCAAAACCATTGTGGAGATGTAGTGATGCTCAGTCAACACTGCAGTTTGTGTAGGGTCTAACAGAGAAGTTGTCAGTTTTAGGACATTTTTTATATTAATTATTAGTGGCATGACTATTCTTCACATATTCTTTGTTAGTTCAGTGAAAGATTCTCTGCAAAGTATTTTTTCTGCTTTTCCTGTTTTTCACTATTACGAATTTCCTTTTGTTGCTTTCTGATGAACTTGAGTCATCCTCATACTTCATGTGGTTTCTCTAGAGGAAGAGATTACTAAATCAAGAAACTGCTTACAAAAGGGAGAACTGCATTACAAAAGGAACTGCCTTATCTAATGTTTAAAATTTGTCCCATGTCTAACTGAACCAAAGAATACTTTTTTGTCATAAAGTCTGTGGAGGAGATGGTTCCTGGTGAGTGTGAGCATATTATCAAAACAAAGAAACAGGTACAGAGGCATTTCATGGGATTACATCTGCTGCTTACCTGAAGAAATGAGGTTTCCACCTTTGTTTTTAAGTTCTGTTTTAGTAAGAACAGTATTGTTTCAGTGTGGTGTCAAACTCAGTGGCACAGTCATTTACTTTTAGACATGGCTCACATATTTCTATGAGGACCAGGCAGTCATGCATGGTAATTCTTCACATTCCTGACATCTTTTTCATAATCCACTTTTAGGATGATGATAACTGCAATGAATAGGGAGAAAAGAATTTTTTTTAATGCCTTGAATTCATATTTCAATTCTATAGCATCAGTATGTTTTACAGTAATCATCCAGATTATGTGATTTAAACCTATTTCAAATATTCTTCAGTGAAGATCTCTGTAGGTATATGAATCCAGTGCTCATCTCAAGTAACTGCTAATAACTTCCTGGAGTTTTCTAGGCAGTGTGTAAATGTAAAATAAAAGCCAGTAGCCAGTTTCTTGTAACTCTGATTAGCATATGTATTTCAAATGAGTCATAGTAGTTTTTAAGAAATTTAAATTTTACTTCATCAAGGTTCGTTTTGGGTTCTGTTGGGGGAGGGGATGTGGTTTTTTTTTTAGTTTGTGGTTGGGGCTTTTTTGGTAAACTACAGGATCTCTCTCTTAATTGCTAGCAATACTTGGTGAAGGAAAGAGCCTGTAGTTGCAGTAATTGTAGTTGTATCTGATCTTTCAGTGCTCTTTTGGGCATTACTTGGACTGGTGTGACCTCTGAAATTCAGTATGTGAAGTTAGTGTGATATGTGGAGTTGCAAAACATGAAAGTTAAATAGATTCTCTCTGAAATAATTCTAAATATTTTTAAAGGCTTGTCCTCTCGCAGATCACTTGAAGTCATCTTCCTTTAGTGAACTGATTTGGGAAGGTAGTTTTGGTTCTCACTACTTAAAGGTAAATTTTTGGTGTGCATATGGAAGGTCTTGGTATAGATAGCACAAAACTTTTTCCTTTGCTGTTACATTCTGTCTGTGAAAAGAATTGGGAAAACCTTTGAGTAGTCAAGAAACTTTCCTCATTTTTGGATAACATAAAATTAGAGCTGTTCTTATTATTTCAACAGGCCCTCTTCTCAGAAACTGAATATTTGTGTAGAATAACTTTTGCTATCATGTTCAAGTTAATTTTTTAAAGTATTCCATGAGCATAGCACATAAAACTTACCAATGTCCAGAGTAGCCAGGAAGGGGAAATGGGTTAGTTGGTGGTTATTATCCTTATTACAATTTAGAAGAATTACTTCTACTCATGTTTTAGCTCTGCTGAACAAAGCAATGGTTTCTGCATCTTCTGTGAATGAAATTCAGGACACAATAATTGTAGAATAATTTTGGGTCCTATTTCTGCAAGGAAGAAGAGGTTCCTTTGGAAAGATCTTGCTGCTTTCCAACTGGAGGTTGTATAGCTGTCCCTGCAATTTGTCCTTTGCTCTTGTGGTTGCATGCTACTTTGTGAGTTTTAACCACTAATGTGCTTGAGTTTTTTAGAGGAGCATCTTGGCATGTTTGTGTGTCATGATAATTACAGTTAGCCTGAGCCCCTCCCAGTTAGAACTGAGTTTTTGCCAAATAGTGACATTTTGGGGAAAAAGTTGATCACTTTGCAAAATGATTGTTTTATGTGGAGTAAATGTTGCAGCTGAATGGGAAAGTTAACAAAATTCTTCAAGAAGCAGTGGGTAGTAGACTTTAATTTCTATGAAACACAGGGGACAAATTACCCCAGTGCAAGTGCTGTGTTACTGGGCACTGTGCTGAGCCCACCAGCAGCTTCCCAGCTAAATCCTATTGATTTTTGTGGGGACCAGTGCAGCCTCTGCAGGGCCCTGGGAGGATTATGGGATGTAAGAGGAGTAAGCACAGGGGAGCAGCGGCTGCCTCTGCTCCAGAGGCAGAGTATGAAACTATTGATTGTACTCTTTGCTTTATTTGACATCATCCCAGTGCAGTTATTCCAGCTTCTGGGGATATCCACTTCTTGATCCTCCACTGTGTGGATGGTGCCCTGCTTTGTCATTCCTCTGGTTTTAGTAAACCTTTATTTCTTTGTTTTATGATTGTTGTTAAGACACTTTGCTAGGTTTGCTGGCATGCCAACCTCCCATTCCTTGCTTGCCTGCATCTGTCCATTTGAGACACTTTAGAACAGACTTGCTACTTTCCCATCTCTGTATCACATTCAACACTCTGAATTGAAGCTGCTGAATGATGTTCAATAGTCATGACCATGGATGGATCTTGCTGAGGGCATTTTGAGCAAGGAAGGACCTGGGAGCGGGGCTTTCTCTGGCAGGACAAGCCATTACCCACTGTCAGTCTGAGTGGAGAGCAAATCAAAATGCATCCTCAGCCTCTAAGCCATGGTCTATCCTTCCCTGTTACGAGACCATCCAGATTTTTGGCTGCAGGAGTGATATCCCCCAGCAGCAGCCCACACACCCCTCCAGTGACCACCTCCCCAGGAGGCTGCTCCCAATCTCAGGCTCTGCCCCTGCCCCAGCCCTCTACAGACAGCAGGGTGAGAGCCTGGCTACCAGATCCAGCCCTCAGGCCAGGGCTTGGGCACACCAGTTCAATTGCAGCTTCAGGTAAGTCATAATTTTTAAAGCCAAGGTCGCCCTAGAGGCATCTCTGAACTTACTTCTGAGTTAGCTGTTAGGTGGGGAATTTTGGAGTCTAGGGTTAAAGGGTGCTTGTGAACAGAGCTATCCATCATACTGTCCCCTGTTTGTTGATGTTCTTTTTGTTTCCTTTTTTGTTTGTTTGGGTTTTTTTGTTTAGGATGAACGTGAAGCCAGAGAAAATGTGAAAAGAGAGCAGGATGAAGCGTATCGCATCTCGCTGGAGGCTGACAGGGCCAAGGTGGGTGTGGGGAGAAGGGACCACATGAGTGTTGGGATGGCAACCCCTCCAGAGCTTAGGAAAGGTCTCTGGTGCAGAGGCACCAGGTAAAACCATGAGGACCAGACTTCACTACATCTTTTAGCTACAGCAGTCCTGGCCCCACCTAATAATAGAAGTTGGGAAAGGAATGGCAGGAGAAGATCATGTAATAAATCTCCCATTTCTTATATTAATTGCTACAGAAACGCTGAGAAATTTCCTTGCGTTTATATTTGTCACGTATTTATGTGTGATTGCCATTTGTGTTTGTCAGAGGGAAGCACAAGAGAGAGAAATGGCAGAGCAGTTTCGCTTGGAACAAATCCGGAAAGAACAGGAGGAAGAACGTGAGGTGAGATGTTTTACCTTCTCTCACAAATTTGGATTCATGAAGCTTATGAACATTGCAACTGTCATTTAACACACATTGCAACTTGAATTCAAAGTATACTTTTTATGTGACTGTTTTTATTACTGTTACTGATTTCTTGCCATATATTTGTGAAACATAGTGAACTAAATCATTTTCATCCATTGTTCAATATCTTTTCTGTTCTATCATCTGGATCTCAATTTCAGCCAGATATAATACAGGTCTGCTCACAAGAGTTCCATGAAATGAGCTCCATAAATGGTGGAATCTTTGGAAACCTCTAACCTTTTTCTTCAGCCACTCCTTCTCAAAACATAATACCCATGGAGCCCTTTAATTTCTTCCAGGAAGCAGCAAAAAGTCTACCTGCAATATTGATCAAACAAGTTGCTAAATTTAATTTTGGAGACAAAACCCTTAAAATTTAAGAAAATAAAATCTAAAATCTAGAAAATTGGATTTATGGTACTTAAAAAATTTCTAAACAGTCTTCTACAGAATCTTCCTTAGAATGAAAATTGTGTTTAAACAATGTCTCCTGGCCTCTATAAGAAAATAGAAACCCTGTGCTGTGAAGAGCACTGTTCCTCAAACTGTTGGTTTTAGATTCTCTAAATTTTGTGGGTTCTGAGGGTCCCAATGCCTGTCAGAGATGGCTCCTGAAGCCTCTTTCAGGGTCTAGGTTAGCTGTCCTGGCTGTGTGGGTATGGAGGTATTTACAAAAAGCATCATGTATGCAAATTTACTGACATTAGTGATTTCCTCTTTTTCACATCCTGGCAACTACAAAATGAGCTGAAAATGTTGGAGTACAGCCTTGTTTCTTCCTCTGAAGTCCCACTGTGTAAAATGGACTAGTCTTTAAAATATTTTCAGCTGTTCTGTGAAGTTCCTGATATATAAATTCTTACAGAACTGCTGTGAAATGCACCTGATACAAGAAAATTAATTTGAAACCTTGGAATAAATTTTTCAAAATAAAAGTGAAATTAATATATAAATGACTTGACTGAAATCAGAGTTGTTTGGGCATTGTCCTTTGAATTCCAGGCATATAAGATTCTCTGAGCAAGTTGCTAATGAATACAAAGCTATATCAGCATCCCTATTGAATATGTATTTCCTGAGTATGTTTACAGTATTATATCAAATATAAATAAAATATAAATATTCTTTAATATTTATTCATTTGTATAAAATATCAGAGTACCAGTAGTTTTGGAGGACTTAATATATAACTTCTTTGACTCTTGAGGATTTTGAACGTTTGAAATTATATTCTCATGTAATTCTCCACTTAGTTAAAGTCCTTGCACCACATGGAATCCTGATAAATCACAGCCTTGCTTATCCCTCTCTAAATGTGACTTAGTGTATACTTGACATTTCAGTCTTGTGTACTTTGCTGATGTATGAAAAAATTGGATTATACTACTGCAAAAAAGTTGGGTATGAACACATTTATTATTCCCCGAGATAAACCAATGAACAAACTGTACGAGCAATGCATTTCCATATATATTTTTGACCAAGATAATTGCATTAAAAAACCTGACCCATTTAAGCATTCCAGAGCCTTTCAGACACTGCTGTGGTGTAAATACTAAATTCAGTCTGAACAGTATTCATGGCTGGGAAAGATGCAGTCCACTTCCTTCTTATCCTACAGGATCTGGTGTCTTACTCAGCTCCTGTTGTCAGCCTAAGCCAAGATGGAAGCTAAAACACAACTGAAGGAGCCACGTACAAAGCTGGACTGTGAGAATTGTGTCAAGAATAATTTTAGGACAGCAATTCTGTGAGGTTAATAGCGATGGAACATAAATCAGTACTGTAGCAGTAACAGGCTGCAGAGCAATCAGCTCACACTCAGGCTCAAGTAAAAGATACGTTTTTCTTTTCTAAGTAATTTTACATGCATAGAAACAATAATTACTTCTCCTTTGTTATATCTGCTCCTGAACCTTTTCTAGTACCTTGGCCTTTTGGAAATGGTTTTGTATGCAAAGGCTGCAAAACTGGTCCATGTTATCAAAATATACCTGGGCTTCCCTGTTCTAATGCAGAATGCAGTAATGAAAATAATAGGATCTGTTTGCTTAGTAGAACAAAAGGGATTTTAACAATAATGTTTACTAACACTCCCCATTTTCAAGTATACAGATTACTTGTACTGAATTGTTCTGCAACAGTGTTTACTTACAGAAGTGGCTTTATGTTCGGTTCGTATTTTAAAATCTGACTGTTGAGCTCTTCACATACTGAACATCTTTTTATCAACAAACTGAAATTGCTTGTTCAGCTCCAAGAGTTTTTAATGTGATCCATCACATCATTGTTTTCTACCTTGGTCTGCTGGTACAGAATATCCATTGTAAATTGCCATTTTATGTTGAAGCCTTGGAGACTGGTTACTTGGGGGAGCGACGCTCTCTTTGCACAAAGAAAAGAGCTCTAATGAGCTACTGTTGTTTATTTTTCTATAATATAATTGATTGGGTTCAGTAAATAATGTAGCATCTGTTGTTATACTGTGTGGGGAAATGTCAAAACAGCAAGATAGTAAGCAGGTGGTTGAGAATGGAGAGCGAGAGAAAATTAAAATAGAATCTATTTAAAATATAATCTCATAGTAGATGAGCAAAAATGAACTCAAGTTCTATGTATAAATATTTATACTGAGATATAATTTGCTCAGAGGTGTGTGTGTAAGAAGTAGACTATTTAAAAGCCGTTGTCATCTTGCTTCTGCCCAGTCCTTTCTCTGCAGTGTAATCACCCTCCATCAGTTTCTGTTGCTAAATGACCTTGGGGAGGTTTTCAAAGGCACAAATAGCAACTGTGTATCTTGAAAGTTCCTTGGAAATCTGGGTAAATCACTGCCTGTCTGCTTTTTTAGTTTGAAAAATTGTCTTTTAGGCACATTTTGGGGGAGGCAATGTGGTTGTGTTGCTTCTTCCATTCCTTTACATTCTCATTCAGTGCTGCCTTAAGAAGGTGATACTGTAACAGGGCTGCTTTCTGAGTGTGATCTCATTTTTAACAGATGGCACTGCCTGCCCACCAGTACTGACAGCACTAAGTACTCACGAAAATCAAGGCCACCTCGTTCAGCAGTCTAATATTAAGCACTGATTTAAAAAAAAAAATCCTGGTCAAAGTATTAATGCTGCAGCAGGTTGCAGAGGCAGAGGACAGAGAACACAGACCTGGGTCCTGCCCTGAAAATCTTGACATCAGCAGTACATGCAATGTTAGCAGGAAGACAGTCATACACATTTTTAGACATGTAATTTTATTGCAATTTGGGGCTGGTTTCATGCAAATTGTACTTGGAACTGTCTTAATAAATAACAGTAACATACTTTAAATCTTCAAAAATCACATTTTTGTTCTCATAGTTTTCTTCTTTGGCCAGTCCTATTTTTATATGTAGTCTATGTATCTAATGTATCTTCACAGCTTTTTTAATTGTGTCTTTTAACAGTATTTTAGTTTATTTATAGTAAATTTCTTGCATATATTTCTTTTCACTCTGAACTGCCATTAAGGGTCTGGTCTACTGCAAATGGTCAATTACTTTCTGCAAAAGGAAGGCAATTTGACAAGTGCATTTAAAGAAATACTTTTACTGCCTTTTAATTTATACCCTTTAAGGAAGCAATTGGCCACTTGACAATTATTCTCTCATTCAATTTTTTTTCCAAGGCTTTCTGCCAAATGATTAAATTACGTATCCCATCGTGCATTAACTGTAGACCTAATAATATGTGTTATAAAGAAGGATTTATTTTAATTAGTTGTCTGGTGGGCTGTTATTAAGGAATGAATAAAAATTATTTTGTCATTGAGATAAAAAGCACAGCTATGGATCTGGAGCACTATGACACATCTTGAAGTTCTAGAAGAAATAAAAGGAAAAGCTTTCTGTCCTTTTCTTCTGTGGCTGGCATTGCACCCAAAATGGTTATTTTTCTTCCCCCAGGCTATCAGGCTCTCTCTTGAGCAGTCTTTGCCTCCTGAACCAAAGGAGGAGAGCACAGAGTCTGTCAGCAAACTGCGTATTCGGACGCCCAGCGGAGAGTTCTTTGAGCGCCGTTTCCTGGCCAGCAGCAAGCTGCAGGTTGTCTTTGATTTTGTAGCTTCCAAGGGATATCCTTGGGAGGAGTACAAGCTGCTGGGCACCTTTCCGAGGAGAGATGTGAGTAAATATCCCTTTCAGGAATAAATACCACTGCTTCTTAGTCCTGCATGTTAGATGGCCAGTGTGTTATGGCACAGAAGGTAAGATATGCCTGAATATGTGAGATGCTGCCAAGCCGTGAGTGAGCCCAGTGCTGTCAGGTGTTACATACACACTTGTGTTGTGAAATCTGCCTCCACTGACATTGTAGATGGTCCTCCATTTCTGAAACAAGTTGTGGACTGTATTTGATGAAAACTGCTTGAACATGCCGAGCCAGCTTCGCTCACATCCTGTTCTGGAGGAAGCTCCATCAATACTAGCACACTGTTGAGGTCTGTTATGGGCTGGTACTTCTGATCTTTCTGGTTTAGCCATTTTGATGCAACTTTATGTTATGAATAAGTCTCAGTGTCAGATAGTATCCAGTTATGAACTAATCAGTACATTCCAATAAATATTTCATCCACTTGCTACATAATCACAATAGATAGTAATTTTTATCTCCTAACTCGAAATTCTAATGATGCACCTGCTGTGACTGATTTTCAGAATCAATACTTCTCACTGCTTACAAAAGCCAACTAAATTCTGTTGATAAATCAACAGACATTTTTGTGCTGGCTACCAAGTTTCTTTGAAAATATACCTGTGTCTTCTGCTCTATTACAAATTAGCTTTCATTTCTTATTTAGCCACTCTTAAGCAAAGGTAAAAATCAGTAGGTCCAATTGTGCAGCAATCACCTGGGGCCCTGCATAAAAGGCAGAGGGAAAGGGCACTGTAGAGATGGGTGAATTCAGCAGCTTTTTGGCCATAATGCCTCAGCACTGCAAAGGAGTGGAGGCAGCTCTGGACCAGCTGGGGTTTTGTTTGCTGGAGGCATCTCCAGGTCACTGGTTAAGCCATTTTTCACGAAAGGAGTTCAGTAATTTGGGTTGCTCTTCCATTTTGTTTCCCATCACTGCCCCTGGAGGAGGTTCAGTGGGAAGAAGCCACTAACTAACATGTTTGCAATAGTCTGTTAAAGATACCTCTTGATTTATCATCTTGTTTGTACTCCAAAGGGGAAGAAACTAATGTCCTTAGCAAGCTTAGAGCCTTGAGAGTGGATGTGATTTCTGACCAGTTTTGGGCATAACTCTGAACAGCTTTTCTTCTGCATTATCTAAAATTGAGAATCTCAATCAGTCAGACTGAAAAGTAGCATTTAAGGAATATCATTAATTACTGATTAACTTTACTCCTTAAGCATGTAGTATCATTTCCACTGGAAATGACTAAAAAGTAAAAGTCATCTATGTTTCCAGGATTATTTTTCATTCAATTCATTTGACAGAAGAAGAACATAGTTTTACAGTCTAGACAATGAATTTGTGTGTTTTAAATATTCTGCAAGTAATTTCTTGCTACCTGTAAGTGATTTCTATTGTGGTACATATGTAATATAAAAACCCTACAGATATATTGCTCTAACTTTTACCATATTTTTTCACTTTACACTGTTTTTTTCTGTACTTAATCACATCATCATCATTATTAATTTTAGTCCTCTGTAACAAACTCAAAAATTGATCAGCTGAATCACATAAGAACGAGTTGAAAAAGGAGTAGAAAAGAAAAATTACCTCTAGATTAGAACAGGCTGATACTGTCAGTAGATCTGTGAAACTAGCAGGGATAAAATGCTGAGGCAGAAGAAAGAAGAATTTAATGGCAGGGTGCAGAGCTGTCAGTCTGTTGCATGGGAAGCAAAGACCCTGCCATCATTTTTCGATGATTCCAACCTAATAATGCCATGTATGAGGAGTCCCATAAATGATTCATGCTGATTGACTCAGTGGCCATGTATGAATCTGGTTGTCATTGTGACCACCAGAGCTACAACAGACAAAAAATATTCCCCAGGGGTTTGCTAACCACTGAGAAATATAAATGACATCTGTCATATTCCCCAGGTTTGGAAAGTTGGAAGGGTACCACTCCATAGACAGATTTAAAAAAATAAATATATGTCCTTGATGAATGCCTTGGAAGTACAGTGACTGTATATTCATTGCCTTGGACTTCATGATATGTAGTCCATTAAAAATACACTGTAAGTTGTCAAGACCCTTCTGCTATATCATATGTATCACAAACATCAATTGGAATCTGTGCAACAAGAACAGAGTACTTGAGATGCTTGTGCTCCAGAAAACAATAGCATTTGAAATGTCTGTGTTTAAACTATACATAATAGTTTTTTAAAAATGCATTTGAAAGCATCAGAATTACTTTGCTGGAGTTTTGGTGCAACAAGATGAAAACATGTCTTCTAGAGTTAGGGTTTGGGTTTTTTTTCTAGCCTGATCTGTTTTGCAATAACAAACACACCCCCAAAAGTGTTCCCATCTTATCAAAACAAGGGCATTATCTTCAACCAAATCAACATTTTCTTGTAATAAACTGGTTAGAGCATTTTTACCTGCTTTTCAAAACCATCAGTCCTGATACAATCTTGTTGAAGTATTTTTACTTCTTTGGTAAATAAAAATTCATTAGTTCTTAGTCCTGTGTTCCAGTTGCTTACACAGATATCCTTAGCTAACTTAAAGTTGGTATCATAACCCTACTGTAAATACAAACTTCTACACATGAGTAAATACACAGATTAACCTTTTCCAGACACTACTTGTAGATTTTAAAGCAGCAGTGACATTCCAAAGCAGTTAAGCACATGCAGTGACTTGTTATTGGGTCTTTGTCACTGACTGTGTTGTTCTTTCCACTGGCACTGAAATTAGATATTAACCACATCCTCTCTCAGTACCTCAAGCACAGCAGCACTACATGTTGTACCAACAGAGTGTGTCAGAGTGAACCTGGGCCAGCAGGTGACTTGTCCCTCTAACTGAAAGCACTTGGGAAGCACACCTTTCATAGTGAAAAGCTGTCTTGTATGTTCTTTGTATTATTCTTAAATACACCTGCAAAGGCTTTGTGGTGGAAGCAAATGTGTGTGCCACTATGTGTGCTGATTTCAGAATTATAGTTCCCTTTTTTCCAGAAGTCCACTGAACTATAACAAAAAGAGCTTACCCCAAGCATATTAGTGTGCCCAGTCAAGCTTCTAGTTCAGTATTTCTTCTGTGTCCCTTTCTCAAACTCTGTTTTTGGCAGTTCTCTGCCAGCTGTGAGATTCACCTTCTCCCAGTTCCCCAGAGACTTCCAGATGATCAGTTCCTCATGTAGCTCGGTGGGGGAAATCTGCAAAAGTCTTTCTAAAACCCCTATCAAATATGCAGTGGGCATTTCATCACACTTAGGCAAGAAGCTGAAGTGTACCAGTTCTAGCTGAAACTGTAAGAGGAATGTGCAGAAATTTCCCCAAACTGGGCTTCAGCCACCCTACTAGGATTAGTATTGAATGCTTTATGGTGTCTCTCAGAAAGGGAGATCCCGACATGCCTTCTCCTTTTAAAGGCTATTTTTGAATGACTGAATGTATTAATTTCTTAAGAATTATAATTTCTTCTGCTCATTTCTCCTTAAGGTGGAGCATTAGTTATGTATTTGAGAGTCTGCCTTCTGCAGACATGGTATTAGAGACTTAAGCTCTTTATTTACTGTATCTGGAAGCCTTGGTAAGCCAAGACTTCTACAGTATTTCACATTTTATTTTTCTGAGCCACAGCTTAGGATCAGGTGGCAGTTAAGTCACTTAAGGTTATTTAAATGCATCTAAAATGTTGCTTAATAATTCAGAACCAGTTTGCTCTGTTTAGAGTATTAAGATTTTTTAAATCCTTTTAATTAACTAATTTCAACAGCAGTTTAAATAAACAGAAACAAAAGATCTGTCTCCCTTGAAAGGGCAGAAAATAAATTTAACTCAAATTGCATGTCAATTTAAATTAGGTATGATCAGGATTTCGGTAAATTTAGGGCCAGAAAATTCTTGATAATTATATGGGAGTATAGAATTCCAAACCCAAATGGGATCATTCATTCCTGTGCCCTGGCAGGAGTAATTCCTCTTTGATGCTCACAGTGGTGAAAATAATGTCACAGGATAGCAAGTTTATCAGCACTTGGCACACAGAGTCCTCTGAGCAGGGAATTATCCTCTGATGTTCTCAGAAAGGTAATGTTAGATCATGATCCCTATATTGTGATGCCTGGTAGTTTGAGAATTTTGTGTATCAGTTCTGGCAGCTGTTCTTGTAAGGATTATTCTGCATTTCACCCAGTGCAAACTACTTCCTTCAAATAACCTTGTTTTCAAATCATTAGGGCATGTTTAAACTCTCTAAATAGTTCATTAAAGAGTTTCATGTCCAGGACCATCCTGGGCTCTTAACGTTCTTCCCCCTAATCATCATATGGATAGAAAAAGGGAAGAGAGATATTACTGTGAGAAAGGATTTGTGCAGTGTCGTGGTTATATCAAATAGCACTTGCAGTAATTTCATGTAAATCAAGAACATAGCTTGAATATCTGTCTTATAGCAGACAAGATTTTCAGATGAATGAAATATCTTTCTGGTATGTTCAAAGCATTTTGACAATTACATGTGGTTCATATGATTTTTCCAGGCATTTAAGTTACTGATATTTATCTTTCCTGCTACATAAAGTAGTAGATATCTCTTTTAATTCACATAATTAAATCTTTTAGGTCAGTATAGATCTGATGGTGTCATGTGTTTACTCTGATCTAGTTTACACAAGGCCACAGCCACCTACAAAGGTAGATGTTCCTCCTCTTGTCATTCGCAGTGTCCTTAAGTCAATACTACCTGCCCCTGTCTTTCCTCTCTTTTCAAGATACATTGTTATTTTATTTATTCAAGCAGTTAAGTTTTGTGTAGTTAAGACACTGAGAAGTTGCCTAAGCAAATTGGCCATACCAGACTGGCATATTCCCATGCCTCTCTTTGAAACATGATTTCTGACAGTTCTTCTTGCTGACTTGTAACAGCAGAATGATTGGACGAATGAACCTTGAGTGCAAGAGGTATGGACCACACATCACTGCAGCCAGAACGCTGAAGCATTTGTAAATCCAAGGTTTTCCTGCTTTTAACAAATTTTAACTTTTAACAAGTATGTTGCTTACAAATAATAGTGTTGCAGTCTTTTGTTTAGCGCCTATAAAAAGGAGTAGGTGATACTCTTGCCCTGTTGAAGTCAATGGCAGCCCTTTACAGAATATTGAGTATATTTTGCTTCTTGAAATGCCATGTTTGCTTTTGTGGAAGCATAATTTCCATAAAGGTAGTCAAAAATGCTGAAAGTATTATGGAAAGATTTTTCACAATATTTTCTTCCAGAAGAGACAGACTTTTCAGACCCACTGTCTTTACATCAGTAACTGTGATAGCCAAAGAGAAAGATTAAAAGCCTTTTCATGTATCAAGTCACTGAAAGGAGATCCCATCTCATAGATGTAAGTTTATTCTAAAAAATAAATAGAATTACATTCTATAGATCCATATAGTTTCTGATCTCTTGCAGGAACTCTATTCGAATACAGGGAATGTTTAACCAATTTGAGGAAGTAGGTGTGCATTTCAGAGGAGCTCTTTTACCCAAGGCTCTCTGCAGTAAGCCGGCATTCACCGCAGTGCTGAATGCTCAGTGCACCCGCGAACCCTGCGCTGAATCATCCTCATTAGTTACCCAGTGACTAATGCCAACCGTGTGATTAATATATTCCACCCAACATCCCTTCAGTGCACATCCCTCGCGCCCAAAGTGTTCTTTTATTCAGCACTGCCCCATTTTACAAAACATTTATTTGAGGAGAGACGTGTTATTGTTTTGCAGGAAGACGCCTTAGTTAAGCTGCAGAGCTTTGCTCTTGCATATGACTTTATCCAGCACCAATTGGGCCTATAAAGTTTTGTACTTTTTCCCCAGAATTTATGCTTAGTGTCAACTTTGTGGACTTTTTTTGACCCTTGTAGCAAGAAAATGTAATGATAAAATACAAGTAAAGAGCCTTCATAATAGTATGATACTAAGAATGCTGTGTCTGGTTACCAGAAAATTTAATGATCTCCTGCTGTTTTGGTAATTGCATAAGTAATGCATCAGACTAAATCACCAAAGCAGTCCTAGGCACTCTCTGTATTCCATTTACCTATCTACCAATCACAATGTTATACTGTAGATATCATTGTGGTATCTGAACATCTTAATCCTTTGAACTTGTGATTAAAATCCTTTTGGATTGTTTTTTCTTGCAATTATAATTAAGTGCACATGAATCCAATCCTGGGGGGGACTGTGTTCCCATCCACTCCCCTTTGGGATGTTCGCAAAGCGGAGTTCTACTGTTCATTTGGAGCACTAAATGTATTTTTATGTTTTCAAACTTCCAGAGGAGGTGGCTGTTTGGTTCATGTCAGCTCTTTATCAGTCTCCACAGTGAAAGCTGTAGTATTTCTGGGGAGGTGATCTTTCTTCTCTGTAGCTAGCACATTTTAAAATCATTAAATACATGGATAATTGTTAGTTCCCTGTAAGCACACAAGTGACTGCAGAATGTTTAACATACAAATGCTCTCATCTGTAAGGGCCAGTACTTAAAACCTTTTCTCTGCTCAGCAAGAAAAATGAAGGTAGATACTGTGAAGGAGCAGGTGATGGAGCTCTTCTGCCTGCAGGTCCTGGGTCAGGAAAAGACACGGTCCAGGGTGTTCTGTTGGGTTCTCTTTTTCCAAGAAACCACACAAAGAATTCCTAAATGAATCAAAGGTTTCAAACCAGAAGGAGTGAAGGGAGGAAAGCAGGCAATGTAAGGAGGTCTTTACAGCACCTTCCTCTTCCCTCAAAGTCGGAGTCGTTGGCACTGAGGAGACCAGTGTTGTCCTAGTCAGTACCTTGCAGGTGACTCCTCTGACTGACTCCAACTTCATCTTCCTGCTCTCAAGACAACTTGTTTAATACTTTAATGCCATCAGTGCCGCCATGTGAAAAAAAGTCACATTACTAATTGAAATGCTTTTGTGTTTTCATTTCTGACAAAATCAAAAAGCGTGTGGGTTATTATGTCATTGAAAATGAGCTGTTTGGAAGGCTAGAGGGAGATGCAGCCTTCTAGTAGTGATTTTTTTCAGTGAGATTAGTTCTTGGCAATAAATATAAAATATTCAGTGATGTTAGTAACTGCATGTATTTTGGCTGTATTTTAGGGGAATGCTGATCTCTAAACAAAATTTCTGATTTTGAGCTAAAAGGAAGCTCAGAACTCTTCAGGTGGAGCTGCTGTACACAGCACTTCCTAAGGTCTTATATATGACACTAAATAAATGACAGTTTTATATTTCTTTTATTACCCACTGTTAAAAAATCATAGGATTTGGGTAAATATCTGGTACTTTTTAAAAACATAATTAACAATGGAACTTTATTTTGTTTTTACACAAGAACCATTAGTGTTTGTGGGGGTTTTAAGCTTTGGTTTACAAATATTAAGGTGTTTTTCCCAATTAAAAAACGAAGTTTTCATGTGGAATCATGAATTCATAATGCTGAATTTTTAAAAATCACCAGACAGTTCACTATAAGTTCACTATAGGTGTCACTATACAAATATAGCAACACTGGGCTTGGGCTTATCCTTGTTATCTACACTGCCCTGTCCTTATATATTAGAAAACAGAAGAGAACACAGTTACTGTCTTAATTTAATGTCAAAAAAGCCAATTAATGTAAGAGAGGTTAATAAGCCTTCAGTTATTAAAATCTATGCAGCAAATTATTTTTATATGAATTATGTTAAGACAATGAAACTTTACAGTGTATAAGGGTTGGTGGCATCTTGGGTATCTGGGAGCACTGACCAGCTTTTCCAAAGGAAGAGTGGGAAACTCAAAGTAGAGGATACAGCATCACAATTTTCTGTTTTATCAGCAGCGGTTACTTTGCTTAGTAAATGTATTTTTAAATATGTTGTAAGAAAACCTGTTCAAAGAAGTGAGGCAGTAGGAGTGTGATGTATCTGGATTAAAGCTTTGTATTTGGAACAAGACTACAAGTCTTTTACTATGACATATTTTTCCTTGTTTGTGACGGCTTTCTTCAATTCAGATGTAAATTATCTCCAAGTTTATTCAACTAAGCCCAATCTAATTGCATATACTTCTGTAAAGTAACCCTACTTTTGTTGCTCAAGTTGAGTGTATTATCTGTGTAACCCAGAGATACTTCAATAGGTAGAAAGGATTCACTGTATTTGTTTGTGTGTCACTCCGAAAATATAGTTTTTTAAACAGATCTGGTACTTTACCAGGTGTGCCTTTAAGTAATTTCTATTGCATTTATACTTTAGGAGGATTAGGAAAGAGAGTAAAAGAACTCTTTGTCTGTTGGGTTCATTAAATGTATTCATGCGTGTGTAAGTGGTATAGAGGCTGTGCTGGTCGGGAATCAGATCCTTGGCCTAGGGTGGAGAGAAAGGTGAAGGGTGTGATATTTACTGCTTGTGTAAGTGTCATAATAATTGTGTATTCCATTCTTTATTTTTAAATTACCTTCCTGGGCATTAAGCCATTTTTTTGTATTTATCTTTTCCCTGCAGAGCTAGGGAGGGTAAGGAACCACACCTTTGAAATGGTGAAAGTACAGCTGCTCAGGATGTGAATGTGTAACAGAACAGATAGATCAGCAAAGGTGAAGACAGAAATAATGCAGAAATAATTCAAGAAGAAAGAAGACTTTGCTATAAAAAATGTATTAAAATGTTGTTTAAATCAGTATTAATTTTTTACTATTTGGTTATTTTGAAACCCAATGAATTTATTCAGAATAAAGTATAAGTAGCTACTACTTTCTTAGAGGAGAAGTACAAGAGCTAACACTACGACCCTTTGCATTTGTGCAGTCATAAATCACTTGAACTTCAAAGTGCCTTAGAAGTACTTCAGCTAGCTAGTGCTTAGTTGAAATAATTACCACAGGAGTCATTTAAAGAAATACTTATTCAAATAATAACTTCTCTGTGCACCAAAACAACATTGGTTATATAATGAAGCTCAAAGCTGTAGCTCCAGTGCACCAAAGCCTAAGGTCCTGTAAAGCTGCATCCATAGCTCGAAGAAAAGTGTTGTTTTACAACTGCACCCTATTTCAGTGAAAGTGAAACCTTTCACAGCTCAGTGGCAAGATCTAACACTGACAGAAGTGTGGTTCTGGTAGCACCTCTGGTCATGTTGCTAGGAGTCTTCCCTGAAGGGAGGGGAGTGTTAAAGTTCGCATAGAAAGTCATTTGCCTGAAGATAAAATCTTCTGGGGTGCTATCTCTGTGTGCCTTGGGACAACCCTCTGTGCACCTGCATGTTATTCTACAGAATTCTGTGAGCTGGAATATCAGTAATTTTGCTGTCACTTGTTTTATACTCTCTTAGCTTCTGAGCATTTCATTATAATGTAAAGTACTTGCCTTAGCAAACTCGCTGAAGATCATCAACTGGTATCACCAACCATACAACTGGTAGAAAGTCAGTTATTGCAGGACTTGGAGAGACAGATAAACACATGCTTTTAGCATTTGTTGAGGCCTTCAACAAATGCTGAGTGCTTAACTTGATGAATTTTGCAACCTTAATCAAGAAAGCATTGATTTCCCCACATAGATAAGTCTCATTGAGTTCAACAGGATCAAATCAGATTCAGTGTATAAACGTGTACTTAAATGCTTTCCTGTGTAGTTGCTAACAGCATAGAGGAAATTTTTAAATAATAAAGGTGTAGGGATTTGGGACAATGTAACTTATATTTGAAAAGTGTGTCCTGCAATGGCATCACAGCAAAGGGGTGCCAGCCCTGAAGCTGGCTCCAGAGTTGAAAAAGGTCCACAGATACAGCTTTGAAGGTATTGTATACTTCGGAATATGAAACAATACACATAAATGTAAGTGAATGAAATTCAGTAGAACACTGCATTGAACACACCTTTGTGGGCCACAGCTCTTACAGGATCCTTGGATCTCTATTATAGATAATTCTTTGGTTTCTAATTCTGCTTTAAAATACTATAAGTTAAAAGTGAATCTTAGGTCTTCTATTTCATATATTTACAAGAGAAATAATTTCTTTTGTTAGGAGGGGTGTTCACTAATAAGGCTTCTATTCTTTGTAGTAAACAACATATTTACAAGCCACAAATAACAAAGTAGAAGCTGCAGAAGGGTTGTGGTGTGATAATTAAGTACAATGGCGACCCATATGAACAGAAAATGCCAAGGAGCTAAAACAAAGCAACAACAGCTTTGTTTGTTGACAGATGTAGGAGCCATATTGTTAGTTAATTGGGTAATGGTGTAAACATTTGCAAACTCTGCTGTCCCTCAGTGAATTAAGCTGCACACTGAAATTATGGTGCAAAGCTGCACAGTCCTTGTGCTGCAGGTACTCCAGGAGTTTTCCAGCTAACCTGAGTGTGGAGGCACCGAGGAAGGGACATCGTGCATTGTTATTATCTAAGGCACTTGAAGTTTGCAAACCTTAAACTAGAACATGTATCGTGAATAATGCTCAAGTGAGTGACAGGTTTCCATATGGTTACAGTCTGGAAGGTTGTGTTCAGTGCCTGGGCTTGCTTTTCAGATTTGATTTGATTTTATCCAAATGTAGAAGAGACTTGTTAAGTCTTTCCTGGATTTTCTTGGGACAAAAAAAACAATCAACCAACCAACCAAGCAAAACCTACAAAAGACAACCAAACCAAACCAAATGGTTGCAGGATTTGAAAACAGAGGGTCTAATTTAACACAGGCTTGAACTGAAAAGAAGGAAAATTGCTTCTTTCAGGTGCCTGGTACCTCAGATACTGTGAGTGGCACAGATCTCTCTTTGCCTCTCTCCCTGTGCCTATGTGCAATAACAGACTGTAGCAGAATGCCAAAACGTTAAAAAATGCAACAAGATGCTTAATTAGCATACTCCTGTAATCACAAACTTAAATGCACTACTTTGGCTGTTTTTTACATAACAGGTTTGCTTTCGAAGATAATAACCTTTCAATAATTTAAGCAGCATCTGTGCAGGAATGCATAATTGGACTGTAGATAATAGGAATCTAAAATTGAGTCTGGCTTTTATAAATTATTTTTCTCTTCAGATATTTAGCAATAGCTCACTGTGGTACATGAAGTTTAAGAAAATATGTTTTGGGGAATGAAAATAACGCATCTGTTTGTTTTTTTGAGTTTGGTTTGGCTTTTTTAATTCTGTCATTTTTTAAAAATTCTGCTGCAGTCAGGTGAAATTACACTGATTTCGGTGGGCTTAGGAAGTGATAAGCTTTGAATGTTTGTTTAAATAATAAATTTCCTCTAATTATTCAATAAGACAATAGAAATGATAGAAATGCAAATATATTTTAAGTTTGCTTGATTTAGTTGGGGGGAGAGAAAGAGAAGCAATACTGGTTTTGTTAATAGATAACAGGATTAGCAAGTTATGCTTTTAAGAAAAATTACATTATTATTTCTTATAAATTCATAGTATTTGGTTTGCTTGACCCTAGTGTTTTCAAAAAAGCAGTGGCATGCTGTGATCATAGATGAAACAAATGTAACTGTGGGAAAAAATGTTTATTGGCATGCATTTGCATTTATACTTACAGACTAAGACTAACAATTATTCTCAAGCAAAGTTCTGATAACTGGTGTGCTCACACAGCAAAAGAAACTAAACCAGAATTACCAGGAAAGATAAGTTTGAAAATGGAAGGAAAATATTTGAGAAAATGATAAAATTAAAAGAAAAAACGTTGATCTTTCTTCATGGAGTTTTGCAGCATGGAGTTTTCAGCTTTTTCTGAAGGATGTCGTGGCATTGGCCCGTGAACTTGAACATATCAAGGACACTGGGAGCCATGTCATTAATTTGTCTATATAAGTTATTACATTATGCAATATTTAAAATTCAGTTTTATTTCCATAGAAAAGACTTATCCTATAGGCAGTAGTCTGGCTTCTAAATAGAATCCTGAACACAAAAGTTTCTTGATGACTCTGAACTGAGAATTGCTTATGTGCCTCAAGTGAAAGTCAGAAATGGGATACTTAGGATGTTGAACAGCTTTCAGGGTCCAAATGTTGAAGAATTTTGGCTATAATGGTGCAGATAATGTCTGTCTTGTTATTTTCCAAATGGCAGTATTTCCAAACTGCACTCTCAGTGGAGCTCTCCTGTATGCCCACCGGCACAAGTGATTGCCTAAATACCTTTACAACTCCAACAAGGAGTCAAAATTCTGGGAAACAATCTTGTAACACAAGTGTGCACACCTTGAAGTCTACAGAAATTATGTATAGAGACACAGTACTTGTAATGTGTGTGTATATATATGTATACACACACACACACACACATGCACAGCAAGTGGTACCTCAGCAACTGGTTGAGGTGCAGTCTCCCCATGCAGTGACCTGATTCAGCACCTCACACCCAGTGAAAGGAGGAGGGCTCTGCTTCCTCCTGCTTCTTGCTTGTGCTTTTGCTGCTCACCTTGCACTGGATTTGGTGCTGACTAGACCAGTGTGTTCACCAATTAGACTCACTGGCATGACAAGAAAATAACCAAAGAACTAAAAGTGGACATTTTTCTTCCAGCCTGGGATCACTGAGGAGGCTGATAAAGTGTCAAAGTTCACCATGTGACTTGGAGCAAGAAAGGGAGTAGGAAAATTAAGGCAGAATAAGTTTCCTCTTTCAATGGAGAGATCATGTTGGATTGGCTAAACTGCTTGCACCATCAGTTCCTTTTACGTCTTAGAATACTTATCTAGGATTACAATTTTAGTTTTCATCTTAACTCACGTGTCCTTCCAAAAGTTCTTAACTTACGACAAAAAATGGTTCATGCATTAGTTTGTGGTAGAGAACAAGACCTTCTTGGATTGTCAGAGATTCTGTTTATTATTATTCTACTTATTGTTGTTGTTATGAAATAATACTAATAACAACAACAGAAAATACAATATGTATCTCTTAATCTGCATCCTGGAAAATCACACTCAAAATTTAAATTATCACTGATGAAAGGACTGAAGAATCTTCCCAGTGAAAATGTGTGATGTAAAGATAAACAATTCAAAAAAGTCTGCTTACACATATCTTTGTGTTTGTATCTTTACAGGTGACCCAGCTGGATCCAAATAAATCATTACTGGAGGTAAAACTGTATCCTCAAGAAACCCTTTTCCTAGAGGCAAAAGAATAGCCCAAACCAGATTGTAGGACTAATCATCCTTTGATAAGCCAGAGGCACAGCATCGAAAGGAAGACTCCTATCAAAGCCACCTTGTACTGTCATCCAGCTCAGTTCCATGTCACAAATTTGCCTCTTGCAAGAATCCTGAAAAATTGAAAAAAACATAGCTACTTAAAGTTTCACATACATGAGTATATGTTTCCAACCTCATTTAAATGAGCAGAGGATAAAGTTCTGCTATGAACACTGAACATTATGATTCTGTGGCTCACTTATCATCCAGCTTTTGTTATAATTAATGCACTGTTAAAATGTGAGTGATTGTTAAGTAGAATTTTTACTCCTCAAATGCCCCTTTTTCACCAAGAAATCTTGGACATTTCTGCCTGTACTTTTGACACTAGAATGCTGTATATTTGATATCTCACTGAGCCAGTGCTCTCATATATATGCATTTTATTTCTGTGTTTGAATTTCTACTTTGCCAACTAATTTAAAAAGGCAGAAAAAAATAATGGGACATTCTCAGCCATGAAAATTTAACAGTATTATAGTAGAAAGCATATAATTTTTGTTAGTACTTTCTGACTTCTTTGATAAGATGTAAGGTTTTGTTTGGAGAATATAGTTTGACATATATGCAAGATATTTATTTACTGGTTCTGCTTTGGGTCTCAGTTCAGATTCAGTTTAGGAAGTATTTTCCAGTACATTGCAGTGTGAAACTGCTTATTGCATGATGTGAATATTTAAATAACATAAGAAATGGCCAGTACCAGAAACCTGGTATCTTGCCAACACTTCAGGAATCAGCTGATATTGAATATCAGCTGTTAAAAACCTTTCAAATACCAGAAACAAAAGTTCTTTATTTCTCATTGTGAAAGAAAGGGCAGTTCCCATTTTAGCAGTTTTCCTTCATTCTGGCTCTCGGTTGTCTCCCATTACTCTGCTGGTTTAAAGCACCTTGTTTGGTTCCTCAAACAATGGGTATTTTAAGGGGTGGTGTAATAAGAAATCTGCCTTATTGTTGCACACTTTAGACATTTTAACAATACATTATTGATCCCGTCTCAAATTAAAGAAATCCTAGTTCTCTTGTCTGAAATGTAGGCACCAGCTACCTGCTCTCTGGTGTGGAAAAATCTGGTACTTTAAATTTCTCAACCACAGAATGAGCATACTGAGTCTAAGATCATAACATGCAGTTGATGCCAAACATGCATCAAAACTGGCTTAGGGGTGTTTTTTTTCTTTTTTGTTTTTTCTTGTTTATTAGTTTAATCTCTGGGCTTACAGGATAGTGCACAATAGCACTACAGATTCATCTGCTAATCAGATTTCTTTTAAAGCCTGGCACATTGTTTTCCACCTCTGTTTATATGTCATTCATTGTGTGTATCGTAGCTAAATGAGTTCTGATTTGAAAATTTTGTACTAAGCAAAAACCAGTTGCACACATCTTTTAGTCTTTCTTTTTTTCTCTGGAAGGATGGTGATATGAAATTAAATGTATGCCTATTATTAGGGTGTTAGTGACGCTGATATATTGTTACCTTTACCAAAAATGCAAATTTCTGAGCGGGGAAAGCCTTATTCTACCTTTTATAATTCTGTAATTAGTGAATGCTACACCAGATACTTTTGGAAGTGAAGTATCTATGACAAACGAAAGGTTTGGAAGTGTAAGCAAATCCTAATAATTTGCAGTTCACAAATAAAAGAATTCATAGCCAATAGAATGATAAATGTATGTGTAATGGAAAGCTGAATGCAGACCCTTCATTCTGAGCTTTTGTTTTCTTTAAAAAATATCCACTGTGTTTATTAAATAAGAAATTAACATGGGTTGCAAATTGGGGTGATGCTGTTTCTACAAACAATCACAGTAACACATACAGCAGGATTTTAAAGTGATGCATATCTTTTTTTCCTTCTAAGCTGGCTATTGAGGAAATTAATTACTGCTACACGAAGCAAAGCAACCTTTCAGCTGACTTGTTTATATTAATCTGTTCTGTTTAATTTCTGTTTGATCTCATCAGGCTGTTTTCTCTCACTCAACTTTATTTCTGTATTTTGACTATATATTCTTTACTTTGATACTAGTTTTATAAAGTTATTAAATGTGGCTTGAATATTTGTTGAACTTGTTGAAGTCAGTATTCCCAGGGTTGTTTGGCCTGTTCTTTTCTAAACTCTTACTATTTTTCCCTCATTTTGTTCATATTGCAAAATACACTGTCATTATCAAAATGTTCTAGTGATAATTAACTGGAAGTGTTCGAAGTGGCAGCATTACTGCCTTCAGATATAAAGATACTGAGATCAGTATACAGGGATCATTCTGCCACAAGGTAAACAAGTGTATCACTCTTTAAATAAAACATTTATGGTTTTGGTCCTTAAATACTTTGGGCCTGATTTCAAGAAGCAACCATGTTGAGTCACCTTTCCCTCAATGCAAACCAATCCTTTTGTAGAAACATTAATATTCTATGCCCCATTTTCTGCTCTCCTAAACTAAGTTGTTCGCTTCACATGCTCTGCTGGCACAGATAATCCTCTAGTCAGTCTAACTTCATAAATCAGTATTACCCTAAAACTGTAACATTGTTGCCACAGAGCATAACTCTGATTCTGCCTTTTTATTTTCAGGTTCTTCACATTAATGGATTACCATTATCATGATTAATGCATTAGTCTTAAGGAATTACTGTTAATGAAAGGCATCCTGTGTGATGTGTTGGCTTTCGTTACTGGCCTTTGGAGCGTGGGGGTGAAGGTGGGGCGTGCTCTGGCTTGGGGAGAAACCTGCCTGCTGACAGTGGTGTTTGAAATCATTCTTAGAGAACATGCAGAACCCAAGTGTTGGCTCTGTACTCTCTGCATATGCACTCTTCAGTGGGAGTGCTGAGGGAGTTTCCAGTGGAGCTGTATTGGGGGGTTTGCATATTTTTTTTAATGTAGCAGAAAAGGACTTTGATCTTCATAAACTGTACCTACTTGGTGACATTAGAAACTTAAAATAAATTTTCAATTACAGTAATATTTCTCCTAAAAATTCATATGATTTTACTCTTCCAAATGTGGGGAAAAAATCAAATTGCCATGACCCAAGTTGACAGGACTGAAGCATTTCATTATCCAGGCCTTGTGTCCAGACTCCTAAACAATGCACAGGAAGATTTTGGTGCCTTAAAATGGGGTCCACAGCAAGCCCAAAACACTCAAGTAGGTCTCTCTACATGTGAAGTGCCACTACCAGACAGAACTAAATCCTGCTTGGAACAGTGAGTAGGAAATGCTAAAGATGGAGATGTCATGTGTGTGCCATTCCTCCCTGGAGCAAAGGCTTCCAGCTCCTCTGTCCTGGGTGCATCCCACCCCTGAGGGCTCTCAGCACTCAGGCCATGCATCAAGGTGAGCACCAAGACCTTCCAACGTTGGACAAACCAGAGGAGATGTTTTTATTTGGAAGCAATGATGGTGGCCTTCTCCTGAGTAGGAGTTTTCACTGAATTTTGCTTCAAACTTCTTTTTTTCCAGTATTGTGAGTCATGTAGGCCTGAGGAGAAATGAGCCCTGTGCTGAACGTTTCAGAAGGCTGCTTCAACACCACCCTAGTACAGCCACTTCAAATGTGTGTGTTGTCTGTGGTCAAAGCTGTTTGACTGCCAAAACACAAAGTTCTTCAGGCTCATGGAGAGGAAAGGTGCAAGCAGGTTCATCAAGCTGAGGGCTGTGTGCTTGCCTGGGATGAGCCATCCACCCCTTGCCAGTGGATGTTCATTACAGCCATTGATCTTTTTGGACAAAAGACCTGGGAGGAGAGACTGAATGTTGATGCTGCATCTCAATTGTATTATTCTACTTGTATAAAACAGAAGGCAGCTTCAGTAACCTTCATTATTGTTGTCTACCTGAAACCATTTCCCCACAGGTGACAGAGGTGGAGGAATACCTAACTTGGCACTAAATGTGTCAGGATCTAGACAGTTTCATACTCAGTTTGATCTGATAACAGATCTGTGCTGCTCCCAGCAGAGCCACTTGTGCCCCCACCTTGCACTGGGACCAGGCAAACTAGTTAAAAAGTGACCACTATTTTCCATTCACTCTAGGTGAGTGAATGAAGATGAGAGGGAGAGGAAGGCTGAGCTGCTCCCCCTGACAGCACTGCTGATCCGTGTGAGATGAAATTGGTTATGCTCCTTGAAATATTTTTTAATACCTTGTTACTACCTTTGTATTTTACATCCCTTTATTTCAACCAACTGAAATGCTATAAAGGTTTTTCTGTCTGAAATTTCCGTAAGTTTTGTGAAAGTCAGATGAAAGTGCCTTGAGTGGGTGTGGTGAAGGCAAGGCTTACTCTAGATCTAACTTAGGAGTCACTCCAGACCTGCGAGAGCACCCTGCCTGCTGGAAAAAAGTTCCAATGGGTTTTAACATCTCACTAGATACCACAGAACTCACTCCTTAGTTGGGGCTCTGCTCTGTGGATTCTTTTGTGTGTAATAAAGACTGAAGTCACACTGCAGCCTTAATATCATTCAATTAAAGTGTCACTCATCTGCTGGTTATAGGAGGCTTCATTAGTTCCTTTGCTCACAAAACTACTGGTTAACAGCATTGTTATTTTGTACTCACTACCAGTGAGTTTCATTTACTGGTTTCCCATCTCCATGTTATGACAGTATTCCACAGTGCCTCACTATTTGCTTTCCATCCATTCATCTTGAATGAGTTTGTATCATTCATTGATATCATCAGCTCACTACTGGTCTCTCTTTCCAGATAGCGGTGTCTGAGTACCTTGACTAACAGAGGTTGCCACACAGATCCTTGGGGTTGTTGCTGGAATCCTTTCTCACCATGAAAACTGTTGCTTGCTGCTTCCAGCTCTAGAGCTCTGAGTAATACTCTGAATAAAACTCCTTTTTTTTTCCTTCTCTCTCAAGGAAAGATGTTTCCACTGTAGTAAACACCACTGCAAAAGACTAGCTTAGTCTTCCTGCAATTGCCTAGTTTTAATAAAAGGAGTCTTTTACACCCTGAAAATACATTAGTCCAATTATCTTCTGGCAGGTTTCCTGTTTTCTGGTCTTCGTAATGATCTTTTACACCTTTGGTAGTTGTTCCTGAGGTCTGTCAGTTGTTTAGTTCTGGATTTGTTTCTTCCAAAATCTTAATTTCCAGGGATTTTCTGATTTTCTGTTTTCCTAATTTGTGTCTGTCTTTCAGTTGCATCCTTTAATGTGCTGGCTTACATTGTCCAGCTACTTCTTGTGGGCCATCTGTAGTCTTTTAAAGTAATATGTATATGTACTCTGAAGATCTAAGACAGTGTCTTCACATAGGTTTGGTTACAATCTTAGTCTTTTACCTGTCACTTAATTTCTCTTTATTATCTTCCTCTTTGTGCAGTTTTCTTCTTAAAAGTAAATGCTACTCTGGGATTTTTTTTATTATTATAATTTAGTATACTAGTGAATATAACCATGTTTTCATTTCCCATGAAATGTGGTTTCTGTCATTTTATTTGCCTCTAGGCTTTATTTAACCTGTTGTCACAGTCCCCATTAGTGTGAGTAACTATCGCTCATAGGTATTTTATATTTTGTAACTACAGTATTCTATTCATGATCTTGCGTATTCTGAATTTGCAGATAGACATAATTTATTGTCATTTGAAAACCCCCGTTCTGTTACGGCTATTTTATGAGTTTAAAAATTATTTTAGTGTGTACATAGAAATATTTTTCGCCTTGTATAGGTCAATTTGCCTGTTGATCTGTTCTGATTAATTAGGACTTTGACTGTAAAGGAAAACAAACATTTCCAAAATGTGGTGGCAATGGCGAAGGAAGTTTTTTTAATGTAAGTTATAAACTCGCTGATACAGAGGAACTTCATAAATTATTTTGTGGATCTAATAAAAAAGGGGGGAGGTATTTTTTAGAACTGAACTAGAGAGAACGCTCCGTTGCTGAAATACACTTCTTCCAGGTTTAGGCGAAGGTGGGTAAAATGTTGTGTGGCTGTTGCAGTACCTCTAACGTAGCAAAACCAAACCAATCAAACAAAAAACACCAAGAAGAAGTTCCCAGCCTTGAGACGCGTCCCACCGCACCTTCGCACCTCGGGCCGCCGACTGCCCTGACGATGTGGGCACAGAGGAGCAGGAGGGGGAGCGAGGGCATCTCCCGGGGCTCTCCCGTGGCGGGATGAAGCCGTCGGTGACAGAATCCCAGGGGCCCGGGAGCTCTGCGGAGGCCGCGGAGCCGCTCCTCGGGTCTCCCTTCCCTCCCGGCGCGGCCCCTCCGCGGCCGCCCTGGCTCCGCACCCCTGCTCGGCTCTGCTCGCTCCGCGGCGGGGAGCGCCGCCGCCCCCTCCAAAAAATAGTGAAAATTAATTAAAGAATAATCGAAAGAGGAAAACCCCCCGCGGGTGCCGCGCCTTTGGCCAGCCTGGGGCCGGCCGCTGTGCCCTTCCCTTCCCGCGGGCGTGGGTGGAGATGGGACCGCTCAGCCCGGTGCTGGGCAAGAAAGAATTGGGCATTTGGGGAAAAAACAAAACACAACCCCCACAACCAAACACAGGGATCCACATGCCCGCGCGTCTCCCCAGCGCTGCCCGGTCCCCCGGGGCTGGTGGCACCAGCGCGGCACGGGGACGGGGCTGGACGGTGCCGTGGTAGATTGCGGATGGTTCATCACTAACTTAAGTCTGTGTTTGCATAAGGGCCCCGTTAAATTCCGCATGTGAACTGTAAAGAGAATACAAGCACTAATTTTCGTCCCGAGGTGCGTGTGGGTCTTGATGATGCTGTTAAACCGGCTCTCCCGCCCCATCGTGAGCACCCTCGATATGTCTCTTTAACGATATAGGCTGTTCATCTATCGCATTCCGTCAGGATTGTTCAACTCTCGAGCTCCTGGGGCAATAAACATGGAAGGGGGGAATCCTCCGGCAAATCCGACTGGGGCGGTTATGACCATGAATAAAAATAAAAGGCTTAATCTTCTACTTTCAGCTAGTGAAACAATTTAGCCTCCAAAATGTGGAAGCGGTCCAATGTGCTGAGCCGGGATGGAGCCGGGCAGATGCGGTGGCAGCGCGGTGGGGGCTGTCCCGCACCTCGGGGTGCCCGTCCCGCTGCCACTGGCGGGGGCACTTCCCCGCCGCCCCCGCCCCGGACGGGCCGCCCGGCCCCAGCAGGCAGGAGGGAGCTCCAGAGTTTTTAATTACACTCCTTCCCTTTGCTCCCTTCATTTTTCTGCACCCTTTGCAGCGAGACACACTTGGAATCAGAGTGGTTGTGACATTTTGGTGGCAGCTTATTGTGCGGAACACTTAAAGTTTAAAAAACAAGCCCCATAGAAGTTGAGGGGCTTAAAGCAGCCCCCTTTGTGAGGCAAGACATAGAGTTTTGATTCTGGACAATGGTGTTTCTCAAATTTCTTCCAAAAACCTGCACCCCATCTGTGATCTCAATGAAATCGCTTTTCTCTCTCCCTTCAATTCATTTGGCAAAGGCGAAGCAGATGCAGGGGACGGGGTCTGAATTTTAATTATTAGGTTTTACCTGAAACAAAACAGCAAATCCTTTTTACCATGTGTTTGAAGTTAAGAGACGGGTAGGGGAATATAAAATATAATTAAAAAGCTCTCGGATCGTTAGGGAGCTGACAAGAGCCTTTTTAATGAACCTCTCGGAGCGCCCTATAGTAAATTAGCAGAGCGGAGCTTTCCCCAGTCATTCTGGTTCTGAGCTGCTGCCTCCGCTGTACCTGCGTGCGCCTGTGAGTGCGAACGCGTGTCCCCGCGGCTGCCGGGGGGCTGCGGCACACGCGGGTGTTCCTGTGCCACGGAAAGCGCCGCGGACACGAGGGTTCCCAGAGGAGCCTCCGCTGCCCCGCAGCCACCTGCGGGGTGATGCGGGAGAGGGAGCGGGGCAACCCGTGCCGAAGCGCCCCCGGTCTGAGCCCGCTCCGTCGACTCGCTGAGGTTCGCAGCGCTGCCGGGACCCCCCCTCCCCTTCCCGCGCATTAACTCAAAGTGCATTTAACCATCAATAAGGTGCGAGGGGAAAATTGTCTGTCACTTTAATCCATGCCCGAGGGGCTGGGAAATAAAAAGGGAGAGGGAGAAGGAGGGAGGGAGAGAAAAGCAAAGGTCTTAAAGAGCCCCAAATCCACAGGCGAAGGGTGGGAATGCGGAGCCAGCCTCCGCTCCCTCGCCGGCCCTCCATGGGCAGCTCTGGCTCCAGAGCTTGAGCTCGTCTTGTTTAGGACACGACCAGCTCCGTCGCCCTCGATCCCAACGCAGAGCAGGACCGGGGGCTCTGGAGGCTCTCGGCTTCCCCAGAGCAGTCCCGGCCCTCGGCGCTCTCCCACTGAGAGACAGGGAAACTCCTCAGCTCCTCAGCTGTGGATCCGCTCAGCTTGTCTTTCGGGAGGGTGGAAGATGGGAAAAGCAGAGCGGGGAACGACATGGACAGCCCCAAGCCCACCCTGCCCCCGCAGAGAGCTGCCCCGGGCCGGGGAGCGTGGCTTTCCCCCTCCGCGACAGAGGCTGGTCCCCCGCCTGCCCCGCTAAAGCGATTAAGATTTCCTTCCCCTCCCTTGGGAAGCCCCAGCGCGAGCCTCAGCCAAACCCGGGGGACATCAGGCAGCGCCAAGGGCCTGACGGACGGAACACGGATTTTTAATTTTTAGTTCCATCACACGGGGGAAGGGGGTGGGGGTGACGGATGGATTTTTGCGCGTGTGAGCTTTTTTCTTCTTTTTGTGTGTCGGTGTGCGTGTGTGTGGATGGGCGCAGGCTCCCAGAGAAAAGAAATTTTAGAGTAACAACTAAAGGCTTTCTTGTGCAGTTATTTTAAGGGCTTTGTTCAGTGCCTGAAGGGGGATGCGCCCATTTGTTCGGGAGGGGATTCATCACATGCCCCTTTCATGTGAACCAGAGGTTAACAACCTAATGAGCACTTGGTGAAGAGATGAAGCGTGTAAAGAGCCCGATTTTCCCAAATCCTGGGCTGCTGTCTTGGGGATGTGCTACTCTAACCTCTGCTGGGCTAATAGTCTCCGCACTTCCAGCGGGGAGGCCCCGGGAAGCCCCCGGGTCCAGCCGCGCTCAGGCGGGGCAGCAGCAGCGAGACGGCCCGGTCGCGATGCCCCGCCGGGGAGCCGGGGGGGCTCGGCCCCACCGCTACATATGTTGGGTCAAGTCTCCCCATTGTGAGCGTGTAAAAAGGTGTAAAAACTCAATCATCTGTAGCTTTTTTAAAGGGAGGGCTTACCCTGGATTTGTTGCATAATGGATTGTTAAAAAAGTAGAGGGTTGAATTAAAACTGTTCCCTAGTCACTTTTAATTAGACCACTCTATTTAATTAGCAAAGTTGAAACATGCAATTAAAATTAGCTCAGTTTAGCACATATTAAAGGAAATGGGGGACGCGGCTCCGGCTCATATTAAAGCGAGTCGGAGGAGAAATGGCGGAGAAGTCTGGGAGTAAAGAGAAATGACTCTGTGGAGGTGATTCAGCCGGCGGCCATCTGTCAGAGGACCCGCCGTGCCCCTTCATTACGGCCCGGGTCCCCATGTCCCTCTAATGACCGTCCCCGCAACACCAGCGCCATACACGCGGCCGGTGCCGGTGGATGGTGCGAAGCAGTTCGAGGGCTCTATGTCTGTGTGTTTATGATGTGCTGTTCTCTAAAAGCCGGGTGCTGAGACCGTGCCGGGCCCGGCGGATCCCGGAAGGGTCAGGCAGCCCCGGCCCCGCCACTTGCGTGGTGTGGGTCCCCGTCGGGCTGCGGGGCAGAGAGGAGTCCGCACGGAACTCTGCGAAGCCCCGAATTCTATTTCCTTCCACAAATCTTTCTCCCTTGTCGTTTTTTCCTCCCCCACTGGGAGCCGGGAAATCGAGTTAATAATGTTTCAAATACTTGAGAAGTCTGGACTAACGGGAGTTCCGTTTCTCTTTCTTCGCTCCATGATCTGAAGAGGTTGCCTGGACTAGAAGGAATGTGCCTTTTTCTTGAAGTGGGGGTGGTGGTGACAATTTTCATTCTTGTAATATTGGTTTGGGGATAATTACTTTTAATGTCAAAAAGATTTAGTTTAATATCATCTCTATTAGGCTGCTGGGCGGATAATTAAAAGTGAAGATGATAGCAGCAGGGAAACAGATGGCATTTGCTTACTTTGATTCAGTAGGTAAATAATGAAAAAGTCAATGGCAAACCCCCTAGAACAATTGAAACCTTAAAGAGCACTAACATTAGCAGGTACTTACAAACTGTCTTCCGCTAAGAAGGAGATGAAAATACACTAATCAAGAACTATATTTCTCTGGGATGCTTCCGAGCGCCGCTCTGCCTGCGGGCGTGCGTGTCCCTTCCCCCGCATGGCAGCCAATAGCTGGGCGCTTTTTAATTAAGATTTACTACTGCAATTGGGGGAAGCTGCGGCAGCACCGTCGCTGCAGACCTCTCAAACTTCGGCATCGGAGCAGCCATATATGGGAAGCCTTTTGGTGAATCAAGGGGAGTGAAATCACGGGGGAAGTCGGGGCTTCTTCAAAATAAATATATTAAACCTCTCTCGTGTTTTATCGAGCTGACCCAGATGTGAGCGCCGAGCCGTGGACGCCGAATTGTGCGTTTCTGGATGCTGCCAGAGTCACACGCACAGCGGCGATAACTGAGCAGCAACCGGGGCACCGCGCAACGAAATGTGGCTTTTCTGGTCACTCCTATAACGAAGTATCGTCGATTTTCACGCATCTGGAGGGCGCGGGCTGGCCTGACCGTGGAGGGGTTCCGTTTCGAACTCCCCAGTCCGGGGGGAACCCTGGGGGTCGGCGGCTGGGCGCACCCGGGCCGGGCAGGGTTCCCGCCGCGGGGGGACCCGCTCGCCCCGTGCCCTGGAGCCGCCCAGGGCCCCGGTGCCAAGCCGGGCGGCTCCTCCGGGGCCCGCCCAGGTCCTCCGAGGGGCAAGTGAGGAGCTGGGTCCAAGCCTGAGCTTCTCTTGTGGTTTGACGGCGGTGGAAGTTGCTCCCAGAGCCAAGTTGGGAGCGAGACCAGTCTCGAGGGCTTTAAAGTTACATTTCACCGGGTTTAGAGAAATGACTTTCTCTTTTCTCGTCCCGCACGGACAGCGGGAGCGCTGCTGCTCTGTGCGTACCTAAAACAAACATCCCTCCCCCAGAAAGACACGGGAGTGGGGATGTACGAGAAGATTTTATTGTGTCTCGTCAAACAGAAATGAATTGCAGTAGGAAAGAAGGGGGGAAGAAGGGAGGGGTGGGGGGAGAGCAACATCCACCTCCCCGCTGCCTCCCGTCTGTGCTCTCACACACACAGGCAGGCCGGGACAAAGTTGAAGACAGCCCCGCGCCCACGGCAAGTCCTGGCCGCAGCTGTGCTGGTCCAGGCTAACTCACCACTCAGGGCTGGTTTGTTTGAAGAAACCTTTGAAATGTGCACACTGTGTCTGGGTTCACAGTGAAAGTTTCCAAAGGAAATTACGGGCAGAGGAGAAATTATTATTATTATTATTAAAATATCAAACCGGTGAGAAGTGAGATTCCGGGTTCTCCTTTTCGGAAGGCACTTTGTAAGAGAACAGCAACACAGGAATAGTTGGGTCCCGGTTGGAAGCAGCCCATACCTTCCTGGAAAGCGAAAAGGCAGAGTCTCCCTGAGCCCGGAGCCGGGTGCCGAGCCAGAGAGGAGGCCTCGGCTGCGGGTCGGGAGCGACCTCGGAGAAGAGCGGCGCTTCCCGGGAGCGGCGGCTTCGCCTCCAGCCCCGGCCGATTCCTGGAGCCCGCCGGGGCTACTGCTGGCCCTGGGGCCGCGGGAGGAGCGGAGCGTGGGAAACGGTTAAACGCCTGTGAAATTGGGCGGGGGGGGCTTGGACAAATGTCCTCAGAACTTGCTGAATCCTAGAGCTGCCTCATATATTCTTGTAATTTTATTTTTTAAATAAACCTCGACTATTACGGTATTGGATTGATAATGAGTGTAACATTTGAAACTAGTATACGACTAAGGGTTTTAGACGAAGAGATGCCTGTGCTGCTGGATTTGGATGAACAGTAGAAACAGGCAGCGGGTATTAATGCGCCCTGTGCTAGGACTCTGTACCCCAACTCTCCCTATTACAGTCACTAGGGACGTGCTGCCTACCGAAACAGCCTCGGGACAGAGATGCTACACGTTATGTGTTCAGACTTCAACACTGCCGTTTTCTATGTTTCTAGAGGCAGCAGGCTCTGAACAGAAACCACTGCATTTCACAGGTTGATTACTGACCTTCTCTTGAGGGTTTTTGTTTGTGTTTTGATGTGTCCCCCCGCTATGGCTTTTTCCAAAATAGATCGTTTTAAATCGCCATAAACGGAAAGGATAACCCAGTCCTTTAATTTAAATCAAAGCTGAAAGACAAGGGAATGCGGGAAATCGGGGTAGCCAGTGTACTGTGCTGTTGATGATGGCAGGCTGCCTCGAGGGGTGGAAAGGGAAAGTTATTTGCAGAGAAAAAACCCCCACCGGAACCTCAAACAAAACTGCCACGAAGAAGAACAATTCTTCCATATTAAGTCAACGTAAATCAATACTAAAAATATTTCTTATTAAGTCTGATCGAGTTCTACGAATTCACAGTTAAATCACATGATTAGAGTAATATTCCCGGTAGAATAAAATTAGTGGTTGCGAATAAAATTAAATCGGATATTTTGACTTCGCAGCTGTATTAAATAAAGGTGTTATAACACCTAAATCACGACGAGTGGATGGCAGCTGCACACACGGAAAGTCGGGCGGGAAAACGCTCATGTCATAACAAAAAACTTTTAAAAAAAAGGAGAGAGGAAGACGGATGTAAGTGTAATAAAAATATTGAAAAGTTGAAGGGCTCTGCAATTGTGCTTTTCACTACCGCGGAAGAAAGAGTGACCAAGGGAAAGAGACATCGGAGCATCGGCGAACGCTGCGTGTCCTGCAGCGGGGCTGCCCGCGGCCCTGCGCGGCCTTGCGCACTCCCATCCGCGGAGGGAGCGGTGGGCAGGGTCGGCACTTTTCGAGCAGAGCCAGAGCTTTCTCTCCTCCCGGTTCTGGGCCCGTACCTCTCCCAGGACCGGCCCACCCCGGGAGGCTCCGGGAGAAGGTCTCGCGGAGTGGGACCGCAGGTGGGGATGCTGAGGCTGAGGAAGGAGGCCCCAGCGATCGGCAGAGAGTTCCCGCTCCGGGGGAGGACTTATAGGCACATATGAAAAAGAACTTTAAAAAGTGTCGAGGAAGATGGAGATCCCCCGTGGGAAAGAGAGGGGAGAGCCCTGGGGATAGGAGACAGCGTTATTTCCCACTGAAGTGCTACCTCCTCCCGTTACCAGTGAAGGTGACGTCAAACCCCGGTGGCTGATGCTAAAACAAAAGCTCCGGGGTTAATATACAGTTACCAGCCCGGCAGCCTCCTCCTCCTCAAAAATCAGTCCCTCGGGTTTATTGTCCCCGCAAGGAAGTCGCCTGTTGAACATGTAGTCACGCAAACAGCTGGCAGGAGAAAGAAAGAACGAACTTTACTTTCTGGGGAGCGAAAGAAAGGCAGGGTTTCCCCAGGCTACAGCGCAAGGAAAGGATGGAAAATCATACTCACCTCGGGTTTCTCCTGCTGCGGCAGCACTTGTGTATTCACCTGCAGGTGTGGAGTGAGAGAGAAAAGGGGTAAGGCGGGAGAGAGGGAAGAAGGGAAGGAAGGAAGAAAGGAAGGAAGGAGGGAAGGAAGGAAGGAGGGAAGGAAGGAAGGAGGGAAGGCAGGAAGGAAGGAGGGAAGGAAGGAAGGAGGGAAGGAGGGAAGGAGGGAAGGAGGGAGGGAAGGAAGGAAGGAAGGAAGGAAGGAAGGAAGGAAGGAAGGAAGGAAGGAAGGAAGGAAGGAAGGAAGGAAGGAAGGAAGGAAGGAAGGAAGGAAGGAAGGAAGGAAGGAAGGAAGGAAGGAAGGAAGGAAGGAAGGAAGGAAGGAAGGAAGGAAGGAAGGAAGGAAGGAAGGAAGGAAGGAAGGAAGGAAGGAAGGAAGGAAGGAAGGAAGGAAGGAAGGAAGGAAGGAAGGAAGGAAGGAAGGAAGGAAGGAAGGAAGGAAGGAAGGAAGGAAGGAAGGAAGGAAGGAAGGAAGGAAAGAGAGGCACCGTTATGTATAATTATAAAACAAAATCTCTAAGGGGAGGGGAGAAACTATAAATTGATTGCCACCTTCTACGGCATATTCCCCCCTCCCCTTTTGACAAGTGACAAAACCAACCCCAAACAGTTGGCAAGTACCGCTTCCAATAAATTAAAAAAAAAAGAAATAAAATAAAATAAAAGGCAAGAAAAGCCAAACTGTCAGGCAGCGGGAGAGCGGTCAGTGTTTCGCAGGCACACCCCCGCCCCCGCCGTCCCCGCGGGTGCCCCCGGGCCGCTCGCGGCGCTCCGCGGGCGCGGCGCTCGGGCGGCTGCCGGGCGGCCGCGGCGGTGCGCGGCGCGGCCAATCAGCGCGGCGGCTGCGGGCCCTGGCCAATGGCAGGCGCCACATTGTTGTCAAATGTTGCCTAATGGCAACGCGGGGCGCAACAATAGCGCGAGTGGCGGCGCGGCGGGCAGCGCATCCGCTCGGCTCTGCTCCGCTGCCACCGGGCCGCCACAGTCCCGGGGGGCTCCGGCCCGGCCCGACCGCTCCGGCCCGGCCGCCGCTCTGCCTGCCCCGACGCCAGCCGTCTGCCTGGGGCTCTCCGCGGCGGCTGAGCCCCCCGGCCGCTTCGCCCGGCTGCTGCTCGGGAGACGGAGTGATTTTTTTTTTTTTTACTATTTTCTGCTGGATTTTAGCCTCCGTGGCTCGTGGCAAGGGATCCTGTCGTTGAAGGTGCCGGATTGTTCTTTGAAGGGACGCTGCTAGTCTGCGGCTGCAATAGCAGGGGGACGGGGGAGCGGAGCTTAGGGACCACTTCGGGTTTCACCGGGGCGCCGTGCGGAGCGGCTACCCCGCAGGCGCGGACGGCAGAGCTCGGCTTTGAGCCTGGCGCGATGGACTTGGTGCTGCCCTGCCAGATGCGCACGGAGAGCAAGGAAGCGAGAGTGATCTAAGTTTTCTTGGATTTTCGTGTCTTAACTTTGCTTTTCGGGCGCGGAGGGGAGGGAGGCGCGGAACGAGGCCCGACGGGCCCCTCCTCACTTCAAGCTCGCTCCGGGGCCGTGTGCCGGTGCGGGGGTACGGGGAAGGGGAGCGAGGCGAGGGGACAGGCGCTAGGGTTTGCATGCCGGCAGCCGGGGCTCCGTGTGCCCCCCACTCGTGATCGCGCTTGAGGGCATCGGGTGCTTCTCCGGGCGCGGGTGCGCCGCGGGGGCTCCCCCGCCCCGCGTCGCTTTGGGGGAGGCCGGGGAGGGGACCCCGCTCTCTCGGGGCGGGATGGAGCTGCGGTCGGAGCTGCCCAGCGTGCCCGCCGCGCCCCCCCCGGTGCCCCCCAGCTCGGTGGCGGCAGCAGCGGCGGCGGCGGCGGCCACGCTGCCGGTGAGCGTGGCCGGGAGCTTGCTGCGGGCACCGCCGCTGCTGCTGCGGGCGGCCGAGAAGTACCCGCGGACGCCCAAGTGCGCCCGGTGCCGCAACCACGGTGTGGTGTCGGCGCTGAAGGGCCACAAGCGGTACTGCCGCTGGAAGGACTGCATGTGCGCCAAGTGCACCCTCATCGCCGAGCGCCAGCGCGTCATGGCCGCGCAGGTGGCGCTGCGCCGGCAGCAGGCGCAGGAGGAGAACGAGGCCCGCGAGCTCCAGCTGCTCTACGGCACCGCCGAGGGGCTGGCGCTGGCGGCCGCCAACGGCATCATCCCGCCCCGGCCCGCGTACGAGGTGTTCGGCTCCGTCTGCGCCGGGGGCGGCGGCGAGGGAGGCGCCGGCGCCTCAGGTAAGGCCGCGTGCGCGCCCTCGGAGAGGCGGTGTGCAAGAAGGGGCCGGGACAGGCGGCGGGAGATGAGGGGCAGCGGAGTTGCGGGCGGGCGGTCCCGCCGACGGCCTGGGCACTCCGCGGGGCCCGCCCGGGGCAGCCGCACTGACGGTCTCTCTCCTTCTGCACCCCCCGACCCGCAGAGTCCAAGATGCAGAAGTTCGAGTTGTTCCCCAAGACGCTGCTGCCGAGCCGGGCCGTCACCCCGCAGCAGGCAGGCGGGAAGCCACTCTCCCCGGACGGCGAGTCCGTGCCCGGCACCTCCTCCCCAGACGCTCGCCATGGCTCGGGCTCCGAGAACGGGGACGGCGAGTCTTTCCTGAGCTCACCTGTCTCCAAGGGCCCGAAGGAGGGGGAGGAGAGCCCGGGCTCCATCAGCCCGCTGGGCTCGGACTCGGGCTCGGAGGCGGACAAGGACGAACAGGACCCGTCGCCCTCGGCCGGCGGCCGGCAGCGGACTCCCATCGACATCCTGACGCGCGTCTTCCCGGCGCACAAGCGCAGCGTGTTGGAGCTGGTGCTGCAGGGCTGCGGCGGAGACGTGGTACAGGCCATCGAGCAGATCCTCAACAATCGCGGCCCGGACAAGGGCCCCGAGGAGGGCTGGGCCCGGGACGGCGCCTTGCAGGGCCTGCCGCCCACCCCCGCCGCCGCCACCGCCCACCACCGGCCCTTGATCGCCGGCGCCATGGCCCCGGCCATCGGCACGCTGGGCAGCCGCTCCGCCTTCTCCCCGCTGCAGCCCAACGCCACGCACTTCGGGGCCGAGGCCGGAGCGTACCCGCTGGGCACCCACCTGGGACTCAACCCCCTGCGCCTCGCCTACTCGGCGCACAGCCGAGGACTGGCCTTCATGACCCCCTACTCCACGGCCGGGCTGATGCCCACGCTGGGGTTCCGGCCGCCCGTGGACTACGCCTTCAGCGACCTGATGCGGGACCGCTCCGCCGTGCACAAGGAGCAGGTGTACTCCGGCGGGCTCTACGGGCCCATGGTGAACAACACCCCCGAGAAGCAATAGCGGCTTCCTAAAGCTCGTCTGTAGAGGTAGCTAGGTAGGCACGGGTGGATGGACACGGGTGGTTTCTCTCCCCTCTCCCCTGTGCAGGCGGTGCTTGCGTGCAGAGCCCGGCGCGGACAGACGTAGGTGTTTTAAGGTGATAAAGGTGCACTTTCATTGTCCAGACATGAGTCACTCTTTGTTGCTTATGGCCATAAGCATGGATATCCTCGGTGCGTCGTGGGATGTGCACACACACACACACGCACTCTCTTTCCCACACACATACATATATATATGTATACTAGCAAGTGTATAATGTTATAAAATGGAAATCTAAGTTATTAATGTAACTCGTAGGTGAACTTGGTATTAACGTTAAGCTAAAGGTTAGACAACGCATTGTAATACTTACCAGGCATATAGATGAAACATTGTCAAATTGAAAACCTCTTCCTTCCCGCCCCCAGAAACGTTACGATCTGTATATAACATTGGAAAGTAGATATATTTGTAACTGTCCGTAGGACCCCGGCGCCAATGGTGTATGACGGTTTAATAAGACTCCTTCATTTGTGATCTGCAAGAAAATTGCTTTCTTGTTCCAATGTAGCAAACTTCTTGCTGTTTCTAACAGGTAATTCTGTGTTTCCATTTCATAGAAATAAATGTTATTTTCTATTAAAAAACTCGGTCTTATGAATGACAATTGGTATTTTATGAGACCATTGAAGTGTGCTTTGGGAAATTCTTTTGACAAGTACAGCCAATATTTAAAGGAGTTTATGCAAATACTATAAACATGTTTACTACATTTTTATCATGGTCAAAACAGATATCCTTCGGATAAATTTATGAATAAAAACGAAGCATACAAACAAGAGCAGTTTCCTTAGCTGAAATTGTCAAATGCGTTTATTTATGATTCTGATCTTTATCTTATTTACAACAGAGGGAAAAAAACCCTCAAAGGTATAAGTTTAAGCACGATTTTTCTTTTCAATATCTTACTGGGTTTTGTCATATTTAGGAAATTTGGCATTGTCGCAAAGAGAAGCTGGGTTGAAGAAAACTCCCGCCTTGCTGACCGCGGGTTGTGTAGCAGCAGAGAGGTACTTCTCTTTCGTGTCTGAAATCTGATAGTGCATTCTAGCTGTTTTTGTATCAAAATAAGCAGCGATATATGATGAGGTTTTTTTCAGAATATAAGAATGTGTTTGAGAGAGGCATGGATGAGTTAAGCTCAGTTAGGAGAGTATGCACAGGAGATTTCTGTGATTTTGAGGCTGTGTATCCTTTCCCCTCATTCCGAGAGTAAAGGCTACAGCACTGGCTTTTTATTTTTTAATTTTTTGGCAATGGAGTCCAATTGTTCTTCAAGATCAAAAAGTGAGAAGGACGTTCCTCCTATTTATATCTGTATTGCCATGAGTGGGGGACAGCCGGCATCTGAGAGCCGACCCTGCTGAGCGCCAGAGCGCGACTTTCTTACCGGTCCTTGGAGTGTTTGGCCCAGGAAAACTATTACTCACAAAGAACAAGTTCAGTGCCTGGTTGAATTAAGACTGTAAAAGCTCCTAAAGTTGGTTGGTATGGAAACCTAATCCCACCGAACCGCTTCGTGGCACAGCTGGACTGTTTACTTTCTCACTTCAAATATAACTGTGTAAACATTGACTGGGAGCTGCCAGCACAGCTCCTACCAACCAGTTAATATACTGGTGGGGCTGGGAGGAGAGGCGTCCCGCCGCAGCTGTTGAAGGAAGCTCCTGGGTGAAATCAAATTGCAGCAAAATCCAGTTCTTCCATCCTGCATGCAATTGATCAGATTGGATACAATTTTAAGATTTTTTCTTAAAAAAAACCCCAAACAACAAAAAAGTAAGTAAATATTACAGATTACACCCAGGCAAATACTTTTGACCCTCATCCATCCTGGGAGCAGACAAATCAATATCAAAAGGGAAACTTTTTAAAGTCTTGTGTTCCAAGAGCGAGTGAAACTTAATATTACTACAATAAAATGGTTTAATAAAGAAGGGCTTTAATAGTGAGCTAATTTGATTGAGTTTCCTAATTCCACTTTAATTGGAAAAGGAGTTGTCTGTTTGG
Source organism: Pithys albifrons albifrons (assembly GCF_047495875.1). NCBI lineage: Eukaryota > Metazoa > Chordata > Aves > Passeriformes > Thamnophilidae > Pithys > Pithys albifrons. The sequence goes on along the minus strand of NC_092467.1, from coordinate 27,222,142 downwards.
TTATAAAGTGCTAGGGTTATGTTAGACTGGAAAAAAAGATGGACTTTGAGCATCTGAATAAACTTTTTTCCCTTTTTTTAAATTCTTTTTTGGTTGGCAGCTGACTTTGTGCAGGATGAGTTTCCATATCTAGGATTATGAATGGGCTACAAAGAGCTGCTACTTAAAGAAATCAGGTCGCCACATTTCTCTCATTCTAGCCCTGTTGAGAAGGGCTTAGGAGCTGTTGATTTAACTCAGCTTCCCTTTTAATTATAAAAGCCATTCTTGTGTAGTTAGGCGAGCAGGACAATTTATCAGAATTGTTGCCATGTCTTGGAGGTTGGCTTGAGCTTGGATTTATACAACCGACAATGGGGATCACGACGATTAACTTTCATATGGATAGTTTAGGCTGTTAAATTGGGGGGAGGAGGAGGGTAAGAGAATCGGATAAATTTTTCTGCTGAGGTAAATCCTATAGAGTTAAAAAAAAAAAAAGAAAAGAAAAAATCCCTTGGGTTTGAAGCTGCCTCCGAGAGGTTCATATACGGAAGCCTCTGGCAGAACATAAAATATTCAGGTCCCTTTTAGAGTAAAATAAAATGCTGTCACTTGAATAAAAATCCGCGGAACCGAGTATAAATTATTTGTGAAGCAGAGAGGCTGCGGGCGAGCTCTCGCAAACTTCCCCGTTAATTAAATCTTAATCCACGGGTCGCAGGAAGCGGCGGGGCTGTAACAGCGGCTGCTGTACATACAGCGGGACACGTTCCGGAGTTATATTAACTGCACTCGTGTTTAATATGAATCAGTCCTAATCCACAGCATAATAAAGATCAAATTAGACTAACCATTTAGTAGCGAAATGACATTCCTTCACCTAAATTGAACCTCCCCGCGCCCTGCTCTCTGCGAGACTGCCTCTGCAGCCCGTCCCGGCCGGGGCCTCGGCTCCGGGCTGAGCCCAGCGCGCTGAGCCAGGCCGGGGAGGGCAGCGGGGGAACCTTTTCAGGCCGTCGGGTTTGTTTCTCAGCCCGAGGGAGGAAGTCCCTCTACCCTCCCACACTTTCCAGAGCCGCCTCTCCCTCACCCCTCCGCAAATCCGACTCGCTGCCGAGGCTCCGCGGACGCAGGAGGCTCGGAGCGGGGTCGTGTCAGCTTCCCCAGGCTCCGGGCCGGGCTGCGGCTCCGCGGCAGCCCCGGAGTGTCCCGCATTGGCTGCCGGAGCCCTGCGGCCGGGAAGGGCTGGTGATACAGCTTCCACACGGTCCCCCGGCAGCCATCGCCGCGCCAGCGGGAGCAGCGATGGACTGTCCTGCTGGAGGCCGAGGAGCGAGCCCCGACCCCCTCTCCGCCTCTCCCTCGGACCCCGAACAGCTCCGTGCCCCGCTACCGCGGCCGTCCCAGGACTTTACGCCCCGTTTCCCAACCTGGACACCACCCTGTGGCCCTGCGCTGCCCCGGAGAGGAGGGGAGGGCAGGGGAGGGACGGGACGGGGCCGGCCCCGGGTGCCCCTCTCCGGGCGGGGCAGCCTTCGTGCCGTCGCTGAGCAAATACAGCTGCTGCCGGTGGCACCGCTCAGAGGGACGTGGCTGTTCCTGTCCCACCCCTCGTCCCCGCTCCCTGACATCCTTCCTGCGTGCTACCCAGCTGCGGGGCCAGCCCAGGTATCTCCCTCTCCCGGGATGATCTCATCGGTGGGAACGCCGCGCCGAGCCGGGCGTTCCCAGGGCGCCGGTGTCAGGCACACCACCTTCCCACGTCCCCCAGCGAGGGGACACTTCTGCCTCGTCTCTTGGTTCGGGCATTTCCCTTGTGTTGTCATAACATCCCCATGGCAACTGCGGCAATTACTTCTATTCCAGAACAACAATAGGAAAGTATTTAATATATTTAAATGTGATTAAGCAGGTGGAAGAAACGAGGAGGAGCAGCTCCTAAGGACGAGCCTTCCAGGGAGCCCCAGCGGCTTCAGGTCCCGCCGCCCCCGGGGCTGCCGCTCGCCCGGGGCAGCAGCGGCGCGTTTGGAACTCAACAGATGGAACCGAGCAGGGGACACACGTTACAACCGGAGCGGAACGGAGTGTTTTACCGTTTTCTGCTGCTTTTAGCACCAATTGAAGCATGTGAAAATTCATCCCGATTTCCATCTCCCGGGTTTCATCAGAAATACTAAAACAGTTGTTCCAAAAAAATTATTGTTACCCTGTTACCGTTCCTTTCCAGTTTATTCTTTATTCTTCTTTACTTTCTTATTAAGGAAAAAAGCCCAAGCCCCTTGTGAAAAAAAAAACCACCAAAAAACAACAAAACCAAAACCAGAGATATCTGAAATTGCACAATGCTGCTTTGTATTTAATTTCCAAAGTAAAGTTATTTGAAAAAGAAGAGACTAAAATTTTAATTTTAACTGATGTTTTAACCTGAAAACTATTCCTTTTCAGACACTATTCCTCATTTCTATGTTGTTAGGGAATCTAACGACCAGCAGAAGAGATGCTCTTGACCCGAGGAGCCACACACGCTGCCAGGGCGGCGGATGATGCCCACCGTGACCTGTCACTGCCTTTTCCCTGGAGCAGCCGGGACTCGGACATCGGAGACCAGGGAGCTGGGAAAACTGCGGTGGCCTCGAATTCACCAATAAATTGTGCGGCTGGTTGCTGGAAATTGCTGAGGGAGGCAGGAAAGGAGTGTGTGTTGCTGATGTGGTGGAGGTGGTGTTAATGCGAGGCACCTGGCATGGGATGGGAAGAGGCCCAAAGGGTGAGGGCATGAGCTGATATATCCAGAGAAAGTATATTGGCAAGAAACTCCGGTGGTGGGTAATGCCTAAAATGAAAGAAGTGTGGAGAGGAGGGAAGGGGTGAATTCCAAAAGAGAAGGGCAGGGTAAGGGGCTGACAAGGTCTTAGGCTTGAAAGATTGTAATGTAGAACTGGGATGCAGTCTTCAGACCTGTGGAAATGCTTAGAAATCACTAAAATAAGATCTTCGTGCCTGTATTACCAGAGTGAGACGAAAATGTTGTGTCACTTGCTGCATGTTGGGTTTGTAGGACAGCCATCTTCAGGGAGAGTGTAATGCAGCTCCTTGGGCTGTAATAAAAAAGTATTATAAAGTGCCTTTCCTGAGGGAGCATTTAAGACTTGATTATATTCTGCACAAACTGAGTAGGCAGTACTATGTGGGGGGGTTTACATTTTCAATGAAATCATTAAAAGCTCCCAATTTCAGATCAATATTATCAGGGGTTGTACAGAGATCAGGAGGCTCAATTACATGAACACTCTAATACAGGCCGAGGCCTGAGCAAGTGGCCATTGGAGCAAAATGGTGATGGGTGTTTTCACAGTGACTCATTGATTGTTCATGTCGAAGGAAGGACATGACAGATATGAAAATGCTTAAAGACCAAAAGATACTACTAATAGTCTTAACTGCAACAGGTAATTTGGTAACCATTTCTAACCATAACAAAGTCTGGTCTGAGGCCTGTTCTATTCAAATGCTGGCACAAACACGTGTTCCTCTTCACTCCAGGTGTGAATTTGGCAGATGTGGACAAGGGCATGATGAGACACCTGCCTAGGGGATAATTCTGTTTGGAATGCTGTTTTGTGCAGTATTGGATTTACCTGCATGTGGGAGCTAAAGTCTTATCTTAGGTTTTATCTTAAATCCTTGCAAACTCTAAACTGCAGGGGGAAAATCATTGCTTCCTTAGAGACCTGTTTTAATGGTCTGGAAGACAAAATCTTGTCATATACTGGTTCATACATTTATTTTCTGTAAGACATGGTGATATGTGGAATACATTCTGATTCCTGACTTCACACAGGATGAACTCTGTAGTGCATACCTGTGAGGGATAAGGATGGATCCTTTGGCATGTTCTCAATGTGAGTATTTTTGCAGCTAGTATGGATTTGGAGAGTTTTTTTCTGTTTTATAATCCCTCCTTTCTTGGTTTGGATCTTATTAATATGCTGTAAAGTTTTTAAGAGTTATGCTAAGTTTTTTCCTGAAAAGCAATTTTTTTTCTGCCCAATGCATGAATGGATAAAAAATGAGTGGGTAAAGTATAGATGAATTTCAGAAAAAAAATGCAGAAATCAGTTGAAAGCAGGTTACCCAAAGTCTTATTGCCCATCAATAATTATGAATCTGGTATGCCTATTTTCAGAAAGTAGTTGCCTGTTTAATGGGGAAAATGTAATGGATGGGTAGGATCTGTGGAAATTTTAGTTGTGACAGCAGAGCAGGCTTCCGGGGGGGGAAGAGGGAAATGGAAAGGAAACAGAGGGTGGATATTTTCATGTGGTCTAATAGACAGATGGAAAGCATGACTTACAAAAGCTTTTAAAAAGATCTACTTGGGGTTTATGTTTACAGAGAGATTTATCAAGCCTGTTTGGCCTAAAATGCTGAGATTGTTGCTAATATTTGGAAGTGAAATGGGGTACTAGTCCTGGACCAGAACACAGGAGTTGTTCACAGAAATTCAACAAGACAGGAGCAGAGCCAGCCAGGCAGGGCCCCTATGAACCATTCAGCAGATCCTGCAAAGGTCTTAAAGGTTAGCAGGACCTGGAGTCAGGGGATGGAGGAGGGTATGGCCCCTGCTAAAGGGAGCTGGATCCAGACAGAGTGTACCAGCTTCTAACCAAGAGCAGCAATAGCAGAATGAGAAGACAGTCAGAATGATCTTTGATTTGTGCAGCAAGGACTTACTGATGGAAGAGCTTTATAGGGAACGAAGGTATCAAAATGTTACCTTGCTTTCTTGTAAGTGGGATATGGGATATTGATTTCCTCTCATGGCTTGGGGAAGCCCATGGTTTACCTTGGGTAGAACCTATGCATTTCCTTAGTTTTCTAAATCTCCTGCTTGCAAGGTTAGCCATAGATATTTACAGCTAAATGAATGGGGCAAGTAGCGGAGATCACAACTTGGAGAGCCTTTGCTTTGTAAGGGAAGAGTCGGATATCTTATTCTGGCAGGAGAATCCAATTAACTGCCTGTTCAATAGGAGTAAATGTCAAACGATCAAGCACACAGAAGAAGGACTAAAATTGCAATGCTCAGTCCAGTGTGCTAGAATGTGTGCTATGAGATGCCTGGCTTTTTTTCCTGCTTAGAGGGATGAATTATATTTCATTTCTCTAGTCATTCTTTTTATCCACATTATGAAGCTTTACTTTGACACAGAGAAAATAATGCAGTGGGGCTGGGAGTAGGAAAATCCAGTAGCTTTGGCAGGAAAAACATGGCTTCAGCCTCTCACAAAAGTCTGTACCCCTTTTTCATGAAAACTTCATGTGGACCAGAAGGTGTTTTTTTGCCCTCTTCTCTACAGTAATTATGCTATAGCCTTCTTCATGTTCAACAGGTGAAAAGGATCTCCAGACAAATGAGACAAATGACTTAACCCAGCTCTAAATTACTGGGAGTGTGATGGTATCCAAATACTCAAGATGTACCCCACAATCATGGCAGACACTTGGAGAACCCGCCAAAAGCACTATGAGGTGTCTCAGCATTACTGAGTTGCTTCCTAAGTGTTACAGGAAAGTGCCTATGGATTCTGATGCCAGGCTGAAATGTATGTTAACTTGCCCTGTGCATCTTTGGCTTCTTAATCTCCCTCCTGGGAGAGGGGTCAGCTAGTTTTCACTGCCTAGTACCTTGGCCACTGAATGAAGAACTTGTGTTATCTTGGCAAGCAAGGATAGATACATCTTTGATCTGGAAAGAGCTTCAAACCTGTGTGAGATGAGGAATGTCAATATGCTTGTCCAGCAGGACTGTTCCTAACTGTAGGTAAGGACAGGCAAAATGGTGTAGTTTGCTCTTGAATGGAAAATGGCTCTATGAAGCTGCAAGTCTGTGGTGATGGAGGAGATGAGCAATAGGTGTGTGCTTAAAACCAGAGCCAAATGTGCAGCTAAGGCTGTTCTAGGAGCCTCATCCACTGCATTATTTTATTCCTCATCACTGAAATGTCTAATGAAAGTTAGTCCTGGTAAGATGGTCTGAACTGAACAACAGCAAATGATGTGGCATAAACTGTGAAAAGCTAAGACTGACCTGTGGAAATCATTGGTAAACTGTCTGGTTTTCTTGGAAGCCTCAGCAGGGTACATGCTGCATCTGATGGACATTGATGATATTGGGCAGAGGCACTCTCATTAAGAAATTGCCTGCTGGAACTCCTTCCAGCCATCTGGCATCCAAAATGCAACAGCAAAAGGCATCATGTTAGTGATTTTCAGTAAATGTTTTGCACAGAGCCATCTTTGTTGACTGTCTCTATTATTTTGCAGATGTTTATGGTATCATGAATCTTTTTTTTTCAACCTTAATTGAAACACATGCTCCCCCAATTCAAGGATTAACTCTGTTAAAATAGAAAGGAAATTTGTATGAAAATTTTATCCTTAAGAATGTATCTCTTTTCTTTTTTTTGCTTTGACAGATATTCAGATCATGTGTTAAATTTCAAGTATTTGCACATTTTAAACCCTCAGAGTACTGGTATGTTTTTATTTTTTGTTTTATTTTTAAATTTAATTTTTTTAAAAAAATTGCCTACAGATGGCTACTTTTGACAGTTTTGTTCTTTGAGTTGACTATTGCTAATAAGTTTTGAAAAAATAGATTGATTTTCTTAAAGCATTTGAAGCCTTTATGAGCAACAATAATAATGAAAGAAAAATATTAGTGTATATCACTGGTTGGTGGTATTTGGGTTTTATTTTGCCACAAATATCAGTGACCCAAGAGTCTCTTTTCCTCTCAGTTTAGTTTCTGGTGTCAGTGGGGCTTTCAGATGTTACACTCCCAGATTCTGCACTCACGTGGGCAAAAGCTGTCTTTGTTTCTTCACGGACCCAAGGACAGAATGGTGTCTGGAAGCAGGATGGACAGAAGCAAAGTGCCTCCTGTGGCAGCAACATGCTGCTGGTGCTCAGGGGATGGGAGCTCCTCATCTGTTCCGAGATCAATCTGAAAATGAAATGGTTCTTGAAGGGTGTAACTGATGCTTCAGCTGAGCGCGGTACACTGAAAGTAAAGCATGTTAACTTCCTGTCTCAGGTCTTTTGAAAGGTGCAATGATCTTTTATCTTTGCAGTTTGCTTTGTTTAACTTTCACTGGATCATTCTCATGGAATAAGAATGAGATATTGCTGTTTCAGAGGAGCACTGGGACCTTGCAGATCAAGGAAGATGTGAGGTTCTGTAGTGAAAACTGCACATGGGTCTCTGAAGATTTGGTTTGTGTACTAAATTCTGCTGCTGATTTATCAACACTCTGTGACCCTGAGCTACACAATTTGTTATTTTTTGAAAAGTGACTACTAATACTAACTGTGGCCAGTTTCAGTATGAGACACAAGACTTGAAGTGCAGATGTTGTGCTACTTGAGTATTTATTTTTAATAAGAGTCCTAATTAAGTGTGCAATATCAGTGGCAGGAAAGCTCTCCTGGACTCTGTCTTCATTCATTAAAATGTGTCAAATTCCTCAGAGTTTTGAGCAGAGTTCTAACAATGGCAAAAGAGACCCTATGTCCTGAATATATACTAACATGTGCCAAAGAAGATGCTTGCTAATAAGTACTTGTTCAGTGATAAAGTGCAGCAACAAGGGGTTATACATCTCCTCCCTTTCAGCTACCCGAGCAGAGCCCCTGACTTCATCAGGAAGCTACACTGTGGTGAGACATGGAAAAGTAAAGTACCCTCTGCTTTATAATAAGTCACTCCAGCTCTGTCTAATTAACACTTCTTAGTGTTAATTGTAACCCCCTGTTCTGTGTTTTTCAGGGACAATGTTTCCCAAGCACTGCTGATGAAATGTCAGGTAGAGGTAGTAATTTTGTTTTCCTTGCTATTATAACATTGTGCCATGGATATAGTTATATATAGAGATACATGCCAATCAACCAACAGAACAAACAAGATGAAGAAGTAAAAATCTTCTCCTTAGAGAGCCCTTAGGCAGACAATGAATTATGAGCTCTTCTCTGCTTAGACAACTTGCAGTGAGAACAGCTATTCCTACTGGCATTCCTTACTGTGATTAAAAAAATGAATAATTTTAGATGGCTTGTTTTATTAAATCAATAGACTTAACAGGATGGAGTTGTGGAGTACAAAAAATCAAGTATTTTTTTACATGAACTGCAGAATGCTATAGGCTCCTAACATTAATGCTACAGAAATAACACTGGTCAGTATTTGCAGAGCAGCATTTAATGAACAATAAAGACATTCATGCTCTTGGAAAGGGCAAATCCTGTTGACAGTGTTGCAAACCTACCTACCTTGGCTTTGTAGTCTGAAAGAAATGACAGTACTGAAAGAAAGTGGGAACATGAGAGTCACTGTTAAAACATCACCCCAGTGCTGGCAGCAACATAAAACTACTGCAAAAGACAAAGAAGAAAATGAGGATATGGGGCCATTGTGCATCTCTGATGTTTAAGTAGGATTTTTCCTTTGGAATGTGACTCAAAAATTGAAGGTGGAGTTTGATCTGTGGTAAGAGAACGCAGAGCAATTGCTGTCTCATCCAAACCATTGTGTGCATGATGGTAGAGGGGAAAGTATCTGTGTTGACATAGTGTTGACTTAATACTTCTCAGTGTTGTCAGACACTATTAAATTTGAGACAACACAAGACTGGTAACAGGCACTGGTTCTTACCCTGTTAAATTACATTACTAATTTTTATTTTCATGGTCTTCTATGAAAACTGCTGAAACCAGTATGGGATATTGCCCATTTCTTTATGCAATATATTCTTGAGAGACTCTGTAACCAAATGGGAAATTCACAGATCCATGTGTGAAGTCCCGGCAGAGCTTAGTGACAGTAATCTGTGTGTGTGTCTGTATACACACATAAATATGTCAGTGTATGCACATATTTCTATATATCTCTTACCCTTGTGAATTCATTTACCATTTGTAGTTTCTTAACCAATTAAATTTTCCAACACAGCAGTTCCCTCTGCATCGTGTCATGCATGCTGACTATGTGCTGATTTAAGGTTGAGCATAATTTAGCAGGGGTGCTGATCATGGCAAACTTATTCTCAGGAGATCAATAAGAAATGGATGTTTTGTGATGAAGTTTGTTTTGTGTAGATTAGAAAGCTAATGATACATATGCAGATTAGAGTGGGACACTAACCCCAAAATCATCATGTGTATTAGCTCTGTGAAATCCACACTGCAAAGGTAAAATATGAAATTGGGTAGCAGACCACATGGCTCAGGATCTGAGATACATTTTTAAACTTGAAATACCAAAAGTAATATGCTAGACCTGAGCTTCTGAACTCCTGTGTTTTTTTATGCATGTGAATGGTCTGAGTGACTTTCATACTAACATGTTTCCCATATCTTTGAAAATTTTGCAGTCTATGCAATAGAGAACTGCTATTTCTGTGTGCCTTGGACAGCTCCAACTATTCTTCAAAACCACAATAATAATGAGTTACAACTCACTTTGAAATTTATTTCATGCTGATGTTGAAAACAGGTGAGTGATAGCATAGCAAAGATGCTGCTTGAACATGGAAAGACTGTAGTAATTTCAGCACAGTAGAATTGCTAGTCAAGAGGAAAGTAATTATAGTTAAGAAAAATACAGCTGAGAAAAAGGGTGTGGGGTCTTCCCCCCTCCCCCCTCCTATTTTTTATAAGCTCTCCTGGGACCTCTCATGTTATTTTAGTGTCCTCAGTGGAGACCTGAGACTCATATAATAAAAGTCACTATTCTCAGTTTCCTTCCATCCTTCATCCAGCTCCTTCTTGAAGACCATGCAGGTTTATACAAGTGTAAGCCTTGGGTTTCCTTACCCTTCCAGAAGTGCAGCTCAGTGTATAAGGTGTTGCAAAAGGAACGCACAATATGCATCCTGTATTTCCTTTTAGTAACTGGACTCTGTCAAAAAGCTGATTTATTTGGGCAACAGTTAGGAGGAAAAAAGTAAAGGTTTTAGCAGATCATGTAATGCAAGCCTCAGGGCTATCTACCAAAAACTTGAAAAATTCATATGGCCATGAACAGTATAAAATGGGGTATTGGGCATATCTGATGCCTATAAATTATCTATTCTGGATTAAGCCAAAGTTAGAAGTCACCTCACATCACATGTTTGTCTTCATCTTTCCATTACACTTTTATTGGTTTAAAAAGTAATTTAATGTATTTTTTAACAAATAAATTTAATTTTTTCTTCCTTTATGAAAGAATTGCAAAAATAAGAAACGGCAGTCTTGGAGAATACCATCTATAAAAGAAGGCCAAAACTAAAGAAAAAAAAATCATAGAATCATAGAATGGTTTTGGTTGAAAGGGACCTTTAAAAGTCATCTAGTCCAACACTCTCCTTGCAATAAACAGGGCCATGTTCAACTGGATCAGGCTGCACTAAGCTCCATCCATTTAGATGGGACATCTAAAACCTCTTTGGGCAATCTGTGTCTGATCTAGTCTGAATCTTCCTCCTTTTACTTTAAAATCATTACTACATGTCCTGTTAAGAAGTCTGTCCCCATCTTGCTTATAAGTCCATTTGAAAATTTCTTTAGCTATTTCACAGTTCTGTAGGAGTGAGGTCCAAGGGAACCTTAATCCCAGAATTTTTGAGGAGCTTGGATCCAAGTAGTGTATTTTAGACTTTTCTTATGTATTTTTTATTAAATATTATAGTTTCAATCTGGTGTTTAGGATTTTTTCAAATATTATTTTTATGAGAATGTTCTAGCCAGAAATGGCATGCCTTGTTCTGTACAGAAAACTTTTAATGAATAGCTCATAATCTGACCCAAATTCAGGATTTATTTAATGTTTTTCTATGGCAATTTTATTTTGTTCTTCACCTATTTTGTACTTTAGTTGGCACATCTGTCTTTAACAGAATCCCTTCAGCAACTCCATCCTTTGCTCTGGCTCTTAAACCTCCAGCCCTTCTCTCAGAGTTAGGCAGCAGATTCCTGTGACTGCATGTGATATACTTTTCAAAGTTGTCTTCCACCTCATTGCTACTAAAATCCCTTTGGAAAAAAATCTCACTAGGCACTGTTTCTTCAGTGTGTTGTTTCCTTAGATCCAGTTACCAAGCAGTGTTTGAGGATGCTTGAAAGGGCTCAGGAAGCAGTCTCTCTTCTGAGAGGGACTAAAAGAGATGATTAGGAGGATGCAGGATGTTTGTAATGGTAGTTTCTCCTAATCCTCTTTGTTTTAACAATCATGTCTAAAACTTTAAAGGTGCCTGCCGAGCTCTTGTTCACATGTTGTCAGTGGAAGTGCAGAGGTTAAAGAGTGTCCCCCTTGCAAGCAAATGCAGAAGAAAATGGTGTGATTGGGGCACCTCATTGCAACTCAGACAGCCTTGGTTAAAGCTGTTGCAGTGCACAGAATTCCTGTGGGCTCAAGGGAGTTACCTGTGGCACAGGTGAAGTACTGTGTCCTTCTCAGCCCAAACTTCCCTCATGTGCAGTAAGTAGAGTTTGAAAGAGAAAGACCAGTTACTGCACCCAGCAAACATGAACTGTGAGTACTGGCCAAGGCTGGTGACTTATTGAGTATCTTTTAGTCCTGAAAGGGTTTTTGTCAGATCTGACTCTTGGAGTCCTGGTATTCCACAAGAACCTCAGATTTTGCTTTTAAGAAAACTTTTAGCTACATAGTAGAGGAATCAAAAATGAAGTCATCAACTCTAAAGGTTTGATAAAATGAAGGGAATGACTTTTAAAATATTATGTTTGAAGCAGTCCAAGACCAGATCTGTCTTGCTGTTTAGGAGTCCAGGCTGGCAGTACCAGAAGACAGGCTCTTGCCAACTATCAGCAACTGAAGGCAGCCAGTGTCTCTCAGGATCCATAGTTTTAAATTTGAATAATTCATGTGGTTAATGAATAATAAATTTAATAGTAATGATTAAGGCAGATGACTCTCGGTTCAGTTAAATGGTCACAGCCAACTGAAAAATGTGTGTGGTGCATGCATGGTGCCCTTCTCCTCTAAGTTTGCAGCCTTCAGCCCCTGACAAGCTTGTTTAATGGTGTGGCTGACTCACTTTGTCCTTAGACAGTGCTTCACCCTTTCCTGCCCCACACCTGGCTGCAGCAGTGTGCCTGGTTTAGAGGAGGGCAGCTAAATAGTTTCCAGTGTTTTCCTCCCCTGTGCAGTGAAGCTCTAGGAACTACAATTTCCCTTCCTAACTGCTGCGGAAGCTGATGTGCTGTTCCCTGCAGTTGTTGCCTGCTCTGTGGCAGTTTCCTAGGCCAGGCTCCTGCTGGCCCCAAAGTCCATCCCAGTGGGAGTTAGAACAGCTCAGCAGGGGTGTGCAGAGATGGGCAGTGCTGCCTTTGGAGCAGGGTCCCTGCAGGGGTCTGGAACGAGAGGGAAAATCCCCCGTCTCTTATCTCTGCCCTCCCTCCCATCCTCACCATTCAGCACACCTCCTCAGAGAGGCTTTGCAGAGTCTGCAGACCACAGAGGTTTTTTTCTCCTTCCCCACCCTGCTCTTCCATTCCATCTGGTGTTTGTTTGCCTGTGCTGCCTCTTGTTTGCTCCATTTGAATACTGTGAGAGCCTTGCACTGGAGGTTTTGACAAGTGGATGCTGTGCAGTTTGGGCCATGCAGCCTGGGGAGGGGACCTGCAGGTTCTGAGCTACATCACCCTGTGCTGTTGTGCCGTGGCTGCAGCGTCCTCCTGCCTTGGGCTGAGATCTTGGCACAAAGGGACCCCAGACTGCCATGGGATATCACTCTGTTGGGGAGAGCAACCTATTTGATGGCAGGGAGGAGGGGCCTGTGCTACCTTTCTTCTGATGGCAGTGAGCAGTGAGATAGGGTTGACCTCACTCCTCTGTGATTCCTAGCTGGTTTGTCATCCCACTGGCTGTGGGTGGCATAAATAGAAATATTTGGATACTGAGACAGTTGTTCCTGAATTACTCATGGAATTGGGAAGCAGACCAAGCCCCCTGCTTCTGACTGTTATTATTGTTTATTAATTAATTAATGAATTAATCATTTTACTTCTGTCAACTGAGCAAAACTCCCATTAAACTGCAAAGGGAATTTGGTATTAACTGGGTTGGAATAATTTGTTCCAGACTGTTTCTTGAAGGCTTCCAGCACAATGCTGACAGGATCTGCCTCTTCCTGTGGTTATAGTTTGTGGGGTAAGGAACTTCAGTTTCTTCACCCTTTCTCTGAAGCTGTTTGGGGCAGTCGGTAGCAGAGCCTGTCCTTGGGTGCAGCTTTCAGTCAGACTCAAAACACACACTGGCTCATTCCACCAAAATGAGGTATTCCCAAATTGCACGCCTCAAGCTGGAACAGGTAAATTGAGGGCCTAAACTTTGGAAAACTCCCTACAGCTATGAGTTATGCATCTTACCTAATGCAGTTTTACAGTGCTGTTTCACTCTTTCCCCAAACAGGAGTTTGTGGAAGTTTGCTCCTGTGACAGGTTTGAAATAGAAACTCTTTGAGCAGTGTCTTGATTCTGCTGCCACTGTGTGGTCAAAGCTGGTCTGCTGCTTCAGGTATTCCTGTTCCTTATGATTTGTGTGGAGCCAGCAGAGTCCTGGCATCCTACACGTGATTTTCTTCCATGCCACTGTGAGAGAGGAGTAGCTGCACTGAATTTAATGGACTGCATTCACGTTAGTGGAGCAGCCAGATGCACCTGTGGCAATAAGGCTCCATTGTACTCCCTGGGTCTTAGGCTGGGAAAAAACAACAAACAGCCCCTAAGTCAGCTCATAATTTGGTACTATGGCCATATGTAACAGGTAAATAAAACTGACATGGCAAAGATAAACCTTGTGCTTGAAGTCAGGACCTTGATGAACAGCGGCTGCTGACAGAGCTGTTAGAAAGGCAAGCTAAAGGGGAGGACTGTTAGTGAGATTTCATTATCTCAGTCATAGTAATTTCCACAAGTCATACACACTCCAAGGTGATGGCTTCTCCTTGTGTTTCTACAGTTAAAAAGTTATAGATCTCTTGTAGCCTTGCACATTGTTGAGGTTTCAAATAACACAGAAGCTTTGCTATTCAGCAGTAAAGCACTGTAATGAGTAATAAAATACAGGCGTACTTAAAAAGAAAAAAGTTGCATTAGATTTACTTTTTAGAAAATAACACAGTAATCATTTATGTTTTGCCAGTTTGGTAATATCCAGGAGATTTCTCAGTCATTAACTCACTTGAGTGAATTAGGAAAGTTTTATTGTAGTAATAAACAGCAATATGTCTCTTCAGGGACTTCCAAAGCAAGTAAAATAGAAAACATAAATTACTCTGTGGTTTGTGTCTGCATTCCTTGCACATTCAGGATTTTCACTGGCTTCAGGGAATGCAGGAGCAAGGCCCAAATATTTGTAAAGAAATCAAGGTGAAAAAAATATGCCTTGAGCCCAAAGACTAAAAACAGCAAAATGTCAGCACTAGAAATTGACAGAGGGAGAAAATTCCAGCTTCTAAGAGAACAGTAGCTGAGAATGTCATGCAATACTTTTATTAACACAGTATGAAAGGCAATTTAAATAAATAAAAAGGCCTCTTTCTGCAGTTTTCAAAAATCCTTATTTAATTTGGGTAAATACAAATATGCCACAAATGTTAAACTGACTCGCAGTCATCTGATAACCTCAGATCCCGTCTTGGCTTTACACTCAACAGCAAGTGACATGTTCTCTCTCCTGTCTCCCACTTTCTGTGCTACTAAATCCACAGTGCTTTGGGAAGGGACCGTTTCTGTGCGTCTGTGCAATGTGTAGGGTAGTGCAGACTCAGCCTCAGGGGGGATTCCTGCCTGCTGACAGGCACTACTGACAGCACCCAGCCCCTCTCCACCCCCTTCTTTGAACCCCCAATTGTCACATCTTGTCTCTTGCTGACCTGTTTGCTCTCTCTCTCTCTCTCCTCTTGCTTTGAGGTAACTCTGTGCAGAGTCTTGAAACAAACTGGTAGATTTTATCCTTACTGAATTTTAAAACAAGTATTTTCATTTATTTATTTTGCACAGATATGGCTTGTAGTAAGCATGGAGTGGACTGCAGGTCTATGCAGGGAACTATTGGCTGCACTGGGTTACTGTAACACAGACAAAATGAGGATTTGCCAACAATGCCTGGAGCCTTCTGTGTAGGACTTGGTGTTGGTTGGAAGCTTTGCAGTCACAGCACTTCCAGAGAATCTCTCTCTTACTACACTTGCTGTATGAACCAAGTTCCAATGCAGTTCCATAATTTATGAGGCTTAGGCTACAGCTGACTGTTTGGGCTGTGCAGTGGTAGTAGGATAGTAGTGAAGATGTCAGACACACAACATTTACACGTACTATGATTGCATAAACCTCATTTCCTTTGGAAGCTGGGCTAAAAATAGAAACCCTCACCAGTGCCAAACCTGTCTGTCATAACTAGTAGAGGCATTTTACCCATTCATGAATGTGCTGAGCTACTCGTGCTGTTTCTGTGCTGTTTACTTAGCACCCTGTTTATACTTCCATAGAATTTTATGAAATACTTTTGATCTATCATGGTTATGAGGAATATAGGTGGGTCAGTGAATAGAAAAGTGAGTTTATCACACGAATCACTTCTTAGGATTGGAGGTTTTGGTTGTGAGTTGGGGTTCTTTTTGTTTGTTTGGGTTTTTTTTTCTGTATGGGTTTTGTGTTGTAGTGGGGGTTTTTTCCCCCTTCAGAAAGCTTTGATCATGTTCTGTGCAAAATCTCTGGCATAGAATCTCTCTGCTTTCCCCCCTCTGATTCTAATCCAGGAATGCAGGCCAAAGGCCTGTATTTGGGACATTGGGATCCACCCTCCAGGGCTGAATTCTGCTGCTGTGACTACAGCACAAGTGGACTTGTGATTTGCTTTTTTGTAGTACCACAGGACAGTGTGATGTGATACTTGCATCCCACTGGGTTGTACTCACTTGCAAAGCCAATGGTTAATTTGAACCATTAAAAAAGAAAAGGTTTGATGGGAATGAAAATCTGAAGTAAATGTATGTAGTCCTGTCAGGGGTGTGGTTTGGAGGGGGTTGGTTTGGTTGGTTGCCTTTTTAAAATTAAAAAAAATTATTGTATTCTTATGGAGGTTCTGAGGTGGATTCAATTCTATTTCAGTAATATCAGAAAGTCTCTCTGGCCTATGATGTTGTATATACTGGGAACATTCACTAATAATCTCTTTCAAGAGTTTAATGATCTATAAAAAATGTTCAAGCACTGCTCTAATCTGTGGCAAGTAGTAACAAACAGAAAGAAGATACAAGATCCCTTAATTCACAGGATCATGGGAACACAATAAAAGCATCCTATGCATTCCCAAGTTGTAGATATTTAGTGACAGAACTTCCTAACTGAGGCTGCGATGCCCCAGAATGATGCACTGAACTCAGCTGGGTGAGCGCTCAGCCACTCGAGGGCAGCAGAGACTGTTCTTAGAGCAGGTGCCGTCCGCCTTCTCGCTGTCCCGCCTGGAATCCCGTTTTTCCCAGCTCTTGAGCCTTTGTATTTCCGAATACGAATTGAATTTTCCTGAAATGTTTCCCTTTACTAGATTTTTAAATTTTATTTTTTTTGCTGGTGGCTAGTCCATTCCTGTAGGGAGACAGACACTCTGTAATGACATGTCCGGGATTTTTATCCTTTCTGTTGGCTCCATAAAAAGAGCAGAATTAAAGGGCTGGAAAGGAGCAAATCTGCCTGTATGTGTAAAATGCTGTCACTGTGATTACTGCCAAGACCTTTGTCACCAACCATTAAACAAGAGGCAGCAGGTAGATCCAACAGACAGGTGATGGGAAACAATCCTGTGTCTGGCAGGGTGTGGGCACTGAAAGGGGTGATGGCATCAGTTTCTGACACCAGTCTTGCAGTGGTCTCTTCACAAGCAACAAACTCAAGGGCTCTTTTATCTTATTCCTCAGCATGTTGAGAAGCAGGGGGAGAAAAATTTTGGCAGAGTATGGGTTATGTGGAAGAATTGAATACAGC
This sequence comes from Pithys albifrons albifrons, assembly GCF_047495875.1. Taxonomy (NCBI): domain Eukaryota; kingdom Metazoa; phylum Chordata; class Aves; order Passeriformes; family Thamnophilidae; genus Pithys; species Pithys albifrons. The sequence goes on along the minus strand of NC_092467.1, from coordinate 27,205,111 downwards.
TTAAATGGGTCTTCGTGTGGCAAGAAAAGTTACAGTGGGTGAATTGATCAAATTTTGGGCAGAATTTAATGGATTTAAATAAGTACTATTATAACCATACAGAAGTTCTCAAAGTTTTTGGGCGACAAATCATGGTGATTATTCTCATAGCCCAGGGCATTGTTATACCATTATCTCTGTACCCAGCATTATCAAAGTGCTTCTTTATATAGAAGATGAGTCACAGACAATATAATCTACTAAAGGTGAAGCAATAACAATATATGTTCATAGCTGTGATACCCTGAGGATTAGTTTGAAACTTCTGTTCATCTGGTGGCAGGAGACATCTTGGTGTTTCTGAAAATCCCTGGGAGTCTTTGCACTTGCAGGTACCTTAAAACCTTGAAAATCGGTCCCCCAGAATCTTACAACTCAAGATGATTGTATTTCAGTTTTGGAGAAAACCCACTCTGAAGTCTGCAAAAGAGAACAGTAGCAGCATTGTTATTGGTGGCATTTATTCTCTCTGAGAAGCTTCAGATTACATTATTTAATATCTGTTTTATCTGTGTTTCAGAACTGATTTTGGTGTTACAACAAAGGCAGACTTGTCTTATGAGAATCAAAATTATACTTAATTGGATTCTGCTTTGGGAGTTTCTGTCAATCACACAACTGTATGAATTGGAAAAGACACACGATGGCAACTATGATTAACTTCTCCAGAGTCGCTCTGAGTACTGTATATCACATTTCATAAAGAGATGTGGTATCTTCAGAATAATTATAATGTTCTAAAGGGTAACTTCTGAATGCCAAAAATAACTTCGTTTTCTTTGAGGGGATGTATGAGGAGGAAGCTTCCTTAAACTAAAGGTTGTGAGGATTTCTAGATTAGACATCTCTGCCCAAAGCAGCCTTGACCACCTTCCTCCATGTGTAATTCCTAAAACCAACGGAAACAAATGGAGAATTCCCTGCCCTGAGAGCAGCCTGCCTTTGGTGCCATCCTGCATGTGAATGACCTTCACATCATCTAGAGGTGGGAAGGGGGTAAATGAGCCATAGATACCCATTGTCAGTGAGTAATTCAGAGTGATATTTGTGGTGCTGGAGTATTTGAGCTATGTATTGTAAATGCACACCAATGGTGGGAGTTATCCCACATTTGTGTAGTCAGGTAAAGGAGGTCAGGCACTTTTGGCTATTATATTACTGGTTTATTTTTCTGAGTTGAAGTTTAATCTTCCTTTAATCCTGTCTCTTATAAATGAATGACAGCAAATGCAGATCACTTTTACTTCAGAATATGAGTCTTTGTAAGAGCTTTGAGTACTTCAGTTTATATATATCTAAAGATTTGCAACTTACCAATTTAACTTCCTTGAGTCTTGTAAGATTACATTTTAAGAACCACAAACAGGGCTAGTTCAAAAATCACTGCAGTAGAGATCTCCAACTTTGAAGGACAAACAATAGGTATTTTTGCACTCTTGTAGCTAGTTAGCCAATGTTAATACTCACTTTGCTTCTATCTCTAAATTGCATCAACTGTCTCCAGTGACATTTAACTTACATATGTGAAGGGTTTGGCATTTTTAGATTGTCAGAGTGTTATTGGATGAAAAAGCTGATTTTGTCACGGGACATCTGTTTTATTGTTAATTAGATGAAATAGGAAAGACATCAGAACAGTACACACAGAAACTATTTCATAGTTCCTGCTTAAAATCTTACTCTGATCCCTTGAAATTAATGATGCTTTACAGATTTTCACAGTTTCATTTAGGAAGTTTCAGGAACAAATGACAGAGAGTTGTTATCCATCTGTGCCTCTGTCTTTACAATTCAATTATTCCCTGCCATTGTACAGTCTCTTCTTTCAGAACTATCACAAGAGTGAAAACAACCAAGGAGTTCATTTATTGTTTAAAACACCCAAATCAACCACAACTTATATCATCACCACAGCTGATGTTCTGTCCTTATCAAATTAAGATGTGCCCCATCAAGATGAGTTGATTTTTGTCACAGTTGTGAACTTGTGGATGTTAAGATCCTGCATTCTGATGATTACCTGGCTTTTCTTTTCCCAGCCTTTTTTGCTGTGTGTGGGCTTTTCTGTTTTGTTTTTTTGTGGTCATGTAATTTTTCTCTGTTTTCAGCAATTCTTAAAGATTTGTCCCATTGCGAAGGCAGGTATAAAATACACTTCTCAGGAGATGTAGGAATTGTAATTTGTGATAACTGGTGATAATATGTCATATTATTTCAGGATGGAGGCGAATGAGATTTCTCATGGGAATAAGGGAGAACAAAGCATTAAAAGCAGTAATTGGGACTATTGTAACAGTATCAAGATTAGCAGGAGATGGGGAAAGGCACCAGACTGAGGTGGTTGCATCTTTCTCACAGTCGTGCATCTGTAACTTGGGAATTGAGCACTGGACAGATTCAAAAGAACAGTGTGTGGAGCTATTTCAGTTCTGCCTGTTCCCTTCGCTCTTGAGCTCTTTGTCAGGGCTATGGTGTGGTCTGAAAAAGAGTTGGATGATGCAGAAGCAAAGGAGGCACCCTGGCTTTGGCAGGCCTATTCTGAGTAACCCCTTCAGATGCAGAGGGGGAAAAGCTCTTCTGCAATTCCTGCCTTGAGAAATGTAAGGTAAAGAATATTTGGGGACTGCAGAGCAAGGCTGCACACTCAGCATTAGACTCTATCCATGCTCACCAAGTGCTGGTGAAGGGCGAAGATAAAGATGAGACTGGTTAAGTAGAATTTGACTGAGGGAGAGGGAATGGATTTTCAGTCCTTGATGTTAACAGGAAAGTGAAGTGACTTCAAAAATGCAGTCCCCAGCTGTGTGCACACAGCTCGTTTTCCATCCTTGGAAATAAAGTCCTAATCTGCTGAAGGAGTTTACAGAGGCCCTTTCCCCCCATGTGTACAGGGAATATATATGGTTCTTAGTGGAAGCTGCACATCTTGAGTAGTCCTGTGAGACAGAAAACCATCCAGTCAGGGCAGTGCTTTGTGGTAATTGTCAGTAGTGGTTACTCTGGGGGAATGCAAGAGAAACTCTGAAGAAGGATGCTAGAGTTAACCATGTCTCCTGGCTTTGATTCCATAAAACTCTTTCAATAATGGAACAAAATCTCTAACTCCTCTCCAAGACCTAGGAGGTGTGGCCTAATGTGGTCTGCACTGACCTCATGAACATATATAATAGCCACTATATGTGCCACTTAGAGTGAGGGTGCTGGCCCTTCACATCACTACAGAAGTGGACATTATTATCCTATCCTAGCCCAAAAAGGTTGGTAGTTTTTCTAACATGTAATATCCATTAGCTAAAAATATTGGTCAATTATTCTCATTGCTGTCCCCCTCCCTTCCCCCACTTTTTGTTCTGGGACTCATGCTAGGGATAAACTTGGCAAAATACTTTCATTAGTGTGACTAAGAGAAGCTTACAACTTGTTTCATTAAAATGGGAGCAAGATTGATACCCTTTATTAGTGAGCTGGAGCAATCCCTGCCTTTTCTTCTCAAACACTCCATATCTGCTTGGCTCTGGAGTGCAGGATCTTGATGAATTGTGAGTTAACTTAATGGAGAAGAAAATGTGTGTAGTGCTGGGTGAGGGCAAAAGAGAAAAATACAGATGAGAAGCAATGGAAGAGAGAAGAGGCTTGATGGAAAATGAAATGGCCTCTTCCCAAAAAAGTTGATGAAGAGAAAATAAACAGCTGGCAAGCAGGATCAGAGACTGGCAAGCAGACTCAGAGAGGGAATGCAGGAAGCTACAAGACAGTCATTGAGGGGAGAGATGGATCACAGCTGCAATGCATGGATTTTGATTTTTGAAGAGAAGAAAGTGTGGAAATATTTGGATCAAGTTCTGGTCCATCTTTGCTCAAAATAAGTAAGAAAAACTCAAAACAGGAGAAAAGATGAAAAAAATTCTTCTCTTCCCCTGAAGTATAGGATCTAAAATAAGCACTAGAAATTTAACTCTATTGGCAAAATATTTCAGACCATTTTTGAATGTTAGTGTCTTCCTCTGTTTCCAGATTCAAAAGCAATTGCTCATGAACAGCAGGTTTTTTGAGTCCATAGATTTCTGCTACCTGAGTATATTCAGGGCTACATTCTCTTACTCTGCTGGCTAGATCAGTGTTATTACTTCTGCCAGGGCTGTAGTGACAGTCCAGACTGTCCTGATGGCTTATTAGCTAAACTCTGATTTCACAGTCTACTGCTGCTAATGTATAAGCCAGAACAGACCTTGCTTGGCTTTCAGAGTTAGGCAATTATCAGGAGTGGCTGTTGGGGGTGAAAGGGGAAACACTTGAAAATTGAGCTGCCTTGATGAGGAAATCACTGAAAGATGGAGCAAAAGAGCAGGACCCTAAATACCAGTGTGCTTTTGCAGTTCCAGGGGACTTTTGTTTGTTAATGATTAGAATATAAAGATCTATTCCCAAACTTTTATATGCAATAAACTTCACTTTTTCTTTTTTTTTTAAAAATTAATTTAAAAGTGGCTACAGGAAACTAAACCCCCGATCAAGAGCTACATGACGCTCAAATTCAGTGTGCATGTAATGAGCATTAACAGCTATTTCTATGTTACACGTGGAAGTTATGCACCTCAGGGGGACTTTTTTTCGTATAAGAATAAATATTTGTCATTAAACTGTGCTGGGACAGATGTTGATGTAAAACAAGGGCAGCTGTGTTTCTGAATCAGGATGTTGAACATTCAAGCCTATGATAAGACTGTGTGTTTCCAGTTCTGGCTGCTATGCCTAATATATGAGAGATTAGAAGGCATGTAACCATTCTTGAAGTTGACTTCAAGAAATAAAAGTGGGTTTTTTTTTCTCTTTTTAAAAATAATTTTTGTACATTTTTCTGGAATCTTAAGGCATCCCTTCTATCTTTCTACCACGTGTTTAAACTCTCCTTTACAACCCTGGGAAGCAGAAATTGCATGTGGATGGATTCCCATGCAAATATTGTATCTGAGTACCTGGAAATTCAAGAAAAATACAAAATATCCCAAAGCTGTGGTAAAAACACAGGCTTTCAGCAACAGAACTGCTGTTCCTCGTGTGGTCATTGTGCCCAGTTAGAAGGAGCTGCTCCTGAGCTGGTAACTGTGCAGGGTCAGGGGGCACTGGGGGGAGACCATACCACCTTGCACATCTATAATTGCACCATCTGAGGTGGAAATCACCCTGCCCTTGCAGAAGTGGCCTGTAGGTCTTGGGTATAAACCCACTAACACAGATTTCTAATGAGTAGAAAATTGTCCCTGTGTTTGCAAGGCCATTCCCCAGAGGTCTGGCAGCGATGTGGCAGCTGTGGGTGTGTGGCATGTACACCTGTATATAACACAACAACATACAATGAGCTAAGAAACACAGGAAGAAAGAAGCAGAATGCAAATTAACTCACAGAAGGTGCAGAAGTTGGAAAAAAAAAAGGTGAAAAATGAAAAAACCCCTTCCAACCCCCACAAAGCAGTTGAAGAGGGACTAAATCTTTAATGATAGAGTCATAGATAAAAGACTAAAATATTTATATCACCTTTTTAACCTGAATTTTATAGCAATGAAGTTTAACATATATCTTCTATTACCTTTGTCAAGTTTATGACTAGCTCTCATTTATGGATCCCTTAAATATGTATAAGACAGTTTTAGTTATCTTGTTTACATGGGTTTTCTCTTTGGGCATTTGTCTTCATCACTGCATAGCATGTTTATGGTAATTTACTTTAATACATGTATTTCAGAGGCAGTTTAAATGACACTTAGCCTTGAATATATTTAAGATTTTTTTCCTTGTAGCCACTAGGAAGTCAAAAGATATATGAAAAGCTATTAATTTTCAGATGATAGTAACATAAACAATATTAAAACTTGTATTTGCTCTTGGAACAGTGTGAGGGAGAAACATATAACAAATGAGGCATCACACAGGCAGTTATTAAAGAAGTAAATTAATAAACTCAGCATTCAATCTTTTTTTTCACATGACAGGGATAATGTGGATGGTAGTTTGATGATTAGAAAGACAAAATGTGTCTGATTATTTGGGTTGGCTTTAATCACTGACTTTGTTTAGGACTCCTCAGCAAACATTTGCTCCAGTGGGTTTAATTTCCAGTCCTATGGGAAAGGCTTCCCCATGAGTTAACCCGAGTGTGCACGGCAGGTACTTGTGCTATTGCCCCAGTGTGCAAAGGCTGTGAGGGAATTGCCTCTGTGAGAGGGGCTGGTGCTGTGCGAGTGCCACGTGCATGGTCTGTGTAGCAAGGAAGAGCTTTGGCACAAAGATTCCTGTGAGCAGGCACAGAAGGAAAAAACCCATGAATGCTGGAGGCTGTGGCTTAGAGACCCTAAAGTGTTTTTGATGGCTGAGCTGGAGTAGAGCACACACTCTCAGTGTGTGGTTACCTGGCAATCTCCATTACCTTCAATAGGCAGTTAAATGCCACCCTGACATCCGCTCCCGACAGAGCTGGGAAGCTCCGCAGGGTCAGCCCTGGTCAGTACTTGGATGGGAGCCCTCCCGGGAATACCGGGGAGTGTATGTGTAGGTGTTCTAGTCCTGAGGGCTTCCCTGTCACCGTCCAAGCTCGCTCGGCTGTGGCAGCTGAACCTGAGGAGTGAAAGGATGGGGCCAGTTCCGCCCACCCTGTGCCTCACCTACAAAATCCGCTGCGCAGGCTCGAAGGGGACACCCACCACACCCAGGTGGGAAGAGCCCTTCCCAAATCTTCGTTCCTGGAGCCCAGCCATAAAAAAACTCCCATTACTTTCAGCCTCATGGAAAGGTATGATCTGGCCTGAAGGTTTTGGAGGGAATGAACTGTGCTGTTGAGTTTTGTTGTCTTGGGTCCAGTTCATTCCCTGGAGTAATATTTATGTATCTTTACATTCAGGCATTGTTGTGTATTTTATCATGGGAACAGGTTTTCCTGAAATTTCTTCAAAGTGCTACCTCATTTCTTTGGTACCCTTTTAGGTGCTGGAAAACCTTCACAAATCTTCTCTTCAATCTCAGTAATTTTAAAAATATTGCTGGTATGGAGAGACTATTAAAAGCTGACAACTGGTTGAGAAATCAAGCTCTGTGGCCTTTGGTGAAGTGATTGAGAAACACTAGCAGAGGTTGGGGAATACCAGAAAGCCCAGCTATTAATGATAATGGAGGCAGAAATCCTTCAGAAATTTCACAAAAACATGTAGTACTTCCCGTCCACCCCAGCCCACCTGTGCATACTGTGATGCTTACTATTAGGAATGCTTTCCTCTGAATACATGTTTAGAGAAAAGTCTTTGAACTAATAAAAGTCATTTTTGTTGTTTGTCAGTAAAGGTGGATGCAGCATCCTCACCGCATGTATGCGAATGTGTAATTGGGATTATTGAAATTTGCTCTATTGCAAATGCAGAAAGAGCCATCACGTTGGAAACAACCTTTCAGAGGAGGAAGCAAGGAATGAAATTCCTTTTATGAATAAACCCAAATGAATGATTGTGCATATGCATTTGTATTTGCTTTCTCCCTTTGTTCTTTGTTCTTCCTTTAGTGGTGCATTTGCATGCAGACTGCTAGTGATCAGCATGCAGAGCTCCTGTACAGCCGAGCTGTGTGCTGGCATTGATCTAGTGGTCTGTGCCAGCTCAGTGGTGCAAGATTTACTTTAATTTCCTCTTCCCTTTGTTCTTCTGCCTCTGTGCTTTAAATAAAAGCTTTTCTTTTATTACTTCCAGAAATTTTGAGAAGTCCTTGCCATTTTGTATCCAAATAACCGTGTCACATTCCTCTGTGAGAGATAATTGCAGAGCTCCCAATCTGGTGGTTCCCACACCTAGGAACATCTGAAATTCCCAAAGTTATGAACTTTGGGGAGGTGTGGTTTTTTCGTTAGACTAAAAGGAGAACAAGCATTTTAAAGCAATGAGGGTGTGAAGCTGGAGATTATGTGCTTCTAGGAAGAAACCTCTGACACAATTCTGATAGAAGAGCTGGACCAGGAACATGTACCCTTCACTCAGACATCAGAGTTGATCAGGACTATGTAGGAAGTCCATGGAAAGGCCCTAGAGAATGGTGTAACCTATGTAACCTGGCTGTTCTCTCTTTTTGTACGGTTAACATTGAGTAGACAAATAAAGCACAGAAAAAAATTGTGAGTTGGTTTGTCTGCTTCACACAGAAAGAGTTAAGAGGTTGCCTTTCCCTTGCTAGTTTTCCTTGTCAGGAGAAGCACAGATGCCTTCATAAAGGAGGGAGACCTCGCAAGTGCTGCTGTAGTTGGAATGGCTTTGGTATCTTTTCTCCCTGTGCTGTAATTGTGTAGTTGTGCAGCAATTCAAGATGTATTTACATGATTGATCCACGGGCAGAGGTTTCAGGTTCTTTGGCTGCATGTGACTTGGCTTTCTCCAGTGAATTTATTAGGATCATATCCCCTTAGAGAATTAATAAAACTCCTTAGTTTCTAATCTTTAACTTCTTTGCTTAACATACATTTTCTGCAGGAGCAGTATATGGTTCCTTTGTTCTCCAGCTTGATTTCATACAGACTATCCTCAAGGCTGCTTTAATGAAATCTCATACAGGAAAAACTGTGGAGAAAATGTTCTTGAGTTGTGTGTTATTTTTGTTCCATTGCCGTCTCACCAAGCTGTAAAACACGCCTATCTTTGGGCTTATCCTTATATCACCGCTTCCCTGTATATTGAGATGCTGACAAGCTATTTTAATATCCTTGTTGATGGAGCCATTCTCTTGCTCCACAGGTGTGCAACAGCTCAGAGAGCAAGGCTGCACAGAAACCATCCTTCCAGCTTTCTGGAAGGCGGCTGCTGCTTTTAAAAGCAGCACCAAGTGCTGGTGGCCTCACCTGGCACTTGGAGTTTTTGAACCTCCTGCTTTGCAGCAGGCTGGGAAACACAGAAACCAGTGTCTCCTGGCACAGCTGGCCTTTTCCCAGCGTGTAGGCCAGGCTTCCAGTGGCACTAATTCCAGCCAGGATTACAGCCCAGTGGGGAGTTTGGTAGCTGGTTAAGCAGTAGTTCTGACTTCTGTGGGTTCTAATGAAGACATAATGGACCATGACCAGAGTTGTGCATCTCAAGGTGTTGTGATGCAGGTGAGCCCAGTGAGGAAGGTTGTGTGCTGGGCAGAGTCTGCAGCAAAGGGGCACAAATGCTGCTTTTAATGAGCAGAATTACAAGCAGTGGATTAATTACTTTCCTCAAAAGCAAAATGTGCTCAATTTCGAACTGGTTGTTCCAGTGAGCCTTATATTGTATAACACTCACCTGAGACAGAGGCTGACAGGCTGTCCCAACCTTTAATTGACTAATTAATAGTTATTAATTAGTATTCCCTGCAGTTGTAGTCTCAACCATGAGTTAATTGATTCTGATGGGGAATTAAATGTCCCATGTCAGAGATGAGTGCCCATAACAGCATCTGAGGCAGTTATTTTGTGTAATAGACTAAACCAAACCTGCTTTATATGTCTGTGTACACTGATACTAAATGGCACAAACCTTTGGCTTTGTTTATTTAAACCTACTGCTCTGTGCTTATTGGATCATGTGGTTTGTAAACACTTAATGGAGACACTTAATTCTTATGTAACTGTGAGAGAGGGGAGGCTGTTCTCAAAGCCTGTGCTCTGATGTGGGATCTGTTTCTCTCTCAAAACTGCCATAAAAACATCTGCCTTTCCAATTCACTTCTGTCATGAGTTAAAATCCTCTGGAGATGAGAGCTAACTGGTAGATTTGATAGTTAAGTATTCCAGCACTGACAGGCTGCAGTATTTCATAGCAGCATAAATATCATTGTGTCTGTTCAGTTTATTAGGTTAAAGAGATTTTGGAAAATAGCCTCTAATGGGCAGCATGATTTGATAGGCAGGTGCAGCTGACAGAGCAAACACTAGTTTTTCTGTTCAATTTATACTGTTCTCTGCAGTTGAGCCCCTGCCAGGCAGGAGCAGCTGGATGGCAGTGACTTTGGTTGGCTGATGTTATGCTGTCCAGTCTTCTTGTGGTGCAGTAAAATTTGTGAAGATGAAGGAAGCCTCACTCAAGGCTTTCAGCAGTTATCCATAGGCTTGTCACTACTCAAGTTCCAGGTGTCATATTTTATAATATTATGAGAGTTCCTGGCATCTCTTGGTTGAAAGTGTAAACACAGTAAATCTACATTAAAAACCAGAATGGAATTATCCAAACTCTGAAGCAGTGTGGCATTACTGACAATACACAAAGCCATGCAGCATAAAATCCTGACTCTGTCGAAGCTGATGGGTGTTTGCTTAGTGGTAGAACTAAGATACCACCAAAGATGCAAAGAATATCTGGCAACCTGGTCTGCAAGAGGTGGTACTTGCCTGGATATGGAGCTTCATGACTGCTGCCATACAAGAGTAGAGCAGAATCCAAGTTTTCTCAGGACTGTTGTTGAATGGTAAACCCTGAAATAAAATTGTGTAGTCCATCTCCAAAGAGCACCAAAGAAACCCTCCTGTCACCTGCTCATGGGATACTTTATATCGTTTAACATCCTTCGTTATTGATTAGAAGTCTCAGTGGTGGAGAACCAAAGACAGTTCGATCTTCTCCAAAATGATGATTGAGAGGTGAATGGAGGTGAAGGGAGGTGAGGGAAACTGATAAATGGTTCTGAATTCAACACTTTAGGCTAAGCCACCAACTGCCTAATTAACATTTAAAAGGGAAAGAGTTGCCCTGCAGGTGAGAAAAAGGGATACTAAATTATTTTGAAAAATTCAGGTGTCAGGCAAGAATGCGGAAGATTTACATGTTAATGGGATCCTCAGCAGGGGAAGAAGCCTTGGTGTGGTGATAGAAGACAAATAGATGCACCCATCTGCACCTTCAGATGTTATCACACAAGTTTGAGTAGTCAAAAGTTGACAAAAATAAAAATGAGCAAGGATAGATGGTTGGAAGAGACTTCCTTGTGCTACTTTGGAAACCTTTCTACAGAACAGGCCTTCCCACCTGGTCTGACAAACGTAGCCCTGGCTGCTTTGGGTGCTGCCAGCTCTGAGCTGGGCACTGCTTTCTGTGAACTTGAAACGAAGCGACAGAGACTGGGGAACAATTCTGATGGGACATGACACACAGCTGAGCCCCGCTGAGATCACTGTAACTACATTGTAGGAGAGTGCTTAATCTGGTTAGGCTTTATTTTAGGCCTTACACCAGATTTTTTTTTAATTTCTCATTTTGTATGTTTTTCTTTCTACTTTTCATACAGTTTTTTCCTCAGAACTCTTCAGAGTGAGACAGGTTCTACAGTGAACAAAGGCAGCTTTACCATACCATCTCGTGAAAAGAAATACCTTGTCCCGGAGTACCCTTTCACAGGAATGTACAGAATTGTTGCATTTTATATGTTTATCCAATTTCTGAGTTGTATTCATTTTAATAAACTTCGAATTAAACTGAGGCTGAGGCAAATAGCAATAAGGCACTCTGCTGTCATCTTTTTACCGAAAAATATTTTACATGCAGGATCCAATAGCCATGGCAATAGGTTTTTCCCCCCCTCTGTGTTAATATGCAGGACTTAGTAAGCTTGCTAAACATTTCTGCAGAATTATCTGCCACAGCTAATTCAGGCAAGGCAAGGCATTTGGGCCTGCGGAGAAGCTCTTAGAGATGTCAAGCATTTTATAAATCAGATAATTTTCCTTGGTCAGTAAAAGCCGTGGAGATCCAGTCTCTGGGCAGATTGTGCTCCTCAATTGAGATGTTAAACTTTGTTTCCTTTCAGAAGCAGGATGAGTCAGCTCCAGGCGACTCTAAGCATTATAGCGGAACTAAAACAAACATAAAGTGGAACCAATCCTAAATATATTTGCATCTAGATTTTGGCAGACATTGTTATGGCTTCCTGTATTTTATGTGCCCTTTTCATTTCCCTGTGAAATATTTTTTGGTAAACTTATAATGTTTTTAAACCACTTTAAGTTGTTGACTCTTCCACTTATGCTAATGATGCCTCTTCCTCCACTACTTTATTTAAAGAGGGAGAATGACATAAAGATTTGCCTCTGCCTTGTCTAGGCATCTGCTAGCAACAATTTGTGCTCCTGAGAATGCAAAACAATAAAGAAAGAAAGGAAAAAAAAACCCCCAGCGGATTATTTCTTAGTCTGTGAGGATGTATAACACCAGAGTGAGCTTTCTGGAGTGACCCAAGACTTCTGTGATTGAAATCTTACATTCAGCCTCAGTGTACGTGGGACAGGTTCGTAGCTGAGAACAGAAACCTGTCCAAAAATTGTAGGAGTGGATAGATTGTATGCATAACAACATAGACATTCATCCAAAAGTGAATTAAGACAGTTGAAATGCTGCTCTGATCTTACCTTTCTGCTTGTTTAGCTGCCCCAGCAGCACAGGCAGCAAACTCAATCTGGGCATGGGATTTTGAATGAGTTTGAGCTGACACTAAATTGAGCCTAACCTTTGAACAGGCCTGGAGCTGGTGGGGAGAGCTCCAATCTGTCTGCATTGATGAGCCTGAATGTCTCAGGCTTTGGTTAGAATGGCTGTGGCAGTGCCAGTGTAGCTAAATAATGTACTTTTAGTGTACTTTTTCAGGTCATGCTCTTCTCTTTTAAGTTGTGGTAGCTACAAGAGGGCATTTAACTAATGTGAAGGAAATGGCTAAAATATCTGCACTCTGAAAATAAAGAGGTACCAGGATTTTTAGTGCATATGGCCTCTTGACAGCAATAGGTTGCAATTGCTGTGAATGCATAAATAACACTGATCTGGTCATCTGAGCAGGTATGTAAAACAAAATCTACTTCTCTTGTGGTGATGAAGTGGCTTCTTGGCAGTGTGTTTTTCTTACAGCTTTCAAGGTCAAGTTTAATTAAGAGTTTCAGGTACTCTCAGTGAAGGCTTTTTATTCCTCTAGTTTGGAAATATGTTGATAGCCAGAATTTTCATACGGTTATAGAAATGTTCACAATTGACATACCATGGAAATTGGATGTTTTTTTTGTTTTTGAAAACATGTATATACAATAGCTGAATGATTCGTCATCAGTTATTTGCTTGCTTTCTTATATTTAAAACCATGTTAGTTTTAGTCAATACCTTAGATCAGCGTTTCATTTCTACAAGCATTAGTTGCACAGTAAATATATTTGATGAATAGCCTTGTTTGACTTTTGGTACTGCTTGTCTGATTTAAGTTTCTTGTGCTTGCATAGTTCCCGTGAAAGAAGAACATAGAAACGTTGCTAATTTATAATAGGACCATTGCAGAGATACCTGGTTAGCATGCAAGGAAAACAAGTCTCCTATAGATAAAGCTGTAAGAAACAAGAGATCTTTCCAGTGAGAGATGGCCAATGACAAAAGTTTAAACAAATATTTAATATAATCCTATTATAGAAATAGCAATACTGGTAACTGGTGATTTTCTAAAATAAAAGCAAAACTTTGGGACTGTAAGTCACACTTTTACCTATGGCAAGTCTTTGCAAAAAGGACTTAAAAGATGCAGTTACCCAAGTATCTTAATGTTTTCTGTCAGAGAGGTTCAGGAAAACCAAGCTTTTACTCCATTGATATGAAGATTTCTGTTTTTGCAGTTAGAGCTGGGAATGCAGATCTCTCACTGTTCACCACAGAATGCCTCCAAGGGGGTAGCAGTTGACAAATATACCATGATAAAAATTCAGAGGTGCTTGATCTACATGCATACGAAGGCACATTTGAACATCTTGCTGTGATTTCCTCTCATTATAATACATAATATTCAGTTTCATGCCGTTAATAAACTTCTTATTGAGATAAAACTACTGGGAATATACCAGGTCTGATCCTTATCACAATGTCCTTTTTAGCACATCTGCAATATCAACAGATAATGCTAAATGTAGGTTACTTGCACCCAGTATAGATTCTTTTATGTTGCTAGAAAAGTGTGAAGAAGCTGATATATATGATAATTCAAGGCTAATGCAGTTATTCTTTTCTATTAGAGAAGCTTTTTGTGCAATAGAAAAAGTTCTTTATGGACAGGAAAGCTTTATTATTAAACACATTCTATTTTGGTGCTAATTTATTATTTTTGACATCTTAATTATATTCTGTCCCATAAAGTGGTGATTGGTAGTCAAGATTCCTAATCTGTACCATAAAATACAGTTTCCTATTTTTTTCCCTTCGATTTGATTTTTGTGTAAAACTCACTCATGCAGCCAGACACAAAATTGCAGAGAGGAGGGTCCCATTGGCCCTTCCCTCTGCCAGGATGTGCAGAGCAGGGCAATACAGTGGAAGCCTTAAAAAATGACTCAGCCTCCAAACGAATTACTGGGAACAGACAGAACAGGGCCCTGCCCTCTTTTCAGTGGTGTAGGGAATAAAAGACAGTGTGCAAAGCAATAAGAAATTCTATACAGGAGGAAGTGTTATTAGGTGCTAGTTCAGCCTTGTCTGGAATTCTGCTTTATGCCCTAGTTGAAAAGTCCTTTACATCCATGAGAATGTTTTTCAGAATAAGAGAAGGACAATAAAAATGAGCTTATTAGTTTCTAAAAGGCTCTATCCCAAAGCAAGGAGATTTTTCAAGAATTTGGCTTGTTCCGATGAAAAACTGTTCTACTGAAGTTTTGCAGATCAAATGTACCAGTCTACAGCTGTACAAATTCTCTTTCACAGAGTATGAATGCTGCAATTTGCTAATGTACATTTTGCTTTTCATAATATTCACAAAACCAGTTTACGGTTCAGAACATTCACAAAGCTGCCATTTTTAAACTTTCCTTCTGAACACATGGCATGGTTTTCCCACTTTTAAAAGCAGGGGTGGGTATTTTTTTTTTTTTGCAGGTGTCTTTTAGACAGAACACTCTCCAGCCTCAAAAGAAGGAAAAGATTGAGAGGATTATCGAAACCCTGAATTCCCTGGACTGAATGCCAACATTTTTTGTTTTGTCCTGTATTTCTGGATGCTCCCAAGGCTGTATTTACTGTATCTTTACATCTCTAGGTTACTGTATGTTTGAATGCAGTTAACAGTAAACAATCACAGTTAACACCCTAACACTGTGCAAGCATTTCTAGTATCTTCCCTAGGTTACATTGCTTGTGAGTGCCATGGTCTCTGTGAAAGCCAAGAGTCAAGTGCTGGTTTGCATTCTCTTGGTTACAATTTACCAGCACAAAAGCCAAGTGTAGATAACCCTGCACCACGCTGTGAAAATAGCTGCAGTGGAGAGAAACTTCACCTGTGAAAGCAGAGATGAATATTCTCTCTAAACCACTTCCTGTCGCCAGAAAAGATGAACAGTAACCTCTCTGCTAATGCCAAGTAAAAGATGGTGGAGCTTTTGGAGCATTTCACCCTCACTGTTGCTGCTGGACCATTTTGGCCTCGTTACTGCTGCTAAGAGCAATAAATAACACCTGCACCTTTCCAGTCCATCCCTGTGACTGCTCAGATGACTCAGAGGAACCTGATTGAGGCACAGGTACTTCAACACCAGCTGCCTGGACGCCCCATTGCAGGAATTAGTGTATTGTTTTAACGATTTCAGGGTTTGGATGCATTTCTTTGAAACACACGCTTAAACTGTTGTTTACTAAACTGTTGCCAAGGCGTTATGCATTGGGGATATTGTGATGGAGGGGGGAAAAAACACATTGCCACAGATGCAGTGGAGTTTTTTTATTTTATTTTATTTTGTCTGTCTGTATTGACTCAGCACCATGGCAGCTGTTCTCTTTTCAAATAGCTTTGTTTTCCTGAGGCATAGTCTATACTTATTCCAGGAAGTTGTAGATGAAGGAGAGCAAGTAAAGGACTCCAGATGAATTTCTTAACAATTCTTACACTATTTAGAAGTAAATTTTATGGCCATGCACACTTTTGCAGATGGCCTGAAAAGAAATGGGAAATTTAAAGTTTTAAGACACAACAGTATCCTCAAAGAATGTAGTCCTAGTATTTTTAACAGTGTGTTTGAATGTGTGAATCAGGCCTTGAAGGGGTACCTGCAAGGGGTAATTGTGTCCATTTTATGTGTAAGATACAGAAGTGTAGCAAGTGGTTTGCCCACTATTTCAGAAAGTCCGACAAAGCTAAAAATAGGATAAACTCAGCCTTGTCACTAGCAGAGAATTTCCAGGGAATGAGAGCTGCACTGGGGTGAGATCTGAATTATTCTGTTTCCAAGCCCGAGGCCATCTGAGTAAGGTTTGTTAGGTCTGCTGGAGCGATTTGCAGGCTCACTTGGCTGTTTGCTCCTGTCTTCCCAAAGTGTGGGACTTCTTTGCTGAGGCAAAGAAATGCAAACCTCATTGAAAATGAGTAGGGAAGACCCTTAATAATGGAAAGATAACTCCTTGTCTGCATACTACGTGCTTCAAAAAAAGAACCTATAGGATCTGATTAAGGCTTATTTATTTATAGATTTTTTTTGTTGTTTTATTTTTTGCTGTTCAGTGTTTTTCCTGATTTTTTTTCTTTTCCACATGAATACAGAACTCCAAGAACTTTCTATTGTTCCTCCTTTGAGAATATATAGCTTTTTGAGGTGGGTAGTGAATGTCTACTTGGCACTAAGTTAACTTATCTCCTTTAGAGATGTCACCAGCAGACACCTGGTTTGCTAAATGCCTGTAGAAGTTAAACATCTTAGTGAATCAAGGAAGTGTCAGGCAAATTTCAAGACACTGGTGCTGAGCTCTGAGTTTGAAAGTGTGCAGAAAGGCTATGTAGCCTCTCTTAGGTAATTTGTATTCAGTGGATTCTCCCTCAGTGTCCTGTGATATTAATGCTGAGACACTTGTCACGAGGCAGCCAAAGGATTAAGAGAGAAAACTTTGAGTTGCTCAGACTTTCATGGCCATATGCTTGGCCTTAAAGGATGTGTTGAGTATGAGGTGATTCAAATTGAAAAGCTCAGCAGCTTCATAATCTCCTGGTCTCTAAAATCACTCCAGCTTTGGGTGCCAGAAGCAGAAGCTCCCAGACTGGATCACTGCTCGATGTTTGGTACATCTTGCCATTGCAGCCTTAGGGGTAAAGATCCAAATAGGAAAGCTCTCAGCCATTTCTTTCCTGTCACAGTGTAAGTGCCTGAAAATAATTATAACCCCTTACTGGAAATATTTGGCATCAGTGCTGTGACTCTGTCATTAACATTTTCTACAGTTTCATTCTGGACTGCCAGTTCTTTTTTATTACTGCCTTGTTAGCATGACGAAATGATGACAATCTTCTATCCTTGCAGGGGATGCAGCCAAATGGCATAGGAACATTTATTCACAAAACTAAGTGAATAAAAGTCTGAAATGACCAATTAATAACAGCACCTGCCCTACATTATCTGTAGAGCCTGGCCATGTATTCACTGCAGTCTCTCAAGGTTTTGTACATTGAAACTAAGGAGATTTGCTTCTGTGTTAAGTAAATCCAAGTACAGTTTTCCAAAATATTATTTATTCTTTAAGGCCTCCCACTTCATCCCTTTCCAAAATTTCTAGCAGTTCTGCTGTTTGTACATCAAGTTTTTGGCAAAAGCATCTGTGCTTAATGGGCCTCTGAACAGAGGATAATCTATCTAATTGAGGGCTGATCTTAAGCCATATTCTCTTATCACCATCACAGAAATGTACAGTAAATACCCTGGAATTTTGAATGGGCTTGAATCAAATTCTTGGACAATGCAAGTCTGGATTTTATTTTTTACTGCTGGTCTTTTATCTCTATACTGGTTTTACTCATAAATTCTAAATTGTTCCTGACTTTGGAAAAGTCTGTATCTACTTGATCTTGGGCTTTTCTTTCCTACTCAAACTAGTCACAAATGACAGAACTCCTCAATTAGCATGACTGTAGGTCTCTCCATTAGCTGAACCCATAGGTTAGCAAACAAACACAATGCTATTGAAGCATTACCAGGAAATAAAATTTTGCCATCTAAAACAACTTCTCCCATCCCCTTCCCTCTTCTGTGGCTGACTCACTTTTCTGACCTAAAGCACCTTGAGTCGTAATGTGGTCATGAATCTCAGGCATCTCTTTGTGCTTCTATTAGTTCAGTGCTTTCTCATCCCTTATCTTGCTCTACCACAGAGATTAAAAAAACCCCTACAAAAGGTGTATGACTTGCTTAGATAGTACCACTCAACAATTGTCTGTCCTCTGTTGTTTTTCTGTATCTCCTGTGTTCTAGATTTGTCCAATTTAAACTGCATTCATACACAGCTTGGTGTGTATGAATTAATGTTTGCACCTTTCTATTCACTGCAGCATGTCAAGCACATCCTCTGTGGGCTGGCTGAGACCTGAGGAGCAGTAGGAAAGGTTATAAAGCACTGTTGAAAATGGCTCTCTGTGTGGTCATTAAAGTGCATTCATTGTCAATCTGCTTGTCTCTTCTCTTACAGTTTTTTCCTTCAGTTCTCCTTGACCCAAAATTCCACTCTCATTTTCAATCAATTTGCTGTTCTCTTTACCTGTCCAACTTCCTAATTAAACATACACTTTTACGTTCCCTTCTTGACTAGAGTCTAGTTCTCTAGAGGGCCAATGATGACCCTATACCACTTCTTCATCTTCATCAGCTTGTGGATTTAAGAAAAAAGGATGGATTCTTGTGCTAGCTTCTCTCATTCATAGTAACTTTCCATAGGGACTGCTCATATCCTACAGGTCCTCTCTTGAGGGATTTCTTCTGAAAAAGTGAGTTAAGGGCTGCTAGTTACAGCTTTTCACATCACTGCTGTTGGTAACAGGTACTGAGGAACTGACTTGGGAAGACACCATCCTGTATCTGTGGTAGCTGTGATCAGCATCTGATGTGCCAAAGTTTTATTTCTCCTCTCCAGCATCTATTTGCCCATCTTTCTCTGTGGGTTTTGGTTATTCTGTTTGTGTTTCCCATTCATCCCATGCCCCGCTGCATTCCTACCACTGTCAGGTGCTTTCCTGTTTTCCTATACCAATGCACTGTCTCAAGAGATTGTTCAAAGTATTGAAAATTACACCAGTGAAAACTGTTTTTCTATGACTTGAATGCATTTTTGAAAGACTACACAAAAGTAAAGATTTTGTAAATCAAATAATTGCATTATGCAGAGTAGATAGTTTGATTTGTGAGGAGGAAAAAGAACCAACTAAAAGAGAAGTCCGATTTAGGTGCCTGATACTTGTTAGCTGGGTCTGCTGCAGCAAGTTGAAGTTAGCCTACTTAAATGTTATCTCTGAAGCCTGTGGGCTCTCAGGATGTTTCTTGGAGCAGAGTTATATTTTAATTGTCCTCCTGCTTGTCTGATGTTTTGGCCAGGTATTGGCAATGAGAGTGAAAGGTATGGATTTGCCAGTGGTGATGCAGTTGACAGCAGTGCAATACTGGATGTCTGCAGAAGAAGTAAAAATTGGGTTTGCTGCCCTGAGGAGTATAAAAAGAGAAAGCTTGTTTTGAGATGAAACTTTAGGACTTGGTGTAGGAAGTTGTCTCATATATCTAGTTTTACTGTGTGCTAAATGGACCAGTATCTCCAAACACCCTCCTGTACATGTCTACCTCTCTAATTGCCACAGTCTTCATCTAAGAAACATCTCCAAAGTAGTAAGAGTTGCTTCCTGGCCTTATGGGTGCCTACAGTTTCCTAGGCTGGCATCTGCCATTCCCACCACTGTCAAGCTACCTGCTGTTCCTGTTCAAGCCAAAGTCCCAGAGGTCCTAAAGGAGATCTCTGGAATGCAACACGGAAAGGCCTGTCTTGTAAAATGTGCCACTGCATGAGAGTGCTCAAAGCACACCTGTGCTTGCTGTTCCCTGCTTCTGAAAGAGTAAGGGTAGAGTGTAAGGACAGTAAGGAGAAGGCATGAATAAATACAGAGGGGGTAAGAGGAGTGTCGTGTGTGCCAAGACAAGGCCATGTGCACTGCTGAGCCAGCTTGGGTATTGAAGCAAGGGGCAGGGGGAGTGGGTCTGTTTGCAGCCCTTCAATCTGAAATACCAAATCTCTTACTGAAGCACTTCAGCCCCACTCCTCTCTTCCACATCTTCCCCACGTCCTTGGCAGCACAGGCTTTGCAGAAAGAGAGCTGGAGTGCCCAACATGGCACTGCAGCATCTGAGCAACAGCCTCAAGGCTCAGAAATACAGTGCTGGGTGGGAGCTGGGAAAGGGCAGGATGAGGATGATAATCTTGTGCTGTATCAGATTTGCAAAATTGAGAATCTTCAGCACAGAATGTGTGGGTTTCATTCTGGGCTGGGTGGAGCAGCCTCACATGATAGCCAAATACTCCCTGGATTTTTCATGTTCCAAAGATTATTGGTGCCTAACAGAGACGGTTCTAGATGTCTCTGCTTGCCAGAAAGCATAGAGAGGAGATGAACTGCTAAATGAGAGAGAATGGGTTTATTTCTGCTAATTTCAACAGAATTGCCTCTTCTGCCGTCATCTGAGAAAGAAGTCAGAGCCATTAGATTTTATCTGGAAAGAAAAACTGTAAATCGAGTGTTTTATAATTGGAACCAGTAGATGTCAGCAATTCCTTTTGAAATGGCTCTGGAAATGCAGTAGAAAATGAACTGACTTGTTCTCATCCAAACTTCTCTGTGATATAAGAACATTTGCCCAAAAACCAGGCACTGTGTAAAATATAGCCGACAGATTTGGATGAACAGTGTCCTCCTAGTTATTGGTGAGAGTGGCATGAAGAAAAGTGGAAAAATTTGGTCCTGATAATAATAAAATATTGAATAGGGTCTGTTTTAAAGGTATAATCTTTAATTATTGAGCCACTACATGCCATGGCTTTCATGTTTGTAAAAGCCTGCTGTAGTCTAAAATGTGAGGGCTGTGGTTGCTTTTGTTTTCTTGTTAGCTTGGGTAGGACAGTAATACAGATGTATGTTACAGCTGATTAAAGAGGTGGTAATGTCTGCCTGGGCATATATTACTTCATATGTTCATGTCTAAAGTGAAAGACAACATATATTCTCATGCCAATTCCATTTTTAATCTGTTGCTTGGAGTATGTTTTTTAGAACCATAAGGATTGTATTAAATGTTTTTATTTTATTAGTCTACAAACTGAGTATATCACTGAAATCTGAATTGGTAGCCACTGTAAAAGTCCCCCAGTGGTATGAAAATAAAAGACATAATGTCCTTACTGCTGTTTTTTGGTCTGTGATGCTAAAGATGCTTAAATTAATGTTCTTATGCAGGTCTACTCCTTTGACCTTGAGCCAATATCAAGTCTTTGCAAAAGCATTTGAAGACAATTCGTTTATTTGAGCTCGAGAGTCAGCAGGGGGAGCTCACACCCATGTGGTTCAACCTGGCAAATATTGGTTATTAGAGATATTTTAAACTAGGCCATTTTATTTACACACATGCACACACCCACTCACCCTCTAAGAGATGTGTAAGAGATTCCTAGAGCTTTTAACCTATACCTTAGCAGACTGTTTAAAAAGTCTCATTCTCATGCCCTCATGCCAGACATTTCATAAAAATAGGGGTCAAAAGAATGACTGTTTAAAAACAATCCTAAAAAATCCTTCTCCTTTGCTTCTTATCTCAAAGCAAAAGGAGGGAAACAATGTGTCCCTCCATCCTGTGGTCAGGAGTTGATATTCAGATGAAGAAATGCAGCAAGCTGTGTGTTAGCCTGGACCTCTAAGGAAGCTGGATGCTTTGGGAGTATAGTCATTAAGAGGGAAGTTAAAGCCAGGCTGTTGTCAATATTTTAGCATGAGACTAGCAAATTAAATCTTTTTCTTAATTTGATTGTGAAAAGGTACATTCTGATTCAACTGGTTGCATGCATGCTAAGCTGCTTCCTTTCTGTTTCACATGAATAAAAATTAGACCATAGGTCCACAATATTTTCTGAAATATCTTTTAGCTGAGTTAGTGCAAGTCAGAGACAGAGGCTGTGTAAGATCTTTTCTGCTACAGCCCTGTGCTAAATGGTGTTGTTTTATTGTATCGTGTATATACATCTGATGTTTACAGGATTATTAACTAAATCATAATTACTGAATGTAAGAGAAATACAATTTCTGCATACAGATCTTGAGCAACTTTAGGTAAGAAAGCATTTTTAATTCATTCTGGCAGGGGACAGTTGAGTGACTTGCCCAAGGTCACAGAGCAGAGAGCTGGCAGCGCTGGGAACAGACACCCAATCTCCTCAAGTTTCTCTGGTGCTCATCTACAGTGCCATGTCATTGCCTTGGGCAAACGAAGGGATCTTCTATTTTCTGATGGCCTTTAAGTTTTGAGATGTTTCTTAAAGTATCATGTATTATTTCCCCGAGTACTGTTTCATTGTAACTGATAATGTTTTAACCTGTTGATTGTATTGATTTTTGATGTGGAAATAGCAGGCTGCTCCATTTCAAACTAAATTTCAAGGGCATGAAGATTGTTAGTATGGAAAAACCACTTAGCTCAACACAGTTGCTCCTTTTATTTTTATCTCAGTTAGGTGTAGAAGGAGCCTAAGAGGTGCTAGCCCTATTTTCTCTATCCTGGATGGAATCCCTACCGCTTTAGATGCTGGAAGAATTGGGATGGAAAAGTAAAGCTCATCTGCTGTATAATGGGGGGTGTAGCTGGCTGTGCCTGTGCTGATGATGTGTGAGGATATGGCACATGTTTTCAGCCTCCCTCCCTGTCCTGGCTGGTGCTGCTGCCCCGCTCGAGGAGTGGCTGCTGTGAGAGGCTCCTGTCTGAGCCAGTGACAAATGGTGGCTGCTCCACTGCAGGCCCAGCTGCCACCTTGTAAAACACCAACATCCTGATGTGATTTGTATTCTACACTCTGAATGCATTTCTGTGTCCTGTCTCCCACCACACTTGTATTTTATTTTTTTCTTCTTTAATTGCATCCCCAAGCTAGGATTATTGCTTTTAGGAATTGTCCTTAAGTCCTTTCCTCTGGCTGCCTGCTGCATAATTTTTCCATTTAATATGAATTTCTCGTTTTGGTCAATTGCTCCTGGTCCTATTACTTCATAGCAATCTACATTTGATGCACATTTCCTTTTACAGGCCCAGCCATCTCCCTGAGAAAAGTCATTCCCTCTGCACGACAGGCCTGAGCCAACATACACTGAGCTTTGTGGCAATATTCTCACTGTTTGGAATGAATTGGAAACCTGAAGCTAAGTCAGCTGTGCAGGTTAGTGAGCTGGATTCGTGCAGAGCTTGGGCATGTGGGTGCAGGAAAAAGCACTTATTTCAGGGCATTTCTGTGTCAGAGCTCATAATTTCCTGAAGAAAATGCAACTCCTTTAGTGCCTTCCTGCAGTCCTGAGGATTTTGCAGCGTCCTGTCTATACATCCCTTTTCTGAGTCCATAGGAAGAACCACTGCTACAGAGATCTCTCTTGAGTGCTTGCTGGTTACTGAGCTTAGCAGAGCTGTGGCATTTTTGCTGTGCCTCAAGAGCTCTCCACCTGTGGAGCACAGGCTGGATCTGGTCAAAGGTAGTCAAGAATGAACTCTTGAGGGAGAGGGTTTCAGGTGAGTATCTGGCTTCGGTTCCTGTCCAGTGAACCCAACTTTGCCCATGTGAGGAAGGTGAAACCTTATTTCATGGTTGTAAAATATTGAGGAAAAAGGAGTGTGATAGGAGAAGGAACAACTGTAGCTAGTCTATGCATATCTTCTAATATTAAAAAAAATCTGTAATTTTAATGTGTGCCCTGTGGCAATTTGAAATACAGACTAAAAAACCATTATACTATTCTCCCCCTGTCTCCCCATCAGCAAGTTTTTAAACCACGGAGTCACTGGCAGCTGCAGCGTGACAAAATGCTGCTGTGCAGGGTGGCTCCCTCTTTGGCACAGGCTGGCATGAAACTGGGGAAGACATCAAATTAAAAAGAGCTTGCTGAAAATCGAGTGCTGATTACCCACTTCCATAAATACATTGGAGTACAAGAAATTTACTGCTCTTGGACATATTTGCAAGCTGCTTTTTGGAAATGGGTACAAATACACTCTGAATAATGTACTTTTGTGGCTTGACTGGCAGACAATCTGTCCATGGTGCTACTGAAAATCAACTTATGCTGGATTTTTCAGTAGGATGGTTGTCCAAGCTTAGTTTTTGTTCTTCCCATGAAGAAAATTCAGAAAGTACAAGAGAGCTCGAGAGAGTGATTCTACTGTAAAATGCAAAATCATAATACTTTTCAACAAATGAGAAGTATAAAAGGCGTCGGTCGGGGTGCTAAATCACAAAGCAGACTAAATTTTCATAAACAGTATGATGAGTCAAAAAATACAGCAATACAGACTAAAATACTCTACATGAAAATTTCTTATTGATTCTAGTACTATTAAATCAAAGCAGTAGACATCTATAAAAAAGACATAACGTTTCAAACCCGCTTATAGAAAACTGATTCTAGTTTTAGGACTGATGACATGGGGGGCATTCCAGAATCCTAAGCAAAGATATCAAGATCTTGGCAAAACAAAAACATAGTGTGAGAAGTCTGTGCATTTAGTGTGTTTTTTTTTCTTTTCCCCAGAAATGACACTATTTTTTATGAATGTACCAAGCAGAATTTGACAACAAGCAGGAAATTAAAGAAGTTATCTCTGAATAGTCTGTATAAAATATTCTAAAATAAAGGAAGCAAACAGAAACCAAATTACAATGTGACATTGTGCCTTCTGATATCACATAGAAGGCATTATTTAAAAAAACCCAAACCAGCAACAATACCTGACACAAGTCTATGAGAGACCACATGATAGTCTGAAAATTCTGTGAGTTAATTTCCTCCAGAGCAGGACCAAAAGCCTCAAACTTTTGCTTCTCCATACCATACTTTTGTCTGGTTCATTGATGGAGGGAACATGAAAATGTGTTTTCTGTAGTCTGAAATCAGGCATAGCTATATAGGCTTCCTGTACATTGGATCTGTACATGGATCTGTAAATGAGGGCAAGGAAGATGGAATATTAAGGACAAAGTCACATAACTCACACAGGCAGAGAAAGGACTGGGAACAGAACAAGTGGAACCACATGCTTGGTCCTTTCACGCTTGGGACAAACTGTTCCACTTAAAGGCAGGGGAGGAATATGCCACTTAAGTGGTTTGCTGGATGCATTAGAGGTTCTTAGTGCAAGTTTGGTAACAGGGTATTTTACCTGGCAGCTGTGTGAAGAGGTTTATCTAGGAAGCATTCCCTTTGATTTAATCTTGGTTTTGCTGCTATAATGGGAAGTAAAGGTGGGAATGATCCAAGGATTTGGCTGATAGCTGCCATCACCCTGAAATAAATTTCATTTGTTCAGAGGAGCAGGTACCTTTGTAAAGTTCTGTTAAAGAACAGAAGGAGAGAAGGGACATTTCTCCCTGTTTTCAAGGATGTTAGCTGATATTTATTAATGACTTAAAAATTTACTTCTTCCTCTGTGTGATTTAAAGTGTTTGCGCAATTCAAGTTTTAAAATTTGTTCTAAATCTTCCGCAAATTATGGCTCCATCAGCAAATTTGCTTTCAATTTGACCTGTAATGTCAGGTATCACTGCACTGAGTCATCTTCTGCATCCAAGCAAGAAGACAAACTCTGGCTCCTTATTTTTCATTGACATTGTTTAAATGTAATAATTTCCATCAGCCTGGTGCTGCTGTTTGTAATACTGAATGATATTTGAAAGATAGCTCAGTGTCTCACATCCTGCTAGATCCCATTTGAATTAAACAGTTTCACACTGTAGTCAAAAGAAATGTAAAACTAACATGATGTTCTATACAAAAAGTGAAAACACCAGTTTCAGTCCTGTGGTGAAAATATGAATGCATAGGAATGGATGTAGATACCCATGTTGTACAGAAGGAGAAACCAAGGCATATTATTTGTTGAAAATCACAGTGAGTTAGCCCCAAAGGTCAGAAAAGAACCCAAGTCTCCTAATACTTCCTCCAAAAAAATGATACATGTAGTTTTTTGTAAGAGTTTTGGGTCAGCAAATGACCATTCCCAGTCTTGCCATGGCTTAATCACTGATCTTGGAGACCAAAATTCAGTGTTTTATTCCTCATTATGCCTTTGGCAGGCTGTGTGGCACATGACAGAGTGCTTCAGTTCTCCAGCAGTCATTTTTTTCTCTCTGTTACAAACTGCAGTTAATAATGGTTACTCAGTGGCTTGACATGTTTGAATTACACAGAAAAAAAATCTGAAACAAATGCCAGTTGCTATTACTAATTGTTAGGCTTTTATTTTAATTATTGTTTGGATATGGGTAGAGAGCACTTCAAGCTACAGGAAAAAAACCCCTTCTCTTTGCAGAATAAAGCAAATGTGACATTAAAAGGTATATTGCTGACAAGGTGTGGTAACCCACTTGGAAGGCAGCATGGTAGTAACTGCTCAGAAAGGATATTAATGTATATATGTATGAAATAACAGTATAGAAATATTTTATTTCACATGATTTTTATACAATCTTCTTTTCAGATGATAATGAGACTGCAGCAGAAAAAAATACAGATTTTCTGGGTTTCATTATATCTACAAGAAAACTGAGCCAATGGTAGGAGCTACAAAAACTCTTGCGTAGTATCAGTTATATCATATAATATTGAAGAGATTAGAGAACAGAGAAAAATGATTCCTTGCTGAAGGGTAAATAGACTTTTGATCTGCCAGAGAGTGCTTGAGCAGCTTACTAGCCCTAGGAAATGACCTCTGATAGGTGAAATAATTTTTTTTTTAAAACCCATTCCCACAGGATGGACTGTGCCCCATGTATGATCTATTGTACTAGTGATTAGATCACTGACATTTCTGGAAGGAGTAGGAGAATAGGACCTAGGAATGGGACTGGAATATTTAGGTTGCTTCAGTAGCATGGTAGGTCCTACAAAATGAGGCTGCTATTTATGAGTAGCAGTTCTGAGACAGGTAGTGATTTTATTGCATGGATGGGAGAAAAATAATGTTCACACGTTAGTTAACCCAGGGAAATATTTATGCACAAATCACCTCTGATAAGAATGTAGGTCATTGGTGCACAGGTCCTGGCCTGGCCTTTCTTAAGGTTCTGCATAAATCAAGTGGCATGTTCTTTCTTTAGTACTTTGAAAAGTTGAAAATTACATTAACTCATATGCAGGAACCCATTTGTTGCAGTGAAGAGGTAAATTGTAGTATCCTCTGCCTGAGTAGTTTCTGGGTGAAAATAAAGGTTTTTCTCACCTTTCTGGAAAAAAATGTGCCTTTTCCTTCATTGCTTGATTGTGCTGCTTGTACCACTGGAGAGGATGGTGAGGCCACTGGTGGAAGTTCACTAGAGGAAGCTGTTCAGAGTCACAGGGCAGAGTTCCAGTGGACTTATTTGATTTCTGCAGTGAGCATAAACAGAAATGAACCCCTGACAGTAATTTGAGAGGGATGGTTAATATATCTGGTGATGATATGAGGCTGGACTTACCAATCTTGTAATTGTGTGACTCTGACTTGTTTCTGTGTTATTTTCCAAATCTTGTTAAAGGGTAGCTGGGGTGACTTGCCATGTCTGTGTTCTGCTGGAGGCTTCTGTGAAATACTTTCTTGGTGAAAGTTTGAAGTTCCTTATCTATTCTGCTATTGTCTAGAGTGCTGGCTGGCTGTATCTGGGACACTGCATGGATCTAAAAGTAAAACCTCAGAAAAGAGGAAGATTCAATGCTTCAGTGAGAACAGCCTTTCTTAGCAAGGAGAGTGAGGGAGAAACAGCCAAAAGCAGAAGTTGAAAGGAGAAGGCAGGCAAAATAGTGAAATAGGAAACCTTTCAAAAGCTCAGTCTGAGCTTTGAAGATGGTCAAAGAAGGGACTTTGCTGAACACATGGAATTTCATAGACAGGCACGTCAACTGATAAGTCCCTGCTCTCACTTTAACTTAACCAATCTTAATTTCCTTTGAGACAACTAACAAGACAGAAACATGTCTGAAGAGATGACAGTGGTGACCTATGTCTGGTATTTGGTGCTGGGGTCCCAGTGCTGTCAAGGTCAATCTCTGCATGAGTTATCAGTCCCATAAATTCAGACTTTCTGAAAGCAGTTTTAACTTGCCTGTTGGTGTTTTAGTTATGCATACATATATATATATAGGTATGGATGCATATGAATTCACTAAAATATGCATCTATATATAGATGGGCATTGTGCTTTCCTTGCCAGTGTGTCTGGTTCCCCCCGCTCACCTCTTTTCACCATTTCATGCAGGAAGCTCCTTTGAGACTGTATTCACTTTGCTCATGAAAAGCTCCTCCTCTTGTTTTTTGTGCTTAGAGAAGAGTCCACTGGACAGGTTTTACTTGGCCTATAAACAGTTTCCCATGACACCTATTGTACGTTATGTATGGCACATTGTCACCCTAGTTTAAGCAAATTTGTAGTAAAACTTACTAGTGGGGGAAAAATGATCCATGTGCAGTACATTCCACAGTGAACTCCCTCTCTATTTAAAATGCTTTTGATGTGGTTGATGGTAGTGTTTCAAAGGCAGTAGTCGTTAGCAAATGGAAAGGAAAGCAACAGTGAATTAAAGATTTGAAGAGATAAAAATGGTAATTTATAGGTGAGAAAGACTGATTAGAGATGTTGTTACTTTTTAGTTAATGAAATGACCTATCTAGTCAAATTGGATAATCCTCGTAGTGAGATATTTTTTCTTTATTGTCAGTTTAGCAGAATCTCTCTCTTTCCTTAACAAAAATGAAATGGCAATTTTAGCATTCTTAATTGGTTTGGTTCTTTTCCATGGTAGCAAATGAACTGAAAAAATACTGCTTATGAACAGGTTATGAACTTAAGTCTAAAGCCCATACACTGTCGGCATCCAATAAAAAGGTGGCTAATGAAACAGTCTTCAGTTTCTAATTTCACAGAGAACTGACGTTGCTTTAAGGTGTAGTTCCTGCATGGAATTCATGCAGTGAATGAACATTAGTAATGAGAAGCAGAGATAATTTGTGGTTGAATGGCGTGTCTGTACTCAGAGTGACACAATGCATTGCCAAAACTATATATTATACCAAATTCTGTTGAAAGCAATAGTAAAAGTGTAAGAAAACGTTAAAATTACTTCTTTCAAATGATCTTTTTGTTCCCAGATAAATCTGCAAGTGAATTAGAGCTGAAGTATAGCATGCTTGGAGTGATTCATAAGAAAGGTATACATTCTAGGGTAAGAGAAAATATTAACAGTACATTTTTAATACAGTGACTTAACTGGTGGTCAGAGAGGTGAATTAAGTAAATTATGCTATAGGTGTCCAAGTGGATATTATTGAAGAATAGCTGAGTTTGTCTAAAATAAAAGAATGTTACAGCCCAGCTCTTTGACTTAGTCACATGTAGTGCTGTCTTTGGCCACACTTCTGTGAATTTTCCTTTCTGGCTGTTTTGGCACGTAGCTCATTTCCCTCTGATGTATTAAAAAATTCATGGCAGAAATGATCTCTTCCATCATCTGGAATACTTTGCTCCTGATGGGCTTTTCCTCTCTGCACATGATACTGAAGTTTAAACCTTTTCTTTCTCTTGTCACACATGCTAGCTCTGCCTCTGTCCATTATACTATTCTTTTAAATTCATATAATGATCTCCTACTTTGTGTTCCAATTTTCTTCTTTTTTTTTTTTTTTTCATCCCTACACTTCCTTTATTACATTCCTTTCAATGGATTTCTCATGTTATCCAAGAATATGGCATTTCTAGCAACCAGGTTCTTGTTATATTTCCTTTTGTTGGGAGTCTTACAAATATAAGCAAACAATTAAAAATTACACTCAAATACAGGAATTGCCTCTGGGAATGCAGAAGGGTATTTTTTGGTGCACATGTGTCATCTGATGCTCTCCAGGTCAAGAATTTTTATTATTTTTTAAGATTTTTTTTCTTTCTTTCTTTGGAAAGACCACATTGAAATTTGAGATGCTTTTGTCACAAAATGTCTCCTCCCAGTGTTTTATCTCAAAGTGCATGTGGGCCAGCTAAGAAGGCAGACTGTTTCTTCTTGTAGTGACAGCCACATATTCCTGATTTGCCAGTCTCTCACAAAAAGACTCAGTTATGTTGTTTCTTTATCCTTTCTGTTTTGATATAAAAGGAATAGATTGATAATACTGTTTATTCTGAAGTGTGCTCCTTGCAGTATTAGAGAAGATTAATTCTACCTTCTTGTTACCTAAAATACCCATATAGCCATGGGAACTGAAAACAAAATACTGTTTGTATCAATCCAATCTTTTTTGTAAATGGATTTGTTTTTCTTGCTATGATTTGGCAGAGAGGTGTTGTCAAGATATCTGATTTATGTGTTTTAGTAACGTAGGGCAGACTCATCACCACCCTAATTGAGTGAGCTGGGAAAAAGTTGATTTGCTGAAGAGTGGGGTCTTTTTTGTGCGTTGGTTGATACTGGTGGTTTCTTTGTTTGTTTTTTTGGTTTTGTGGGTGTTTCTTTGGCATGAATATCTGAAAGCACTGCAGCTCTTCTAGGGACTGGGTGATAAACTGTTCTGCACAGTGTAGTATTAACAGAGAAAAGAAATGCACACAGCCTTTAAAATACAAGTGTTCTTGTACTTCATTCTGAGACTCTTTTGGCCGTTCATATGAGTGAGGGCAGCCCAGGACCTTTCTTATAAAAGTGTTTTAACTGGTGGATCTTAAAAATAACCCCTTTGTAGATACCATGCTGGAATTCCTAGAGATAATTCTTTTATTCTTTTCTATTTTCTTTAAAAAATGCCCAACAACATATCAGCAAGCAGATTAAAATCTATTCAAATGTGATAAAGGGTCTTTTTTTGTTGTCTGATATACTTTGGCCCCCACCTCAGATACAGAAGCAAGAGTTGTGCTTGGGATGCTGCAAATCATAAAAGCCAAAGCAGACATGGAGCACAAAGTGTGTCCTTTTTTAGCCCGTTCAGTGTAATTCCTGACTTCAGTTATTGCTGTGGATCCTCGTAAATAATCATAATATTTTTTCACTGCTTAACTTGCCAGAAATGTAAAAGTATTTGAAAAGAAATATTTGAGATGTACCTGTGTGTTTTGTCATATCTGAGAGCTGCAGTTTTTATAAGCCTTGAGGGAATCATGCAAATCTCCATAATATGTGTAAAAATTTCTTCTATCTCAGGGCCAAACTCAGACCCACAGAATAAATGACTTTCAGAGTCATGCTGTGACTAGCAAATAAAGTTTTTTGGAAAGCCTTGAGTACTACTTAGTTTTTTTTCCGTTTTTGTTTTTTTTTTTTTTTTTTTTTTTTTGTGAAAAAGCACTCATAAATAAAGCTTAACATATTAAGAAAAACTGATCCCTTTAGGGTGCTCTGCTCAGAAACACTTACCCTGTCTCTGGTATACCTTGTTCTCCCCGCGTTTCCTTGTGTTTAGACTGCCTGTTCTTTTGGGAAATGCTGAATGTTTGAACAGCAGCTAACAAAATGGAGCCTGTCTGTGGCATTGATGGATTAGTGTAACAAAATCTTACAAAGATGATAACAAAGGCTCAGGGATTTGTTCTGTGATGGCTGCTCTGTCTTCCTGCAGACTTCCCTCTAATTTTGATTTACGGAGCCAAATTCGTGCCCCATGCCGGCAGTTTGGGGAGCTTTGGGGATAGTGATGAGAGAAGAATTGCAGTGATCAGCAGCAGTTGGTGTGGTCTCTCAGCACAGCACATGGGCAGGGGACATCAGCACTGTCAGTGGGCACCACTTGCCTGTGCTAAATTTGCTGCTGAAAGAATGAACCCTCTATTGATCCGTATGGATCTGCACTGCAACTGGAGAGCTGTGCGTTCAACACATGAACTTTCCTCGCAGCTTCCTCACATTGGTAATGATTAGTGATGAGGGGCAAGAAAAGAACAGTGTGAAGGATGCCTGAGTCTCAGAAGGACATAAATGAATCAACCTCAGTTTTCCTGCTGTTGTCTCCCCTGACCTGCAGGCCAGTTATGGTAGTGACTGATGTCTGTGAGCTTGGATTTTTAGCTAAGTCATGGTGTCTGTGAAGTGTGAAGGACCAAGCCATGACCTTCCCAGGTAGCATGGCCTCTAGTTTACAATACTTTTCAAGCCCTGCAGTAATGTGCATTGTTAGACATCTCAGTCAAGCCGGGCTCACTTCAAAACACATTAAATCAGCCTTGCAGTATTTGCATTGCATAATAATAAAGAAAATTGTTTGTTTCTTATGATACTTTTGGGGAAAACAACAACCCAAAACAAATCCCCAAACCTCAGCAACCCACAGCAATTGGTCAAGAAAAGTAATGACTAGAACTTCATGGGGAGAAAGAGGCCAAGGTTTGACCTCATTGCCTTTGCTTTGACATTTCTGTTGAAAATAGAGAGAATCTGTGAGCACTGTGTGAACACTACAGAGAGATGACAATATTCTGACTTAAATAAGCATGGATGCCACTGTGAGGGGATTTGGTCAATCATGTTCCAGACTACAGAAGGTATTTTATTTTAATCTGCAACTTTATACTTTAATATATATTTTTTTGGCTTGGATGTGAAGAGGGTTGCTATGAATATTTATAACAAATCACTCCTATCAGAGGACACATTAAGTCTTGCAGCATAACAAAACTGAATTACCATGAAATAAACTTTCTTAATTAAACCAATTAAATTTCTTCCCAGCATGTAATTTAGAAACTCTGATAAACCCTGGTTGAAAAGGTTTGTTCTAGCCTTAAGCTGGCCTAAGAAAGAGTGAACATCTGGCCTGTATCTGAAAGGCCTATTTAGGCCTTAGGCAGTGTGCAAAACATTAGCTGCTGTCCACAGCATTGAATACTTTGCCTGGCCCCAGGGCTTTGCTAAAGGACAGTGGTATCATTAGGGCACAATCATGTTTATGGAATATGCTGTAACTAAGATAAGTGAGTCCTCAGACTTCCACCACAGTGCTTGTAGCTGAGTGAGAAGCGTGTCTGCTTCTTCACGTTTTTGTTGAAATTCTACCAAAACAGATGTGGTTCGTTTTTTTAAATTTTAATTTACACTTTCTAAATGTTGATATTGGCAAGCAGCATGAGGTTTTGTGAAAGAAGGAGAAGGAAAACAAGATCAGAGAGAGCAAAGGCCTGCTAAGGGTTTCTGAAAGGAGGTATCATCCCTTAGTTCACAATTTCATGCTTGTTTGGGAGCAACTTTTGTCAAGAAAGAGCAAACTTCGAGGTAAATGCAGGGACACTTGAAAAATATGCTGTCATTTGAGATTGAAACATAATGTGACAACCAGTAGCCTGCTGCCTTAGGAGGAAGCTGAATGTCTTCAATGAGGAGATGCAGTGCCTCAAAACAGAAATACTTGTACACAGAAAACACAGTGTTCACAATTTATTCTCAGAAGAGTCACATACATGTGGCACTAAACCTTGTCTGGTAAGCGAGAGAAACAGCTCTTGCAGCAGGCTGGAGTCTTGCTCATTAGGATGCAACAGTGCTGGGAAAAAAGTCTGTCAGCATGCCAGAAACATTTCAGAGTAGAACTGCCACAATGGTTGGTTCTTCGCTAATCAGGAGATGGAAGGGATGAATATCCTTTTCCCGGTAAATCCATGATACATTTGATGAGGAAATAGTGTGGTTTCTATAAACTTACCTTATGCTGTTCTTAGAACCATGGAGGTATTGAAATGCAAAATGCCTGGCACTGCCAAGGCTGATGAATGATTTACAAGTATCTTTCATTAATTTCCATCTCCTAGCTTGCACTGAAAAATACTGTCTTATTCACTGTTTCTCAGGATGGGAAAATCATCCTCTTGCTCAAAAACAAACACAGACGTTTTGAAGAAAATAAGAAATAAATCTTAACAGTTTTGCTGTTGTCTATTTCAGCCTGTTAAGTTTAGCAAATGCCCGAGACAAAATACAGTTGCATAGTCCAAAACTATTCCTGATGTAACTTGACATGTCTTAATATAAAAAGAATTTGTATTTTACCAGTCTGTCTTTTCCCCACAAAATCTTGTCAATGATTTCCTTCAGCAAAACCAAGGTCAGTTTTTTGTTGTTGTGTTTTTGTTTTTCTTTTTTAAGAAAGGCTAGCTCTACTTTGAAGCAGAGCTGAAGTAAACACATCACAAACCATTCTGTAGTTTATGGATTCCTCTGCAGCTGTATTTGAAAGGCTTGTATTAATTTATTACTGTTGGGTCATACTGCTGTTTAAACATTATGGAAGTGTTGGTTTCCCATGGAAAGAAAAAAATCTAACATATACTTTGTTGCAGTGACTGAATTATTACAGGCAACCTCATGGATCATAAAATAATTGTATACTATCTAATTGCTTATTGGTTATGGTGGTTTTTGATTCCCACTTCTAATTCTTTTCTTTTGCCTTATGACTGCTGTGAAACACCTTTGATAGAAGAGTTAAAGAAGGTGCCTGCAGACATCTTGAAATAGCTGTCATTTCAAGTATCTGCCTTTATCTGTGAAAGATATCTTAAAGAGCACAGGAAATATATATATAAAAGGGTGGAGAATGGTAAAAGGGGCATACATAGGTAATTCTTACATATGCACAGCAACACAACTTAAGCCCTCAACACTCCTTGTCCGTGTTAGATGCTCCTGAAAATTCCCTCCAGCCCTTCTGCCCACTTCCTTGGTGTGCCTTTCCTTCTCCCTGTTCTCCATCTCTGGCTGCTGTTGACTTCTGTATTCATCATCAGGAAATGTACCCTTGACCAATCTCTCATTTTGAAATGCTGTCACAGATCTTATACCTTCATATGACTCCAGTACTGAGCACCTTCCCCTCCTGATTTGTACAGAACAACCATGCAGAAAATTATTGTTGTGTAGCTGGGGAGTTCAGACAGAGAGAACAAGTGAGGTCTCTGATATACCCAGCAACCTCAGTCCCACCAAGGTGTGTTCTGAGAAGACCACAACACAGTCAGGGACTGTAGGTGCAAGTTTCTCTTCTGCAGTTACATCCTGGATCAGGGTTGAGTTCTGGTGGGCTTTTACTGATCTCAACCAATGGCTTCTTGCCAGACTTCCAGATCCAGCCTTCCCGACCTTTCTGCTTAGTTCTTAAGTCTTCTCAACACCATAGCTTCCTTGGCACTCAATCTTTGTTTTTCCTGACCCTACTTAGCTACTATTTTCTTCCTTAGTTATCTCTTCTTCCAGTTTTTCTTTGTGATGTATTTTAGCCCTTTTTATTTTGCCTACTTTCTCCCTGGTTGATGTTGTCCAGTTACATAATTTCACCTGCTGTCCTTATCCAACTGAGACACAGCTCTATTTTTCTGCTCTTGACTGCTCTGCATCCAATTCCATCTTCTTGTTTCTCTCTCTGACAATTGCTGCTGGGTATCATGCCATCAGCTTACACTTAATTGTGTGCCTTTCTTTCTCCATCTTCTCCTTGTACATCATTGTTGACAATGACAATATTGCCACCATTGTGGTGACTTACAACCTCATGCAGGTTGTTTTTTTAGACTGTTTTCTTCCTTGGTGCAATAGACAAGTCCTATATGGAAACATTTACAATTAACAAATGTATACATAAAACCGTATGAAAAGGGGAGAGAGTTGACATGGTGTAGCAGAGGATAATGCTGTCGTGCCACTTAAATTTCAGGAGATTATGCCCTGTGGCAGCTGTGGCCAAAGAGAGAGTTGAAAATGTGTTAAGTGTGAGGACTTCAGACACATTATTTAAGACTTTGGGAAGGTGAAGTCAAGTTTGATGTTGCACACAGTGTTGTTCTAAATTAAGCAACATGTAATAATGGAAATACAGGTATGAATTTGATTCCAGTAGTTCTTGTCCTTGCTAATTAATTCTGAGCATTACACTAGAAGGTTTAGAGGGTTGTTTTGTTTCTTTGTTTTCTTTAGTGTGCACCTTCATTTTATGAACACAAACTAATTTCAAATTACTGAAGTTCTAAACTGCATATCTGAATACACTACTTCAGCCTCAATGAGCTGCGTGTGTGTTGATAACAAGGACTGAATTTGTCTTGACATCTTGTTTGGAATATTTCTAATCAAATATTAACATTAGCACTGCCACATGTCTCTGTTATTTCCTTTATCTTTCCACTTAGTCCCACAAGCCGCCTCTAGATAAGAATAACACTAATGCATTACTTAAGAGGGATTTTTTTTTTTTTACTGGAAAGCTTAAATAATATAGAGCCCAGTGTTAGTAGCAGCCACAGACTCCTGCAGAAGAAGCATGCTTAAAACTCTCCCAAAAGAGAGAGACCCCATGGAGACTGATTTCACTGGCTTACATATTTGTGTGTCAGCAGTGATACAGGAAGGACTCAGCAGTGACAAATAACTTTAACACATACAGCTAAATCACTGTTTCATTGGGATTATGTGACAAAATTGAAAGTAAAACAGAATGTTTGATGTTGCCATAAATCTTTAATGAACATTCCATGTTTTTGTGATGTGTCAGACAGCCAAATGCAGGCCTTCTTTCCTCCACTAATAAGGAAGCAGAGATGAATCTTGCATTTTAACTGTGGACAAAAACGAAAAAAAGAAAAAATCAGGGTTAAATTTGCCTTTTATGGGTAGAGATTTGCTGAAGTGTAGCTGGAGGGCCATGAAGGTTATAAGGCTGTACAGCTGAGTGGGAGCCTGTGCCCAAGGTGCGCGTGCTGAGCAGTATGAGCTGCCCGGGAGGCTGCGCTCCTTTGCCGCTCCCCTCGCTCCACCGCGAAGTTTGTGTGCGAGGAGCGCCACACATTTCCTGTGTCCTCAGATTCTCCCTCCGTCCTTACTCGCATCGCTGCTGTGGTTAATTATTTACCGTTTGCTGCCTGCGCTGGCAGCCCTGATCCCGTGGTGTTCCCTGCCCTCCCACGCCGGAGCCGCGCCCGGTCCCGCTCAGCCTCCTCGGCGGGACAGCGGTCAGATGCTCTGTCTGTCGCATCCTGTAGGCTTAACCGTTCCACTGAGAAATCCAACCCGATGCTAATGGCTGTGTTGCAGTGCAATATGGAACACAAGCCAGGGGCCCGTGGCCTGTCGTGGACTATGTAATTTATGACTGAAATGGCTCAGATATTTATGCTGACAAGAGAAATACTTGATGTTTCCTGCTAATGTGCTGGCCCACTCCTCTGGTCTACTAATTCTAGATGCATTTTCGGCCTACTGGGAGTTGAACTTGATGATCCTTATGGGTCTCTTCCAATCTGAGGTAGTCTATGATTTCCTTTCCCATTTCTGCCATCTACCCTGCCACTCACAGCTGCCTCTGCTGCCCCATTTACTTTAACAGTGAGAGTAACCAGATGACTGCAAGACTTTGCCTGGAAATAAAATAGATTCTCTAATTAGAAAGATTAGTGTTCTTCTAAAAATGATGGTACAGTCTAACCTCAAATGACCATGATTCAGAAGTCACTAAGTGGAATCTTTTGGCCCACATTATGGAGGAAACTGTAATAAGGAATGAATATAGTCCCTGGATCCCTGAAAAGATAGGAACACATGTCAGTCTTTTCCTCAGATGTGATAGTTTCCCCTGTATCTGTTGTTAGAAGCTGCCTATTTCCCACACCTTGAATTTACCAATTTGCATTAATCTTAAGCAGCCTCTGTAAAAATACTGATTTGCAATATCTCCTAATACAGCGTAAATACTATATTTTAAAAAAATTTCTAGTCATACAAAAGATGCCTTCTTACATTGTTCTAGCAACATATAGATGGAGTGGCTTGAACTGATAAGGCAGCAGTTTTCACTAGAATTTATTTTATTCTTTCAAACAGTGCCTGGTAATATGTGATTTTTAAAAACTGAAAAATTACATGGTTTTAACCTTTTAAAGACATTAAAGAATGACTGTGTCACAAAAGGTAGAGCAAACCAGGCAAGCATTACACAAATATTTGATAGTCTTTCCTGCAGTAAATTTTGCTTGATTTTTAAACTAACCTAAAGACTATACTGTCTAAGGCTTGGTTGTGCAGGCACCTTAAACACCCTTTCTTTTAAGCTGCACTAATAAGCCCCCAATTTTTTGCTGGGTGTTTTCTTTTTCTTGTTTTTGCTTGTATTTGTCAATGCTTTAACTGATTCCTAAAGTACCAAACGTCATTGCAGTTTAACCATCAGTCATGTGTAAAAAAATCCTTTAATTTTACCCTGCGTAGATGCTAAAATAAAGAGGAAATTACATATTTAAAAACAAAATAGGCCAACAGAATTCAAAATTGCATCAGCCTCAATTTGTTTATATGAGCATGAAAGAGAAGAGGGGGAGACTTATCCTTTGGGACTGTAAATGGCACCTCCTGCTGCGGTATTAAATTCACCATTTGCAACCTCCTGTGCTTCTCTGAGTGTAGAGGGTGGTGCCTGACTTCTTGGCGCCAGCGAGTCAGCAAAGGTGTCTAGTAGATGCAGACACAGAGATGAGGGTTGCTTACTTAACCTTGCTCCAGCTCAGCCCCAGCGGGGACGGCCAGCTGATCCTCCCAGCCCCACCCAGGAGAGTCAGGAGGCTCCAGAAGCAGTTTATGGCTTTAATAATTTACATATCCTCAGTTAATCTCCCTTACCAGCAGCCAATTAGTTGGGGAATATTCATACTGCTTTGATATATATTTTTTTATATACTGATCAATTAGTGGGGAAGTAATGAGGTCATAGACTAGCAGGTGTGACTATTAATCTCTGCTCTTGAAAAGAATACTTGTGTAAATATTTCTCGGTAAAATGAAATACAGGGCAGAAAGTGTTTTTCGGTGTTTTCTGATGCTGTTTTGCATTGCCTTAAAGAACACCTGATGGTGAGTTTGATCATCAAGGTTCTGACCCCACAAACGTGTGTTTAAGAGGGTTGAAACAGGAGTGCTCATGTGAGTAAACTTATTCAAAGACATAAATCTTTGTAGGATTGGGGTCCTTAATGATTTAGGACAAAGGACCAGTGGGGGAAAATGTTTATTCTGTTGCACCTGCATGATGCAGCAGATACTGTGAGAGCACCATTAGCTACTTAACGTACCAGCTAATGACTGGCAGCCTTGAAGGAACGTCGCTGGATAACGGGCAGGCTGCTCCATGCGGGTTAATGATTCCAAATGGCTTAGACAGTCTATGGGAATACTGGAGAGAGCTTTGCAGCCGAGCAGAGTTTAAATAGCACCGTAGCACAAGACCATAGACACAGAAATGACATGATGAGAATTGTTGACTTACCCTTGAATTGATATTAATACAAGGAGAGAAAAAAATCTTGTCTAGCACATGAAGGGCTTTTTCCCCCCCTCTAAGCACATAACCACAGTGAATCTGCATGTGTGCTGGTGGGTTAATAGTGATATATTTCTACTGTCCATCTAACCCTCCTTTGCATAATTATATTCTTTCTCCCAAATGAGGAGAGAAAACCTATGAAATCTATCACCATGTCACCTACTAGTATGAAACAGAAATCTAGATGAGTGTCTGTAAGAAACTGCCTCTGTGGCAGATTTTTCTTTAGGGTGTAGCCACACTAAAATAGGGCGAGAGAAGAAAAGCAAAGGAATAGAAAACAAAATGATCCTGGAATACATCAAATATGTAGCAGAGAAACAAAGAATAGAAAGAAATACTTTAAAAAATTAAGATCAAATGCCAAAGTCTAGTTTTTACCACAAAGCACCAAGCTGATTTTTCATAAAATAAAAGAAGTCCCTGAATTGAGAAATATGTGTCTCTCTTAGATTGGATTGTGCAGTGAACAGTATCAAGAACTAAGCAATAATAAATCATCAGGCTGTATGTCAGAGTGAGCACTACAAGATAAACCCCTGTTGGAATTGTCATGAAGGTGACCTTATGAGCAACTACGGAAATACTAAAAAATAAAATAAAATAAAAAAATCAATGTTTCCCTTTAAAAGTCTGAAGCAAATCTATTCATGCTTTGTCCTTCACTACATTTGCTATTTTAATTTGCTGTTTATTAAATGAAATATTGGTCTATCTAGGGAACACTGCATGATAAAATTATTGAAGATGCTGCTGGTGCAAAGCTATTTGTAGCAAATGAAATCCTGCTGTGTGCAATTCAGAACATCATATTGAACAGTCCAGATAGCAGCATCTGTGGATAGCTCTTAAGACTTTAGACTTGCCTTAGTTAGCTTGTTTGTTTTTATCCTTCCTTATTGATCTGGACTTCATCATATGTTTGTGTGGGGAATGGCTTTTCAGATGCTGGGAACATGTTTAGAGGCAGGTCAAGTGAATTGAATAGAGGCATAAAATCTGCTGATTCCTAGAAGATGTCAACACATGACAGAAAGAGCCCAGAGAGTGGGAGACCTCTTAAACGGGTATTGACATTGCCCAGGAATTTGCAGCATAGAAGGGGGAAGAGCATTTTGTCTCATGAACAAAGCTTGCACTATCAGCAGTGCCTTTGTGAGCTTTGACAAATAACAGGCTACCCTTGCATGTGCTCTGAAAGGTGCAGTCAGTGTTAGTTTTTGAACACTGCAGTTAAGGCTAGAGGATAAATAATGCTACAAGTACAGAATGTTTTGCTCATTACATATGTCAGAAATGTAACAAAAATAAAATCCTCATACTGTCAGGATAACACGTCATTCAGACTGATTCAGTACCCTCTGGACTATGCTGAAAAAAATGTAAAAAGGGAAAAGGAAAATAAAGAAAAAAGGACTATTTGGGCTGTTGAGAGGAAACAAGAATACTGAGAAATACGCTGTTTCTCTGCCACAGGTATCTTGTGTGACCTTGGGCAAATCATTTATCTCCCTCTACCTCAGTCACTCATCTATGATAAAATAGAAGTAGCAGTCACTCTTCTAATAGGGGTTTGGATCCCCAGGATAAATGGACAAATCTGGATAGTAGAATCATCATGGGACATGCTAAAGAGGATGTTTCAGATGCCAAAGTGGCTCTCATCCACTCAGGAGACCTTGATCTGGCTCTGTGCAGAGCAACTTTGGGTATTTCTACATTTGTGCCTTGCCTTATCTATAAACTGGATAAGCTGTATATGGTTTAATTGATCATTGGCTGCAGTGTTTTAGCATCTCCAGGGCTGCTTAGAGGCTCAATTAATATTTAAAAAGCTCTTTAGGATCTTGAGATGGAAAGCTTTTATTGAAATAGAAAGAACTTATTGCTACCACTGCTTGAAGGTATTGTTTTCAAGGTTTGTTTTGATATAGTTGGCAACTAGAATGTCTCATCGGGAGTCTTGCATTATTGCAGGATAGACTACAGTCTAAAATCCTTGTACCCTGACATTTTTTTCATCCTTATATTCAATAATAAATGGTTACATGACAAAAATATCCTAATCAGGACAAAACAAGCTTTGTAGTCTTTAGGTGTTGTGAAGAGTGAGCTGCTCTTGCACAAATAGGTGCTGTGTATATCCATGGATCTTGAGGGAAGTCTCTGCTGCTGCAGCTGCCACATCTGAGGTGATGTTCTACTGTGAGTGTTGATTTAAGACCTCCCATGAATTACTCCTTTCACCTCTCCAAAAAATCTTATTAAGTGGGTATCACAAAGTAGGTTGCATGAATCCTACTGTAGCACTTGTGTAGTGACAGAACAAGTGGAAATGGCTTTAAACTGACAGAGGGCAGGTTTAAATGAGATATTGGGAAGGAGTTCTTTAGTGTGAGGGTGGGCAGGCCCTGGCAGAGATTGCCCAGAGAAGCTGTGGCTGCCCCATCCCTGCAAGTGCTCAAGGCCAGTTTAGACGGGGCCCTGAGCAACCTGAGCTAGTGGGAGATGTCCCTGCCTGGGGAGGGGCAGGGGAGTGGGAATGAGATGATCTGTAAGGTCCCTTCCAACTCACACCATTGTATAATTCTATGATTTTTCAGTAGGTCCACAAGATAAACCTGATGTTTGACAGGAACTGAGGAATTTTAAGTTTTTGTCACATCTTGTGCATTTTTTCTAAGAATGAAATGTTCTTACAGTGTTTGGATAAATGGTTTAAGCAGTGTATTTGTTGGTATAAATCAATGCTACTGTGGCTTTGCAGGCTTTACAAATACAGTTAATATATTATGAGGCTTATAGCAAATAGCAAATGAGTGAGAATTTTTGTGAGTGAAATGCCCTTTTCTTTAGTCCAGCTGCAGAGTAGACATGACTCTACTTCAGAGCTTCTTCCTCACTAGTGCTACTGGTCTTATTTCTAATAAATGCTGTCATGGTAGGTTTTTTTTGTATTGGCTCAGTGAAATAGTTTGTCTTCAACACCAACTCATTTAGCACTAGAGCCACAGAAAATGTCTAGAACAGCACAGACATTGAATCTGGTTTTCTTTTCTTTTCTTTTCTTTTCTTTTCTTTTCTTTTCTTTTCTTTTCTTTTCTTTTCTTTTCTTTTCTTTCTTGCTTTCTTTTTCTTTCCTCCTTTCTTCCTTTCTCTCTTTCCATCTTATATATTTTTTTTCCTGTAGTGGCAACAGAGTGGAATCAAGCTACTGTTTGGTTAAGATTTCTTGCACCTGGACATGGAGACCCAGGGTGTGGAGACCATGTGAGCAATGCATCAAGGTTACAGCAACAAAATGGTACATCAAAACCCAGTTCCAAAGTCTTCTGCAAAACCATTGAAGCCTGATCCAGGTGAGTGATGTGAGTTTAAAAAAGTCAGGCATTATTTTTTATATATTAGCTCTCTACATGTTTAGCCTATTGCTTGGATGGCAAGCAAGTTTATCCCTGGGTTGTATGCCTTTATTCCTTCCCCAGGGAGGCTGCAACATGCAGAAGGTGAGGAACAACATTTGCCATCTGGTTTGTGTTGAGTCTGGAGGAGAATGAAACACTGAATTGGACTGAGTAACTGGGAAGGGCTCCCAGGTCCTGCAGTTTGTGCATAGCCATGTATCTACAAACATAAATCACATCCATTTTTGTCATGACCTTATTGATAGTAGAGCTGGAAGTACTCACTAACTAAAAAATTTCAACATAAAAACACATTTTCCAATTCAGGAAGGTAGAAGCTTGCAAGGGTCCATGCAAGGCTAAGAAAGACCATTAATCTATTTCATAAAAATATGCATAGTCATCTTTCCTCTGCTGGACAGCGATAAGTTAAATCTTGTCTATGTGAGGTGCAGATGTGCAGCTCAGAGCCACTGTGCTTCCCCAGGCACACAGTGGGCTGTCTGAGACGGGCTTCAGTCCACCCCTCAGCCCCCCATGTCACTGCTGGCAGGTTCTGTCACGCCTGTTCTCAAGGGCCTGTGTTGAGGGCAAACTCACAGCCTGCCCTAAGAGTCATATCCAATGCTGCATTGGCCTTTCTGTTGCCCTTTTGGTCAGGATGTTTTCCTTGGTCTAGCCTGACCACTGCTTGCTGCATTCGATGAGGACTTCTTGTTCTGTTCTCAAGGACATGGGGCACAAATTGGTTCTTTTCTGTATGCATGATGTATTAATTAATTAATTTATTTACACAGAATGTCTTTCAAGTACTTGCACCCATTTTCAGGTGTCTCTTCTTTAGCATCAAGCAATCAGAATTCTGTCTATAGTTTTTTAACTGGTCATATTTTTGAGTTTGCTCTCTGACGTTGTGGCATGTTGGGGTCTGCTGTGGATTCCTGGTTGCACCTTTCTGAATCAGACAGTGACAGTATAGCAGAGACAGAGGAATGATTATGGGATGGTCTTTACAGGCCTGACTTTGTATGTTCCTGTGCCTGACTGCCTTTTTTGGAGCAGCATGTTACTACTAATTTATATTCAGCTCCAATAATTTGAACCTCTTTTTTTTTTCTTTTTGAATAATGGCTGAAGTTCTCTTAAGTAATTAGTGATTTTACACTGTATACATCTATAGCTGGTTATTCACAGGTACCATATCTCACATTGTTTATCCCATTTTTCTGAACATTTCTCCAGGTTGTCACAATCACTGTGCAATCTTTTTCTGTTTTCTGATAAACTGTCAGTCTTTCAAAGTTTCTTGTCATCTGAAGGTGACAGCTACATGTCCTCTGATTGTGCCATTAGAGAAAGTATTGAGCAGAACAAC
Source organism: Pithys albifrons albifrons (assembly GCF_047495875.1). NCBI lineage: Eukaryota > Metazoa > Chordata > Aves > Passeriformes > Thamnophilidae > Pithys > Pithys albifrons. The sequence goes on along the minus strand of NC_092467.1, from coordinate 27,160,967 downwards.
ACTTAGGACAAATCCTTTGCAGAAACCATGCAGTGAACTTGCCTAAGTATGGAAAAATGACAGAGAGAATTTCCCTTTGAGTATGATGATCCAAACAGTTGTGTACCTAACCTGCAGCAGTTTCATTCATGCCATGTTTTCCCAGCCCTTTGTTAGACTATCATGTAAGATCATGTGGCAAACGTTATTAGATTCAAGGTACAATATTAACTGTTCCTCCCTTATCCACAAAGCCTATTATCTCATCAACAAATAAATGATGTTTTCTTGGCAAGATGACTTCCTGACAAAATCTTTGTTGGGTGTAACCCATTTCCTTATTATCTTGCAGGCACTTATATTAAGTTTGATTATTTAATTTGAGAATTTTTCCAGGAAATGAAGGTAATTAATAATATTCCAACTACTTTTTAAAGAATGGAAAATATAATAAAAATCTAATCCTTTCTTCTACTGCAAGTCTACTGTTATTTTCTGAGGCTAACCTTTAATCTAAAATCTGAGACCTCATCTCTCAGATATCTGAGTCCCGAGATCCCTTCTAACATAGGTTTAAGCAGCCTAGGATATCAGGAGACCTGAATTTGAAATCTTAACTTACCAGAAACCAAATCAGTTACTGCTATGATGCCAGTATGGCTACCCACTGTTTTAGTTTTTTTTTTTTTAATATTCATGAACTCTTGGATACAACTGGCAGTCAGGCCAGCTGAAAGAGCTTTGCCAGGCTAGTAAGCCTTTCTAAATATCTTCCACTCACTTTTTTATAGAAGTGCTCAAAGTTATTTCTTCTAAGGTGGCAGGCTGCTGGCAGTGCACTGGCTTGGGACACCAAGGCAAAAATTACTGCCTAGTAATACTTCAAAGCCTGTACACAGATGAAAAGTCTCTTTGCCTTTACTAGGGAAATGAAAGGTTGACCCAATAGCAGATTTCCCAGATTTTGTGTATTAGCCTTTTCCCATCACAGACATGCATAAAAGGCACTGATTCTTCTGGAAAACACATCACTAAGGCACTGCTGGAGTCAGACTTTGAGCTTTAGGAGCTGAATACAACCAGTTTGTATCCAAACTCATGTTAGCCTTTACTGCTATCAGAAACTTACTTTTCTCTTCTAACTTTTTTCAGTGAATTTTATCTTCAGAAAAACAATGCAGGGACATGTCTTGCTCTGCATGCAGCTAACGGTGCTTTCTCTGTATTTTAATAACTTTCTCCTGCTATCTCTCCGCCAATAACTGAGGATCTTCTGATCTATTTCTATTCACTTGGTATAAACATAGTAATGATGCCCATGTATCTTCTTAGTCAAGAGCATTATATACCTTTTACATACATAGAAAACAAATTTTCCAGAAAGGCAGTGATAAGGGTCGTTTTGTGCTGTATGCTATTTAATCTTCCCTGTGTCAGCTCTGACCCTTGCAGAGGAATTGAAAAGATGTAAAACAGCAAAAAGTAATTTACCTTCCATTGTTTAGTCCATTCAGCTTTCAGAATCAGATCTAAATGGTTTGCATTAATTACTGTGAAACCTCATGAGACTTGGAGATCTATCTTTACAGGGTTGCAAAAGATAGAGGCTGTCTCAGCAGAATAAGGTTTGAATTTTTTTTTTTTTCATTATTTGCCTTTTGGTAACAAACCTTTTCTAGTCAAATACTATAAATAAGTAAAACATTTTTTTTCCAATCAGCAAAAATTGTTTTAACTTGCCATAGAAGAAAAAAAAAACCAACCCAGAAATGTGTTTGAGCTGTAGCATAATCCTGGTGAATTTTGAAAGGGCTAGTGGCTAAAATATGGAATTTCTGTCTATGTACCTGCATACAGTAATTTTTATTAAAGGAGAAGAAGTCAGGCTGAACAATGATTTCTGTTGCTATGCTATGCTCAACGTGTTTACATACAGCTCCATATTTTGGGAAAGTTTTCTGAAGACTAATAAAACTGGCAAGCAGTTCAGCATTGGCAAAGTGATTACATTTTAAATGAAATGGACTTTCAGTGACGTACTGCTCAAAGTTAGTGGAGACAACTGGCAAATTGAGGGTGGGAGAAGATCAATACACAGACTCTACAGGACTTTGAATCTGTTATCCGAATTATTGATTGAGTGGAGAATTAAAGCAGAGATGCAGTGAGTTTAATTCTGCTGTGTGACAGGTGGAAAATGGGTACATTAATTAGGGAGCCCCAGCAGGAACGTTCTCAGCAGGGCTTGTAGTTGCTCCAGGGAATCCTTTAGTAATTCTGCCTCATTTTGTGGTGTGTTTGATGATGTCATTCTTAGGTCTCATTTTTCTGTGCACTGCACTTTTTAATCTTTAAACATTCTGTCTTGCAGAGTCAGACAATATTGTGTATAGTGGACATAAGCAGGGAATGTGGACAGAACACTTGTGGATGTTTTAGGATGGTTCTGCCAGACTTCATTGTTCAAAAATCAAGTATTTTGATAAAAGCAAACTGTTACCATTTGCTGTGCTTAACAAGCAACAGGCAATCTCCTCTGTAAGTCCTTTTTATTGCATTTCAGAGTTGTCTGGCTTTCCCTCTTACATGGCAATTCACTTTGTGCTCACTTATAAACCCTTTGCCACTCTCTTGATTTATTGCTTTCTTAATCTGAAATAAATATAACAACTTAAAAGAGCCTGTTGCTTTTTTTAGGTAAGGCAAAATATAGCAGGTTGCATGAATGACTACAGGACTCAGGAATGGGAAGTGACAGAACAAGTGCATCCCATTACCCAAATGTATCTCAAAGATCCATGTGCTGTATTGTGATTACTCTCTTTCCTGGTACAGATTATCAAGAGATTCTGGCATGAAGTGTGTCCTCTGGGTCTCTGGCAGGTGCTGTGCTCTAAGTTGTGCCTTTCATGAAAGAGAGATACACCCTGTCCAGCATCAATTGCCATTGGTTTCCAACAGATCAGTGTCAAGCTGCCAATAAGGCTCTGGCTTAGGGAGAATTTGGTCTTCACTGTAACAAAGAATGCAAACTAAAATGAAAATTAACACGTAACACTGTTTTGTAATACAAAACTGTCAGAACCAATTCTAAACCCATCAGACTTTACATTCATTTGGACTATTTCAAGCGTTTTATGGACATTTTCCCCTTGACTACATTCTTGGCTTCAGTCAGTAAGATTGGTGTCCTGGTTAGAAGACAGGGAGAGGTAAACAGAGAGACCTTTGAAGTAAATTACTCCCCTGATTTATTTCTTTCTCGCCTCTGCAGGAAGTAACGTTGCTTCAATTTTTCATCATGATGTTTGAAACATTAAAGTCTTAAAGTAGGCATTTACTTCTCTGTTTTCAAAACGTTTACTCAGAGGACTGGGGATTCGTGTTTGTTGCCTCAACAACCAGGTGCCTTTCACCAGGCTCAGAAAGAGACCTCCCGAAAATCCCCCATCATTCTCTGCACAGTTCTCAGGTGAGGTGTCCCTGCAGCCATGCCTAATGGAAATACTTTTTATTTGATACAGAAAGAAGGGGCTGCCCAGGTCCAAAGGTGCTTTCAGACTCTGCAGCTCCAGGCTTGCTGCTCTGAAGCTGTGAAAGCCATGGCAGCTGCTGCTCAGACTTTGACTCTTAGGGTTCAAGGACTGCTTTGAGCAGGGCAGGCATTCAAAGGCTACAGATCTATGCTTTAATTCTTCACTCGTCCTAGAGCCACACACTCTGGAAATACTATGGCTGTGGCTTTTGGGGTGGACCTGAGCAATCCACAGCAGGGTTGAGCAGCCTCCACACTGGGGCTGTTTCAAGGTTAGAGTGTTTCCTGGGCTTGCAGATCCAGTGCAGCCTTCCAGGGCTTCCAGGTGCCCTCCTGCAACGCCAGGCATGTGAGAAGTCCCCCAACAGGGAGCATGAAACTCACCCTAAGAAGGCAACCTAGCGGAGATATGACCTGCAATTTGGGGCCTGGAGTCCTTTGAGGTGCCCCCAGTCTCCAGTTGCAGGGCAGCTTTTTCTTAAAGATCGATTCACCTTGAATTTTGCTTTAGGGCCATGCAAAGACAGAGATGGCTCAGGGCTCTCCAGAGGCCCAGGTAATATTTCCCCAAGCAGAAGGCCACGAACCCACTGAGTAGAATGACACTGAAGAGGACCAAGGGCCATTCTTGTCCTTTTCATATTGCTGGTTCCTAGGGTTGTTTCCCAGCCAATTCTGTTTCAATCCTTTCAAAATGCAATTTTTTTGAAAGTCTTAAATAATTTCAGTCCAATTTGGAGCAAAGTCTTAAAAGACATACTTTTGCCAATTGTCCTTTGTTTACGTTGACTGGCTCTTAATTGTAACAAATGATCCACAGCACTGCAGTATATCCAGGTAGGTGCCATAATCTGTCTAAAAGGAAACCACCCTGGTGTGTCTCTGTTACTTCAAGTTCATAAACAATGTGCTCCTACAGACTTGTAATAGGTGCATGTGATCTTTAACAAAAGCTTTGTGAAGTGTGCCTATAAATATCAAATGCTGAGCAGAGAGAATAACTATTTTCAGAATGCCATGCAAACCTTTGAAAGATAAGCACAAACAAAATTTATATGAGCTGTGTCTCTAAATGAAAAAAAATACTCAGAAGCAAGTAACGAGAGAAGAATGATTAGTGCTAAACCCTGTTATTAATATTAGTCTTGTTTATTCAGAGTAATATATTCCTAGCAATGTCTGCTGACCTGTACAACACAGTCCGATATTTATTGCATTGGAATAGTAAAGATACTTTAACTGATCACAAATGAGCATGAATGATCATCTGAGTACACACAGGGCAATGTTATTTAGCTCATCAGCAAAGTACAGCAAAAGTCAACAACAAAGTCAGAGTTGCTGCAACTTCCAAGGATTTTCTTATATGTCTGCTGTAGTGGGCCAAGTACATGCTTTCAAAGATACTTCAGCAAAAGGAATTAACTTTTGAAATATGTTTGCTGCTTCCAGGGTTGCCTTCAGAGTGATACGATTTTGTCATGCAGGCTACCAATTCTAGTCCTACCAAATTTCAGCATTCCTGCATCCATTTAGGAAATGTGGTGTGTTGTGATTAGTGACCTTACCCATTTTTGTTTAAATGCTTTGTTTGAAAAGTTACCATCCCTTTGGAACTGAGCTTTTTACCCCATGTTTCATATTTTTGGGTAGCAGCTTTGTATATGGATCAAGTTAAGAAGAGAGTAAAACTGAATTACATTACATGCGACCCAAGTACAAGGTTCAAACCAGATTTTCCTTAAACATTGCATTTATGATTATGCTCATGATTATACAGTCTTTTAATAAAATGAAATGACTGGGGTATGACATATTTGAAGCAGAGGTCAGATAATTGATTCACACATCAGACTGTTTTCTCTTGTAGCTTTCTAAAATTCTTGAGTCTGATATGTCTCTCTAATTCAGTGTAACCTGTACATTTGTGAAATGGTATTCATTATGTCTGAATTCTTGTATCCTGTCATACAGATTATTTTCAAGACTGTATGCACTATGCAATATGTATTTTAGCCATGGGTGTTTCCCTTCATAATCTGTGGGCTGATGCTTCTTTGTGGATACATATTTCAACGGATGAACCTCAGGACATGTGACCGACACTAAAATCTTGCATATAAATAATCCATAGTACTTATTAAAGTTTTGATCATGTGGTCAGTTGAAGAAACCTCTCCTAAGGATCAGGAAAGAGCAAGTAGAAAATTGACATGATTAAATTCGAAAAGTCTGTGGCTGATAAATGAAGAGAAGGTGTCAAGGAACAACGAATCCAACAGTGCACTCTCTGCTACAATACACAGCATCTATTTGAGGCCCCTTACTTAAAAGGGAGGGCAATTTAATCTTTAGGTGACCAACCAACTAGAGCAATAAATCCAAGTCAAAACAGAAGTCTGCTTGTCACTGTGGACGATTAGGGCCATCATGAACAGGGCCCCAAGGCACTATGGTATTAGGAATGATATATAAGTAATAAGGTGATATATTGTAGCCAGAGTTATTAGATAAATTTTTATTAGGGGAAAAAATTACTTAAGTGATGTGACTGTAAGATGTAGACAGATCATGTGATCTGGTGATCAGTTCTTCTTTGAATAGTCAATATAAACACATTTATAAAAAATTCCAAGTCAGTGCAGTATTGATGATCGTTCTTAAAAGTGATCTTCTGTGTAGCTTGATGCTCATTACAGTCCAAATAGGAAAAATAAAACTTAGAAAAATCTGAAGAGTTTAAGTATGCAAAGAATTCACTGACTTTTGACCTTCTTTCTTCTGTAGATGAATACTCTCAGTTGTCATTTGACAACCTGCCAGTGCAGCCTGCTCTGTGATTAGCAATGCATTCTGCTCAGGGAACTGGCAGATTTCACTCTCTAAACAAGGCCTTGTAACAACAGGGTAAGTGCACATGCTCATGGTGTTTTGATATTCTATTTTTTCTGTGCTGTGTATTATATCAGTCTCTTTCCTCCTTGTCTTCCTAATAGCATCCTGGTAGTGTCTGTACATTTCTGCAATTGCCTATCCATGCTTGCTGTCTTTATGGTGGTTAAAATCCTTGCAGAACCCTATTCATAATAACCCACTTGAGCTATTCTTGATAGGTACATCAAGGTCTTCTGTTCTTGTACTGCATTTTTGCTTTTTTTATTACCTTGGATGAGATTAATATAAAATTTTTAAAGGCATTTCTTTGCCTCTGTTAAAACTCAATGAAATATTCCCTTCTGGTCCATTGACCATGTTACTATGAGTGGACACTACGCCACCAAAGAATATTGAAACCTTTATCTCTAATGCTTCAGCATTAAACTTTCTCTGTCTGAAAAGGTGCTGTCTTCCTTTTGGCTAACTGTTCTCCAGCCATTAGGTTTTCTAATACATTAGGCACAGTTTGGGGAAGATTTGGACTCCTGCCTTCTCTAGTTCTGTTGCTGCATATTCATTTTGTAATTTTCTCTGCAGAAATCATGACCTAAATGGACTTTACTTAAAACCCAGCTTGCTTGTACCCTCCAGTGTATGAGTAGAATTTTCCAATGCCATCACTTTATCTTCCCCTCCTTCCCTGCCCACCTATGTTTTTGATTTTGCTGTATTTGGACTATATGTAATTTTCAGAAGAGACCTTGAAGAAATAACTGTGAGATGGAGTCATGTTTTTTAGCAAAGGAAGCTACAACTAACAAACCAGTAGGAATCCTCTGAGCAGAGGGCAGTGAGCCTGGTTGATACAGTTCACAGCTATTGCCTCACAGTTGAATGATTGTTTACCATTCTAGTTATTCATGGCCATGTTTATTTTAATTGGGATGGTGCATTTGCAATTATTCTAATTCCTACAGCTCTCTGCAATTGATTCTACCTGCAAATGATAACATGGCTCAGAATATTCTCTAACACAGCTGATAATCACTATTTTCCATCTACTGAAGTTGTGCTCCTAGAGCTTGTAAGACCTAAATTGAAGTAAAAATGTTTGCTGATACAGCTGTAGTGCCAAGCCCTCCTGGTGAACACATGGCCCATAATATAATTAGTAAAACTACAGGTGTTACAGGTGTTAAAACTATCAGTATAAGACAAGACTATATTAGAAATTATAAAAAATGTAATAAATAAATAAACTTCTTAAATCATGGACTTAGCTGGCATTACATTTGGTACAGCACAGGTACATGGTCCTATCATAGAGCTGGGCTGAGGAAGGTGAAGGCTTCATCTCTGTCTGTAAGTAAATTGCAGTGGAAACAGAAATTCCTCCTTTGCTCCCTTCGTCCTGTCCTTACCAAGTCATCTCTTCCCTACCTCTCCTTCTAACCTTCTGCCTCCTTCATTTTCACTCAAATGTGTGAAGAGTAAATTGTCCAATAAGGGAATAAATGGAATAGAATTTGGTCCAAAAAAATCACTGAAGACACGCCATGGTTACACTTCCTTCATTCCACACCTGCAAATCCTCATTGTCTTTCATGGTGCTGAGGAAGGACTGAGTTTGACCCCGATTTTTAATACTTACCTTTTTTTAGCATTTTCTTCCTTTTAGGCTATGTAAAGAACTGAGCTGGAAATCTCTGTGCCTCTTAGTTTTTCTAAAATTTGTGGTGATATCATGGTTAGCTTATTCACTTCTTTTGTCAAGTACATCCTATCAAATCTGGATAGACAGTCTGAAATGCCTGTTTCCAACCTTCTTTCTGAGCTCTGGAAAGCCAACATCAGGTTGGTTTCCAGGGATAAGGAAGCAACTAAGAGAACTGCCCTCATCCAGTTCTGTTCTGCTGCAAGCCCCGTGATCATGGGCAAATAAATTGGACACTTAGTGACATTTCTCATCTCCAAGGGGTACAGATCTGTTAAAAATGCCTCTGAGTAGGATGGCAGAAGTATAAGGTGCAGTGAAGATATGAGTTTCAAGGGGTATTATGGAGAAAAAAAGTATTATCAGAGTTTTGCAGTGCATCTGCAGTCAGCAAGAAACAGTTAATACATTTCCTGAATCCTGACATGATGAACTTTAAACTTTTATCTTAGGACAACGGCATATCCAGCTTTTTTTTTTCCCCTATCACATTAGCTTTGTGATACTGCCTGGGTGAAAATCAAAAAGCTGCAGAATATATGAGGAAAAGTAAACAATGCTTGGTAATTTCTTGGATTAATGTTTCTCTTGCAGGCATGACTTTTCTTGTGCACAGGGTTTTTTAAAAAAGCAGAAGTCACAACATGTACTGAGCATCCATGCAATTAAAGAGTATTCTGTGCCAGGAGATAGACTTTTCTTTGTGATATTTTTATATAGCTGGAGTTAATGCTGAATATAATCTACATCCAATCAATGGTATTGTGCATCATCAGATGAAAAACATATTCAACATAACCGCTGTTAGTTCCTGTTTAAAGCCCTAATCAGAGTCTATGCCAACATGTAATCACATTGCAGAATAAATTGTTATAACATAAAGTATGTGGAATAGATACTAAGACATGCAAAAAGACTACTTTCCATCTCCAGAAATAATTGCTGAGAGGTTTCCTTGGAAATGCCTCAAACCACATGACCAAATGACTTTAAGAGCTATTACAGTAAAGAGTGCAGGGTAAGGAACTGTCCAGCGTAGAAGCCAATAAATACTTGGAGGGAGAAGATCCCCAGGAGGTTGGTATCACCTAATTCCCTCTGGGCATAGTCCAAGCTAAGGTTTGGGTATCACTATACATTTAAGAAAGACTGGGGGATACAGAGATTTCCAGCTGAGTTGCCTGCAAGTACAGAAATGGCTTGACTATAAAGACATTTTCAGTGACGTTAATGTTTATTTGTGCCTTTAAGCACCTCCTTGATTGGAAATGGTTTATCGCAGGAAATCTGTCTTGTCAGAGAATACCCTTTTGATGGACAGTCCTCTCCTTGCTTTGCTCTCCTTCTGCACAGATATGTACTGGTAATGTGTCAGGCTGTGTCTGTCAGGCAGCCACCCTTGGCTCAGTGTGGTGCTCCAAGTCTCCCCCTCGTCCCCAGCCAGAGCCAAGCAGCACAGCAGCCTTTTTATGGCATTTTGTTCCTCCAGTCCACCTTCTGAATTATCCATCCAGCTGTACACTGTCCTCACATGTGCTCTTCTCACTGTAGATGTGCCAGTCTCCAAAGCTCCTCTTTGCCATACTGCCCAGCTTGATTTTAATGGGGTGATTAGTACATCTCTGCTAGCCTGGCTCTTTGGGCTGGAACAGCCCAGCTGACAAACTGGAGAAGGTGGCAATACATGGCAGGGTTTGTTGTGGAGGGCCTGTGAACAAAGCCAAGGAGAAGAGGCGTGCAGCCAGGCAGGGATACACGTGTTTGTATGGGCCAGAAGATTGAATGCTGTGTAGCTCCTGTGGCACTAACGTGGGAAGAGAGAAGTTTCATTTTAATGCACAGCTTTGTGAACTTCAGTGACAGCTGCAGGACTAGGAGGTGATTTACAAAAAGGCTGAGTTAATTTTATGTGTTTCTAATCTGTTCCTTTTCTCTTGTGCCTCTCCTAAATCTCCATTCCTCCAAGAGCTCATTCTGGGCGAGACCTTTGTAAGAGTCCAGAAGGCATTAAGCCTGGGAGGGAGTTGAGACAATGAGTGTCGCAAACTCTTTTTTAAGACCTGACTATTCATATATGCAAACATCTGCGTCCCACATTTGAAGTGTCTGTAAATGATACTGCTAAGTAGATCTATTATGTAGTAATTCTTTGGCAATTTTCTTCTTACTGTTGCTGTTATCTAATTGCCAGGGCCCCAGCACTCAGTAAGTCGTTAGGTGGGTCTCTGCTGGGTTGCTCTGCTTGAGGCCCGTGGCTTTGGCGCCAGGTAGCACAGTCAGGTACATAATTTTTCCCCAGTGTCTGCTCTGTCCAAGAGGCTGAGGGTGACCTGTAAAAAGCATAATGTGTCTTAGGACTGTTGGCACCTTCTGCACAGCAGATTTTTTACTCACCATCCTCTAGTCCTTTCCTATCACGTTCTGGTTGGCTCAGCTCTACAAAATTGGAGATGTATGGATCTGTCTTGCTTTTCCCAGAAAGTCTCTGCACTGCTTTAGAGAGAGCTATCAAGCATGTCCAGTGACTGTCACTCTCCCTTGTCTGCTGGAGCCTCTGGACCCATCTAATTAAGATGCTGCGCTTTGCTCTTGGTGTGTGTGCACACAGAGCACTCAACACAAAAGAAATCTGTCTCCCCTTCACTGCTTCTCTCCTGTTTGGACAAAATGAAAATCAAATGCTGCAGCATAAACATGAGGGTTACAAAAGTGTTCCTGTTTTCTTTGTATGTTGTTACTATGGAAAATATGGGCCAATAACAGAATTATGATTTAAACATTCTCCCCACCATGAATCTGCTACTGCACAGTTTTTAATAAAATAATTTGCAGCCGCTCCCAATCAGTTGTGTCAGCAGATTTAGTTCATCTTTGAGGCCCAGCAGGGATGACAGTCTATTTGTTATTAGAGTAATAAATAAACAAGGAACTTGTCAGAGGCAAAACTGCTATGTGTGCTTTCGTAAGATAAATGCTGCCTTTGAATAGACAAATATTTACTGTTTTACAGACCAAAATTGTCATCCTAGCCAAAGGCCTTGTATGGTGAAATTAAAGAAAAAAAAGATTATGATTTCTGGATCTTTCTGGTGAAGGCAAAGACAGCTCTACCTAATGAAAATGGATCAATAGATTTCATGATAATGAGCAGGCCATTTTAGGAAAGCTATAGTCCTGTAACCCTGTATCTTTCTACAGAGGAATTTATGTTGGGTATTTATGTCAGCATGCTATTGGTATAACAAACATTAAAATTTTTTAACATCACCTTCAGTTTTACATCCCTGACACTGCACTACATATGTTCTCTGAGGCTTTTTGCAGGAGGTTTTCTGAAATGCTTTAGAGGAATTAGGAGAAAGGGTTTACTGAAAAATCAATGTGATTCCTGATTTGAGTGCTGGAGAGCCTTTGAAATCTTCAGAGGAGAATGTAGGAGGCTGGTTTGTTTATTCCAGCCTAGCCAATATGAAGTTCAATGTGTGGGGAATTACTGTATTCTGTACAGAACTGGAAAGAAATGTTAAGTTTTAAGTTTATTATACAGCAAGTGATCTCTCATGTGACTGTTCTTTTGGGGTGGTAAACCAGTCACTGCATCAACAGACAGAAGGAAATACAGAGTTGAGGGGTCAAAACAAGATTGGCAAGGCTCTTAAGAATGAAAAGATGTGAAGCGTGAAAGCAAAAGGATGCCAGCTGTTATCAACTTTTAGGAGTTAAAGTTCCTGCATTTCATTAAAAATCAGGGAGGAAATAAAAGATTCATCAAAGTAAAGTGAAAATTCTCCTCCTGAAAGAATTCCCAGGAGTTCTCAGCAACTCCCAAGAGGAGTTAACACCTCTTAGACTGGGCATTATCATACATTTAATTCAGTCTCAGACAGAATGTGTTAAGTGCAGACTTCTCCTTGTGGTGTTCAGATCCATCAGTGTGTTTATTTGCTTCAGTAAAATGCATCAAGCATGGGGAGAAACACTGAAGTTTGGACAGTTCCAAAATGAAGTGTAGCCACAGCTTCCAATTCCTTGATACAAACACTGAGTTTGTTGGAAGCTGGAGTCTAAATGAAAAATGGCATCACTAGTCATGAATGGTCCTGCTTTTTGGCATGATGTGTGTTTGACAGGAGATGTTGAGAATGAAGTGATACCAGTATTACCTGTCCCTGTGCTTTGATATAAGGAATCTGAAACTCTAGCCAGCAAGTTTCTTTAGAAAATGATGATTCTCTTAAATTATGCTACCTCTTATGATCTCCATGCTATAATTATATATTTAAAAAAAGGTTCAGGAGGAAATCACAGCTGGGGGTTGACTTTAACTTTTTCTGTGAGCTGAATCAAATCTCATTTAGAAGCTGGTAAGACTTACTGGGGACTCCCTTGGAGTTTCTCTTCAGGCAAAACTTTGATTTCTGTCCTCTGTTGTTCTGGTGTGCTGAAAGCCTATGTGTAAGTCCAGGGCTGATTTCACTTCCCTTCATTTGTCAGTCTATCAAATTTACCTTGTTTATAAATATGTAACTGGAATAAGAATTGTTCTTTTTGCATTTCACAGGAACTACAATGCAGAGCTTACTGCTATTACTCTAGTAGTATTTTTATAAGCTGGATCCATCTCTTGGTGCTGTCATTATAACAGAGTTTGTTATGATCTGCAAGCTAAATAGCCTGAGCAGCAATAAGAAGCAAATTAAAAACCCCAGAGCAGTATGATTTCATTCTTCTCCATCATGATCTAACTGTAATGTAAAGCTTGCTATTTTTTAAAGGGGAAATAAAATTTGCTCTTCTGTCACCTCATTTCTCTTTTAAGAGACTACCTCATTGCCCAATTCACCAAAAATAATTTCCTAAACCCATTCTTTGTGCTGTATCCTGATGTACACACAATTTGCTGAGATCATTTTTTCTGACTGTCATCCAGCAAGCCACACTACAACTGTGCTTGTGCCCCACATGGGACACAGAGAAGCAAGATTAACCACCATCTAATTTCTACTTTTGTCATAAATGTTGCCTGTAACACATGGCAGACAAAGTGTGCTCTCTGAGGAGTTTGACAGAGCCACTGTCTGGCAGTCTGGGTGGTAGAGAATATATTATTTATCATACTCAATGGGATGAGGCGGGCACTGAAGCTACTTATTGGAGCAGCTGTGAACCCCCAATCTTCTTAATTTTCAAAACAGGTAATTAACTGGAAAGTCATTTATAATAACTACTGACATCTCCAGAAACCAGAGAATGGGTTTTTAACTTTGCGGCTTCATTGTACTGATATTTTTGTTGACAGTTCTGTACTGAAGTCTGTCAGGAAATCACATATTCCTTATACAGAAGAAGAAATATATCTGAACATTTCTGACATGTCAATATTAGCCTTGGACACCAGAAGAAACAGTTGGAAGTTGGGTGATTTAGAGGATAGAGCAGTGGGATATTCTTGGCTGGGCTTGTTTTTTAACACTGTATGAAGAGAAGAGACCAGAATCTGAACAACTAGCATTTCATATAGTAAGAATTTTGCCACATGCTGTGTTTGGATGCTGAATGGAATCCTAAGACAACAATATGCATCTGTGTAAAGGCTGATGTGTTGGGAAGGGCAGTGCAGCAGCAGGCAGAAGGCTGCTGAAAACAAAAATCTGCTCTGCTTCACTCTGGGTTAGGTAAAGGACCAAGGCCCAGGACACTGTGAAGAATGAATTGGTTCTAACAGGGCTGTCATTCCAGATAAGCAATCAGATATTTAAAGTGGTAATGTGGAGAATCATGTTGTGAGTCCATGTATCCAAACTGACTGGTAAATGGAGTCAGTTGTGGCATCCAGGTGCAGTGATAAGGGTCTGGCAAATGCATTAGACAGATGAGATGCATCAGATCGGTGTCCTTACTTTATACTCTGCTTGACTGTGATAAAAACTTCCATCTCCAGATGACTATCAGGGAGACTTGAGTTGAATTTTCTGCTCTTCTCAGGAAGGTTGGTCAGGGTGAAAGACAACTGATTTAAGCAAATGTTTCTGTTCAACATTTCTGAGCTGTGAGGTGTCTTTGTTCTATAATTTGATTCCTGTGAACAGAAAGCAGAATTCAGCAGAAACCTGATTTTTGCTAACTATCCTTTGTCAAAATATACTTGATACTCATAAATGAACCCCTGAATATGTGGCACTATAGGCTATCTATCAGGACATGTTTTTCATCAAAACATCTCAGTATTGTACTGGAGTTTGGGTTTATCTTAGAAAACTACTGTATGTGGCTGTTGGACAGTGAGAGAGGCTCTTTGTAACCTCACAAACTGCAGATTTATGCCCCTTGCAGTAATAACCACAGCTCGTTAGTAAGAGTGATAACAGAAACCATGGGACAAGATTTGCAAAATTTTAAAAAACACTCAGCAATGCGTTACTCTTTATCCATTCAAATGTGTCCTGAGAACAGAGTAAAGCAAAGGGGGAGTACTTAGAAAAATTCATCCCATTGCAAAGGGGATGTATGAAGGATGTGTATTGAGGATGTGTTGTCTTTTGTGCAGCATTTGTCAAATTCTACTTCTTAATTTAAAAACATTCAAGGTTGAAAAAAAGAAACTAAAATAATAAGACAGGAAAAAGAACATAAATACTTTTTATGAAAAGTCTATCTGAGAACTTGAATCTTTGAGGCAGGTTCTCCTGTTGGCTGCCCCCATTCATACACACTGAATACTGTTCCCTGGAATCTCTAACTCATTTCATGAGGGTTATGAACATGGAATGGGCAACAAAATTCAACTCTGAGATTTTATTTACTAAATTAAATTTTGTTTCTGTGTTTTTACACTTGCCTAATTTAATTGGGTTTAGTCTATTGTACTGGGAAGAACATCTTCCTTCTTTACAGAACATAAAATTAGCTTTCATTGGCGATTTGGGTTTGTTTCTATCTATATAAGCTTTTTCTCTAAATGAGTTTGTTCTTTCTAAAGCAAATATCACTCTCATATTTTGAAGGTGCAGAAAATTTGTAATCTTGTTTCTTCGTTTTCCTTATTATGTTGTGTTAATTTATGTATACATTAACATGTATTTGCATGATTTATTCATTTAAAGCTGTACATGTTTATTTGAAAAGACACTCAAAGAGCTTTATCACAAAAATACTAAATTCAACACCATTGACAGAGTGTGTGTTTTTGGACTTTAGCCACAAGAATAAAAAATGGGTCTATAATTTGGTTTGATTAAAAAAACTTTCTGAAGAAGGGTTTTCTATTACTTTAGTGAGTAAGGGTGAAATTCTGCAAGCAATATTAGGATTAAGGAGAAAGTGTTGAGTTCAAAGGCTCTGCTGCATAAGACATTGTCATGAGTATTTTCTTCTGGTCCTTGTGTAAGTCTCGCAGGCCTAGAGGAGGCAACAGTAGATCAGGACAGAGGTAATGATTATGAAGTGTCAGCAAGCATTAACCACTGAGAAAAGGAATTCACAAAACCCATCTGCAGCAAACCTGGAAAATACGTTTCTTCTCTAAAAGTTGATAAAATAAATGAAAATGTCTTCATTTTATCTTCAAAATTAAAACCTAGCATTTGTTAATGTTCAAAACCTAGAAATTCCTTTCCATTAACTCTACCAATGAAATCCATTTTCTTGAAAAAATGTAAACATTCAGAGAGTTGTCAGATGGTGCTGGTCCTTCTTGAATCTTGAGCGAGTTAGACCAGAGCTAAGTCAAGGCAAAGAATGAACTTTTTCTGGGATCACTCCTTGTATCCAGTCTCCACTGCACAACAGAGCCCCGACCTTGACCCTGAAATTAAGCAATCTTCAAGGTGTAGAATTTAGTACCATCAAGACAGAAAGCAGTCCTGGGGGCTCAAATTTGCCATCTTATCACAGGAAGAGTACAATGTAAGAAGCTTGTATTTGTAGCATAAAAAAGCCGTATGTCCATTCCAGTATAACACAGCTCTGTCTTGGATTTTCTGCTATGAATATCGACATTCCCAAAGTTAAAATAAAAGCCAGAGAGTCAATGGTGCATTCTCCCTATTATTTTGTTTATATGATTCCTGTTGCTTTAATAGTTGGGCCTTTTCAATTACTTTTTGCCAAAATAGATGAAATCATGGCTTCAGCCTCTGTTTCAAATAGCTGAAAATCATGAAACTAAACTAAAAAAATGAAAAATTATGTAGAGAAGCTGAGTGGAAAATTGAAAAATCTGTAGCAGTTCATGGTGCTGTGTGAAATAATTGGCATTAATTGCTGTTTGGAGCAGGAAATAAATGATTTTCAGTTGATATTACATAGAAAATAACTTAATGACAGTTGCTATTAAATGGGTACAATTGTAAAAAAGTAGTCAATGAGAAGTATTGAGCATGGAAAATTTTTCTATTAGGAAAATTTTTCATTAAATATCTTGATATTCAGCATATGGACCATTTATCCAAAGCCATCTCACATTTTCTGATAGGTCATCTCAACCTGATTGAAGAGCACTGTTAGAGCACTCCTGCACTTTAGAATTGCATTAACATGCTCTGGCTGAGACAGAGTCCCTCAGGCGCTCAGTTAATTGTAGTCAGTGCCCACTCCAAGCCTCACCCACTGTCCTCGCTGTAAATCTTTGCTCCAGCTCCAGCTCCAGGAACTGCTGGAGAGGTGGGGAACAGCTTGACCTTGTGTGCTGTGGTGCTGTTTCCTTCACCATGTCACCGGAGAGGGTGGTCTGAGACAGCTGAGCTTCATGTCTGGACTGAAATTGCCTCTTTTCTAGCGCACATTCTCCAGCTCTTCCTCACACCAGTTCCTGGCTTGCTCTGTTGCCTCAGAGGAGATAGGAGTTCACTTTTCATCTTGTGCCCAGTGGGATCTCCCTGCTGTATCACCTGTCAGTGGAGGTGAAGCCCACTGAGCCTGATCAGGACTTCTGAACCAAAAATGCCCTCTTATTTCAGTGTTGAGATTCTTTGCTTGTAATTGTTCTGAGATATCATAATTTTTATTCACTGCAAATCTAATACAGGCCTTTGCTGAGAAGAAAGAGCATTTAACATCTTCATGTTTTTCCTTTCTAAGCCAGAGTACCTCTCTGACCACTCATTATATAGGTAAGCAGTAGAGGAGAGGCTTGCAGAAGCCAGGAGAGAGAGATCAGATCAGCTGCATGGGGCCATCAGCCTCTGAGGTGTTTCCCTGAGAGATGGTTTGCAGATCTTCCTGCAGAGCTGGGCTTCACTACAGTCCTTACACAACTGGTGGAACAGAGTGGGCAAGAATTGTGGCTGCCAGAATGACTGTAGATAGTGCAGATATGAGGGATACTCCAATAGCTGTAGGGCTGCAGTGCAGAACGATATTTCTGCTCTCCTTTGCCTTGGGAAAGAAGAACCTGCTCCTGCAACCAGGTGAAGATCCCCTCCTCTTCAAATTCAGTTTCCTCTGCTTTACCTTGAGGTCAGGATTCAGTCCTGAATAATTTTGAACGGGAAAAGTGTTTTTTGCTCAAGCAATCCAATTTTAAGCTGCTCAGTCTGCAGTTCTTTTCACACATACCCACTCTTCACATGCTCTTGATGATCTGCAAATAAACAAACAAAAAAATCAACAGCCACCAGTTGTGAGTTGGCCAGCCCACTCTGTTGGATTGCACTGGAATTGTGTAGGCACAGGGATATTAAAAGAACTGTGTTGAAAAGGTTTTGTGTATGAGGCTGAACCTCATACAGAAAACGTATGTGATTGTTATTGCACAGAACTGGATTACACAATTAGCTTAGACAGAAATAACAGAGCCTTTTAAAAATTCATTCCAGCATCATTTACTTTATTCTATGAATCAGAGAGATCCAAGGCCAAATAATCACAATGGGTAGGAAGTATCCAGGTCCTGTGATGAGCACCAGACAGCTCAAATTCCTGTCACCACACAGAACTCCTTGCAAGCTGAGAGACAAAAGGCAGACCTGTAACCCAAAGGTTTAAAATTCAAGGCACTAATTAGTGGCCAGATGTCCCTTCCTAATGTGATCTTGGCTTACCCCTTTTGTTTTTGGAAATCTTGGACTCTTCCTACAGCTTTATGGTATGAGGCTTCAAGAAAAACTCCAGCACAGATGTTGATGTGTAGAGGCGAATTCTGATTATGTTTGGACTGGGATCAGAATTCAAACTTTGTGAGACTGAGGTATGTAAGGGTCCAGTGTTGCGGGATTTAGCCATTTTTGCTCATGAAACTCATGTTGCTGGGTTGAAGCTTTTCTGGGTAGGCATCCAAATCAATGTGTAGATTAATGATGTAGAAAACATGAAAGGTAGGTTTTCTGAAGTGCTCTGCAGCCATGTTTTGAATGGTATTGGTATGGCAGTAGCTGACTAACCAGAATTGCAGAAGGTCTGGCCACTCTCTTCTGACTGATTTCCACTGAGCTTCTGGAATCTCATTAAGCAACATCAAACTTGTTCAAGTTGCTAGAGAACTTCAAAACCAGGCCCTGCTTGAGTTGGGAGGGCAAGCTTCACCCATCTGCATTGGGCACAAATTTGTGAGTCAGATCTTTCCACCAAACGTCTGTGTGGGATTTCCTGAGCGAGATATCTGCAGTGTTTGTAGCAACACTGGAGCTGCTTTGCTGCAGGCGAGGGCGGAGCTGGAAACAGCACAGTTTAGTGAATGAGGCTCTGCTGTTTGGGTCATGGACAGGCCTGGGTCAGGGCTAACCTTGGAACTGCTGGAGCAAATTCTGATGATGAGCAGTATGTGACTGTGCGTGTATCTCCAGGAGAAGGACAATATTAATACTCTAATAGAAAGCTCCTCAAGAAGGCTAGTGCTTGCTGCATCTTGAGCAGGGCAGAAATTCTGAGAAATAAATCCTGTGATCTTTCTGCTTTCTAGCTGTTCCTTTCAAGTATCTGGTAGAAGGCCAGGCAGATTCTGATTTTATTGGAGGCCATTCACCTGTCCTTAGGAGCTGTTGCTGATTAATTTAAATGTGGCTAAGGTTTAGTGGACTAAAAACCTGTGCTTTCTTTTCTGTTTCATTTTCTCTGCATTTTCATGAGGTGCTGTATCACTGTAATCCACATATGAATGTTAGTTTGAATGGTGTTATTGTTGCAAAAAAAGTTTAATAGGAGCCCGAGGGTGTATAATATTATTGAAATGAAAGTTTTTTTGAAACTCATATTTCAGAGCTCATTAACTTACACAGTTCTGTGGGGGGTAAGGATCAGTAAATGAACAGCAATTATCCATAATCTGCTATATATGTGCTGGTGTCTGCCTTAGCTTTGTATTTAGGTCTGTATCTAGATAGAAGAACGGTTTTTTATTTGTACATATGGCACAGACAGGGGATTTATCTGGGATTTAACACTGAACAAAAATACAAGGTCAATGGATGGCTGCACGTGTAATCTTTGACTTGAACTCAAAGTCAAGTTAGAGTGTGAACTAAGAGTATCAAAGCTCACAAACTGGACTCTGGGAGTAACCTTAACTGTGTCCCAGGTGAACCTACCAGTGTGGCCAAGGTACCATGCCCTGTTGCAAGCTCCACATCTATGCTGTTGCTACAGATCTTCAGCCAGGCATGTGTTTGTTTGGGCCTACAGCAACATTTATCAGTAGCAGCAGAGACCTCAGCATTGCCTGTGAAACTCATTCAAGAAGTCAAGTGGATCATCAGGCCTGTGTCACACTCTGAGCTGCCAAGGCTTCACTGCCAGCGATGTTCCTGACAGCTAATTCAGGGCTGTTTCAGGTTGAAGATATATTTTTGAAGGCATATTGGCTGCTATCCTAAGTTATCCAGTTGGGCAAAATCCATTTTACCACTAACACCTAGTTATAAATGGTTGGTAAAGAGTCAGACTAAACATGATTTATAATATAATGTGTGTACTATGTGGCTTATAACTTGGTCAAACCAGAGCCAATGTTGCCTTGAATACTTTAAGATCATTTTAACCAGCAAAGTTAATTTTCAGTCCATAATTCATTTTCTTTGGTGGTTAGTTTGGTTCCATATCTATTTAAAAAACCCCTAAGGGCTGGATTTTGTTTTCTTCTTATGCATACATACATTTCTCTCTGCCTTTTCTTAGAAGACCTAGAATCATTCTTGTTGAAGCTTACAAACTTTGGAAAACAATGGGTCTAAAGAGTAAAGTTCGAGAAAATTGGGAAGATGAAAATAGGGAGAGAAATAGGAAATGTTTCTGCTCTGATCAAGGAGTAGCTGCTCAGTTTCAGTCTAACTTGTGGTGGCCCAGATGCCAGTGGTGGACATAGTACAAGAACCTTGGCAATATTATACAAAGACATGGAAGGATACCTAGGCATAGTAGGCTGTGATTCTCAGCACCAAGGGTGGTATCTCAAGTAGTTTGTGACAGTTCTGCTGCTCTGACATATGGAAAAGACTCTTAGAAATTTTTCCTGATTTTAAACCTCAGATTGTAATTTATTAGATATAGCCTTCTCTCAAATTTCACTGCATTTATGTTGTTCTCCTTTTCCTGCAGTTTTGGCTCTAGCATTTCAAAAGCTACCCACAGATTTGGCCCTATGGCTTTGCCACTCTATGCTCTCCTCTGCTATGCCTCACCTCTCTTGCTAGTCTGTTTTCCCATAAGACTTTTCCCTCCACTGCTGTTCTGCTTCCTTAACCCAGAATCTCTTCCTCTGATGTTTTGCTCTTCTTGCTCCCTTGGAATTCATAATCTTCTTGTCCTACAGGACCTCTGCTCCCGTTATTTTACCCTGGAGATTTCCTTGTCCCCACTCCAATTCCTGGCAGGATTAGGAAGCAGTGACTGCAGGAGTGCCTTCCATCTGCAAGTTTCAGCACTGTATGCCCAAGGCAGCATGGAAGGGTTTGGTTTTTATTTTAAAACACTATTTGGGGGTAATAAAAATTCCCCATTAAGTTTTTAAAATAAAAATTAAGATTTGTTCCAGGGATAACCCCAGGGTTTCATTATTTCTCTTTTTTTAAAATACAGTATTCCACCATGAAGAGATTAGATCCATTCAAACTTCACATCCCCCACATCATGACTCCCTGAATATGCAATTCAATCCAATCATGTTGGATGAGCCACTGCGAGGGATAGGAAAAGAAAAAGGAAGACTGATCTAGAATTTCTTTTAGTTGGCATTACAATGGCACTGCTGATAGGGGCTATCTCGGAGGTTTTCTTGTGGCACTGGAATTGGGACAATCCATTTAAAACATTGGAGGGTACAAGGGCTGCCAGAATTTGCTCTCTCGAGTGTACTGATGTTACCTGTACTACTGTATATACAAGTGGCCCTCAATATGCTGATAACCATGTCTGTCCTCTAACAACAACAAACTGAACTAGTCCCTTTCTTTTTATTCTTGCCCCTTTGCCTGCTCCAGTTTTACTGGTTTTTCCCCGTCCTGTTTTCTCATTTTCTTCCCACTGCTGCTGGAAATTTAACAAGAAAATTTCCTTTCTTCAGACTTGCAGCCCCATCTGTAGCTCTTTCGATTGCTTTTACTCAGGGCTATCACAACTCTTCACTTTGAATTTTTATTAAAAATGCTTAAAGTGGTGTGGGGAGTTTATATTCCTGATCTAACTTTTTTAAGTAAAACAGGTACAGTTCAAAGCCAGGACAGCTGCTGGTAAGAGCCATTCTGAGTGCTGGCTGTCAGTTTGATTTTTGAAATGACTGCTTCCCTCTTCCCCTCCCACTGTAATAACTTCATGTTCAACACTGAACCTCAAAGCCGTGATGTCACCCAGGGCTGTATGTATAGCAAATGCCCACTTAAACATTACTATGCTTTTGAAACCAAAAAAATTGAAAAATAAGTTCATTCTTACTTTTCTGTCAGTAAGACAGCAACACCAGTGCTGAAAAAGATCTGCTTGTTGGCCAAATCAAGGCCAAGGATGGGAAATGAGGGCCTTCTTTATTTGTTTATTTTGTTGGTTGTTTTTTTGCTGTAGTTTCTGATCTGCTTAAAACCAGTGTAAAAAAATCAGATCCAGTCTGAGTCAAGTGTTAGAGCTGGTTCCAGCTCACCAGTTGTTGTAGAATGGGCACTCAGATCAGGGCATGGGAAGGAAAAAGCCTTTTCAGCCTTTGTGTACTGTTTGCATCCTTATGCACATACATATCAAGTTCCAAAAAATGCCAAGGGTTACAAATTTCAGGCTTGCTCCCTTACTGGTGAGCTTAGCGGTGCTATAGTAGTTTGAATAATCTCCTTGATACATAGTTTGTGTAACAGTTTTGGTCAGGAACCCAAGCCTCAAATCAGGCTCAGATTTCCCCAGACATGAGGATGGAGGGAGACAATGATTACACATAATACTGGAGGCTTGCTTTGAAGTTTTGGTCTGTAGGAGCTCATAATGCTCCTGACCTTGGGCAGCTCTGACCGGTATAAAGAACTTCTCTTGCAAACCTCCATCTTCACAGGTCAGCCCTTGCCTGGAGGAAATGGCATCGGTCTCCTTACACATGCAGTGATAAATGAACAGGACTCTGGTGATATTTAACCAAGTTTCTTGCCCAAATACATGAAGGAAAAAGGGAGTTGTCTTTCTCTGAGATAATCACAGGATGGTTTAGGTTGAAAGGGGCCTTAAAGATCATCTAGTAATGATAGCCTAACTAGTATTTTTTGTTCTGTGAGTCCTTGAATGTAGCTGCTGCTGCAATTATAAAACCAAATAGTCCCCTTTTGGAGAATTATTAGTATTGACAATGACACTGAGCATCAATTCATCAAGAGCCACAGTGTCAACTTCAGTTTGGTAGAGCAAAACAAACAGAAAACTGAGATGCTGTACTGGGGAGAGGGAAGAACTGCTCTGGGGAAGGCATTACATTAGGGGCACCTTTTTCTTTTAACAATAACATTTAATAGCCTTTAAAAGAGCATTTTCCCCATTCCCCCAAGTAATTTCTTGGCAGGGAGTTAAGTGAAAGGAAGAGGGTTTTTTCTAAGGGCTTTTATATGATACTAAATAAATCCAGCAGCCTTCTGAACAACAAACCCCTCCCCTGTGCTTCCCAGACTGTCTCTTACCACCAGCCCTGGAGTGGCCTGATGGTGTCTGACTGGTAAGTGCTGAAAGCATTACCAAACCACACTGAGGGCTAAGCTCTCCAGCAGATGCCAGATGGAACTGGCATCAAGTAATTATTATTATTATTTATTAATTATCCACCTGACTAATGTGCAGAGCAATTTAACGCCGTTAAAATGCACATTACAAATGGAAAACAGGAGGCCTTTTCTTGATGACTATGTCTGTTCTCCAGGGACAGGCACCTCCTAAACGGAGAAGCTTTGCCTGAGTCAAGACAGAAGGTGGTGGACTCCTGGTCACCTTAACAGTGTCTCTCCTGGTCCTCTTCCTTCTACACTGACCTTAAAAGCCCTGCTGTCATATATGTCATGTGGAGGAGGGATGGAGTCTGATGAGTTTGCCCTGCTCCTTTACAAATCTTGTCCCATATGTACAAGAGGCCCCGACTAGCTTTTCTTTCTGGATTCCATTGGTGCTCTCAGAGAACAGGACAAATTCCCTCAATATGGAATCTGGTTCTACTGCTGAAAGGAGGCAGTAAAGGCTGGAGCTGCAGATCAGCGTTGCGCATATGAACCTGATTTTTAGGATCGTGCCAATGAAAGAAGAAATATAAACAGCTGTTCACAGAATGACTGAGAGGTAACATATAGAGAGAAAACACCTTTTCCATCAACCACAGGTAGCATTATCCGGTAGGGGTCAAAGGTTGAGTCCTTTTTCCTTTCTCTGTCATGTTGTGGCTTGTGTAGCTATATAATTTGGGACCTGTCATGGTGTGGGGCTTAATATTGTTTGCCCTTAATGTCAGTTTTCCCTGCAAGCTGGAAGTACTCATGTGAGCACTGAATAAGTAATGGTTATAGGGAGAGCTGGGATGAAGAACAAGACATGCTGGGAGTTAGAGGAAATCAGATCAGAGAAACAAGCAACAGTAAAAATGTGGAACTTCTCCTGACCCCTTTTGCACATTTTTTCCCCTGAAAGTGTCTGCTCTGATGTTTATTCCCCTCGCCCCCTCCCAAGCTCTCATGTGGGCAGGAGTGCAGTTGCTGAGGGATTTGCAAGGATCTAGGAGTGTCAGAAAAGCCAATGCAGAGGTTTGTGCAACTGTTAACTACAGCTTTGGGAAACAGCAAAAAGGAGTCAGAAAGAAGTAAATCTACTTGTCTGTTCAACACCAGTTTGGGTGAGACAGACAGCTTTATACTAGGGTCAGGATTCCTTGGCCCAGCTGAGACTGACCCTGGTTTGGGTCCTGGAAATAGTGGGCATTTCTTACTATTTTGATCTTAACTGGCCTGAGGAACATTTTTGATATTGAATTTAAAAAATAAATAACAGCCCCTAATACTATATTCAGCCTGTGAACTGGACTGAATATTGTGCTGACGATCCAGTTCTTGACATTTGCATGCCAAGGAGCTATGTAGTGCAATGTGATATATATTATTCATGCTCTCATGTACCTCATTTTCACTCTGTGTGACAGCACTTCTAGGATCAAGGTTCAGCACACTTCAGTGGACCTGGAGGCTTTATGGTTCTGATGCCTGGAAGCAAAACAGAAAAGAAACATTTGGGATGTGAGGTGTGTTTTGCCCAATGGATTTTCACTGGATCATGCCAGTTAACCAGGTCTTTGGTCAGCACGCAAATAGGCACTATCTTTGGCTCAAGTATGCACCTTAATTAAAAGGATTCAATTAATGTAGATTAATTTAAGATTCAATTTTAAAAGACCTTAGTTAAAGCAATGAGGATGGCTGTGTAGACACTTTGATCTTTCTAAACTAGACTTTTTTAGCTGAGTTTAAGACATTTAGGCCAACGTGAGACAAGATGCTCACCAATTAGTAACAGGGGCTTAGCTCATCCTGGATAAACTGCTTTAAGTAAATCAGAATAAGCTTGTGGGCAGATAAGGACTAAATAGGTCAGAGACAACTGGTGTTGACTTAATAGATTTGCATTTCCCTCTGAGTTAGTTTAGAGCTGATGCCCTCACACTGTCGGGTGTCTTTGCTGATAGTGCTGTTTTTCAGAGCAGCTGTAAAGCTGAGTTCCTGACCAACTATAAAACCCCACAAAATATTCCTTCCCCTTTAAGTTGACCTGCTTCTATTTTGAATAATATTTATGTTTGGGTTTCTACATTTTAAATCAGTGAATCTGCCTTGTGCTTGTAACCCTGATCGTGGGTACTGATCAACAAGTGCACAGCATGGATCAAGAGGATGTTGAAAGGATGACTTTAAACTGCTTTTGGGGTGCTCTGCCCCACTCTTGGGGTACTAGCACAGTGTTATCTCCTGTGTAACACACAGCCAGGCAGCTCTAAATTATGCAGGCTGCCAACTGCCCCTTGCAGCTAAAGAACATGGACCTCCTCATCCTCTTTAGCAGGCTGAACTTGCCTTAGAGAAGGAGCAAATGTAAAGGAGCTGTGCTAATTCCATGTCTTGTGACAATCCTCCTGTAGCAAAAGATGCCTCTTTTTCCTGGCAGTGGGGCTGCCCCACTCCACTGTAATTGCAGAGCATGCCCAGGAAAGGTCTGGAGTGATGGTCACTGCCTGCACTGCGTGGTATTGGCGCCCATCAGTTTGAAATATTTCTGTGAGGTAATTTAACAGTGGGTGACAGAGATTGAAATCACATGTTTTTCATTTTCTTTTTATATCAAGTAGGCATTTTGCTGCTTTCTTCTAAGCAGACTCTGGAATGGCTGTTTCAGTGGTAACAAATATGTGCTCAGCAGTTATTAGCACGTTGTTTTTCAGAAGTGCATGTGAGAGAAACCGAGTGGATGGAGCCTCTCCCACTGCCCCAGACAATCTCTTTAAGAGGCTGACCATGGTGTCACACTGCTGCCCAAATAACTAATCATTGATAAGGCTTCTCAAAAACGATGGTATGTCTTTATCCTCATTATGTACACAACAAAATGGAGGCAGAGAGAAGGTCAGTCATTTGCCTAAATCTGTGCATTAAGTAACTGTCAGCCAGGGGTGTGAACTCAGAGCTGCCAGAACAGGAGCCCATGACCTGTCCCTTCAACCATTTTACTGCTGCTGAAAAGGTTATTTGACATTTGCATTCAGCTTGCAAAATGCTTTGGTTCCTGGCAGATTTAAAGGAATATGTAAAACATTAGGCTGAAATGTAAACAAGAGAAATTAAAACATTATACCCTGGGCCAAAATGGGCTAATCTAGGTAAGTAAAATAAGATGCTACAATTGATGAAAGCAAACACTTGGTTTTTGGAGACACTGACTTTTTATACAAGAAAAGAGCATCCAGGTCTGTAGGAGTTCAGACAGAGAGATTTGGGCTTAGTCCTTTCTGTCATTGTGATCCCTGTACTGTGGTTCTTTGTAGACTGCCATGAAGATGGAAAGCTACACCCAGTGATCATTTTTAATTAAGAATGGTTGCTATTATTTAGCTTAGTGACATGGACAGCGTATCAAGGGAATTTCTAACTTTGTAAGATAGACGGAATTGATGACAAAAGCCCTTCCTGAAAGCTAATTGTTTCAAGCATATCCAAAATTGTGCTTGCTTTGCCTGTGCCATTAATCAGAGAGTGGAAGTCAGTCAAGTAGGACACACTGGGTGCAGCATGCAGAGCTCCAGGGGCACACTGGTCAGCCCACACTGGTTTTGCTGGGGGTTTAGGCTGAAACTGAAGTAGCACACAAGATTTCACTCTGTTCAGGAACAGCTGTCCTGAGTGTCACAAGGACAAGGGACCAGTCCTGAAACATGGGCTCTGCCAGATCCCTTTGCTGCTTGTCCCAGATTTGTTCTCCAGGGGTTCATGACATACCCCATGGGGTAATTGAATAGGGGCACCCTGCCTGGCACTTGCTAAATGGGGTGCTTTTCTGCAGAAGGCAGCATTTCTGTAGGTCACTTTATACTGATGATGATTTACTGAGGAGACACTACTGGGTGTTTGTCATTGCCACGAGTTCAGTCCTGCCAAGGCATGAGGTGGGGCTATGGGGTGCTTGTGTCTAATCCTGGTGAACCAGTGGGTTTCACAGTGAGATGTTGGGTTGTACGTCTTCATCTTCTTGTCTTTTTATCTATTACAATCTTTTTTTTCGTATTTAAGTTTCAGGTTCTCTGTAATAGTTCTGTGTTTTTACCATGCTTAAGAAGAAAGGATCCACATTTATGAATAAAGACACAACAGTAACAATTCTTGCAAGAGTCTGGGCCATGCTGATAGTCATGTCAGAGGATGCAATTGAAATTAAGATTTTCTTTCTTTTCTTTTTTTTTAAATGTTCTTGTTGTGAGGAATGCTGGAATATTTCTAGGGCTAAAGAAAAAAAGCATGTCAATGAGGGGTTAAAAATATTGACTTTTGGTTCTTATAATAGGAAGACTTTTCTTAGTTCTGCAGGCAGGCTCGTATCAACTTTGAATTCAATTTAGGGATTGAATTTAACATGCGTAACCCACTGGGTTTGAAACTATAAAGGGACTTAAAAATGTACAACAGATAGGACCTTAGAAGTCTAAAGGATCCTTCACAAGATGAAAAGTATTTTATGTTGTTTGAGATACAGTAGTCTCTGAATTACACTTCAAAAAGCTTAACACATCCTTAAAATACATTCACAAGGGAAGATAATAATGTACAGTTTTAAATTTAGGCAGTGCATGTTCACCAATAAAGTTTCATCATCTTGAATAATTTAAGCTAGTGTGGATATTATCACTGAACTTACAGAGAAAACTGAAAAATGTGGAGACCCCTGCTTAGTGCTGATGACTGTGTAATGCTGTGAATGGTTGTAAATTCTTTAGAGAATCCACTGATGCATTCTTCTTGTATATTTATAACAAAACTCTGGTATTAAAGTTTCATTTTCTTCTGTTTTAAATCTAAGCAAAACCAGGAGTATAAAAGCCATCGAGGAATGCAGAAGTATTACTAATGTTTCAGAAAATTGAATTATTAACCATAACACAATAATGCTCAAGGCCTGCTAGATGTTGCCTACTGATCAGCCCGCCTTGAAATTATGTTTATTTGCTTAAGTGAGTTTTTGGTTTATATTCTGTGAAAACAATTTTTTTTTCCCTGTGCATGAACCCAAAATTGCTTAGTCTGTGTCCTTTTCCCTTGGATGCGATGCCATAGCAGCAGCAGCAGCAGCAGCACAGGCAGTTGCTAGCTAGGTAGCTTATTATTATGGTCACACTCCAGCACACAGCATACTTGTTGGAAGTTTCCAGAAATATTGCACTGCAGTCATTTTCCTTGCCGTTATGCTAATGGAATCAGGAAAATCAATTGTCCTTAAGGAACAGGGGAATGAGATGTGCTGTAAATGCCACAGGATGAGTGATTGGTTGATTGCAGGGATGGTGATTCAAACACGCCTCATCTCTACATTATCCTGATGAATTTTTATGGCCCTGCCTTTTTTTCTTCTATAGCTGTGGAGGAAGGTTTATGGCTTGCAGCTTTTTAGTTGATTGAATGCAGCTGGCATTGTTGCAGTGCAGAACAAATAGGTACTTTTTCTTTACAGCCTTAAAAGTAGATTGAAGAAATTGCACACCAACATTTTTGCAACAAAAGCATTCTTAAAAATGCAGATATTTTATGAAATTACTTTGCTCTCCTTCTCTACTGTCAGTAATCTTTCTATCAGAATAAAGGACAAAAATTGCTTGAGATTCTATATGAACATAGCTCCGATTTTTTATTCTTATCACAAAGAAAGCTAACTAAGGAGTTTCATTAGTATTCATTTTAGCCCAATGTAATTTTCTCTTTCCTAGTAACAAAAAAAGAAAAAAATGTGTGCCTGTAACACCACTGAACCAAAGAAGGTCATCCTAAGTATATCAGCATTTTCTGTAACTCTTTCAGATTGTATTCACAAGGTAGTAAAGATAACTGCTTCAGCTCAAATTATAATAGTTCTAGTTACAGACTATAGAACACTGCAACATAAAGGGTCTTATTTGATTGTATAAAACAACACCCATGATCAGCTCTGAGCACTGAGCTGCTGACAGCTAAAGCCAAACACATAGGAGCATTCTATTTATATCCAATTAATTTGCTGATAATTTATTCTTCCACTATACAATTTCCACATTACAGACAATGTTGATGTGACGTAGGGAGCCTTTTTTGTGAAGTGCCTTTTTCAGAGTTGGAAACTCAGCTTGTTTTTCCCCTTTGATATAGTAATCTTTAAGAGGCATGAAAACTTGGGTTACAGCATTTCCTTATGGAGTTACATTTTTACACCATCATGACTTTTTGACCATTTTCCCATTACACTCTGCATGTATTTAATATTCTCAAAAACAAGAGATCTGTAACAGCTGTGCACCGGGACATCTTTCTGACACAGCCATACATTTTCAGCCTGATTTATAACAACTTTGTTATTCTTGGGCCACTCCTAAGCAGTGCCTTCCAGCCACAGGATTTACCTGGTGATAATTACAGGAATCCATGAGAATTTAAGATGAACTCCAAACATTATTTTCCTCAGTGCCTGGATCTGCTGATGGTATCTGCAGGTGAAAGTGTGTGCTGTTGTTTTAAGTACAGAAGGCCTGATTTCACCACTGTGTTTAATCTCATATAATAAATTGCATCTGTGCCAAGCTGGTACAAAATATCACCGCTGATGTGATTGGGGAATTGTGATTAGATCACATTTTGCACTCAGTTTGCACAGGTGTTAATATCAGCATGAGTGTAAGAAAACGAGGAACACTAAAATGAAATCCAAATTCACAGTATTGTAAGGTTTTACTTTTACATGTGCATCATCAAAATGATAAAATGCCTCTAATACTTGGGTTAAAATAAGGTTTAACAAAATGCCAATGTTTGAAAGAAGCATTTATGTGTAACAGATTATAGTACACACCCTGAGTAAATGCAGGCTTAAGTAGGACATAAGTAACACGCAGCCCTTGTCCTGTGAATTTCACCTACTGACAGCATTATAAGGAGAAACAGAGGTACCAGATCGCAGGGCTTACCTCAACAGAGGAAATGAAATATGATTTCTTTAGCATTGTGATGACTCTGTTCACAGATGTCATAGATATTGATGACACTGTGTTTTGCTTTTTGCCGCCAGGTTACTGGAAGCAATTTTATTTTTATTCTTTTCATCCTGTTACCTCTGTTATCAACACTTCCCTACAAAATCTTCACTTGTGTTTTCTTCTCATTTCAGATACATACACAGATAAAATTATTATGAATTGCAAATGCCCATTATTGGAAATATACACTTTCCGGGTCTATTGTTTGTCAAATAGATTTACTAGAATTTAATTTTCTATACATGATATTGTTCTTTCCAGTGTCCTGGTTTCACAATTAAGCAATTTCCTCAAAATAATTTATTGGTAATTCATTAATGTGAAATGGTAATGACCTTCTCAGCTTATTTGTTAGTAAAGCTTCTTTATCAATCCGAAACACATAAATGTAGTTCTATTAACACACTTATAGTTAAAATGGTGAAAGTTATTCATGTTCTCTTTAGTCATAATGGTTTTGATGTGATGTCTGTCAGCCACAGGGAAGCAGAAGAGCAATAGCTGCGTCACAAGGGTTCATCAGGACAGATTCATGTCTTCCGAAGCGCGTGTGGCTTCCAAGGCGGCTTATATTGATAATGCTTTAAGAATGGCTTATTATCATAGTTAGGGAGGCAGCGAGCCAGGGTCAGCTTTCTCTGGCTAATACCAATAGTCCCTCTTGTTTATGTTCTGGTCAACCATCTAAGGGGATGCAAGGAAGTAGAAAGAAACCATTTTGAATGTTAACGAGTGAGAGAAAATCATGGCTCATCAAATTACAAAGCCCACGCTCGTTCTGGTGAGCAGCAGCCAGGAGATGTTCCTGTGTCTGCTGAGGCAGTTGAGAGATATCCCTGGTGGAAGTAAGAGAGCTCTAACAGTCCTGTCTCCTGTGGACGTTCACATTCTCACTGCATTTATTTGCATTAGGGTTGTTTGTGCTGTATTATGCCTGATTGAACCGAAGTCTCTTGGAGAGCAAAGTGCTTTTATTTTGACATTTTCACATGGAAGTCAGCCATCACCCCTATAAGGAGAGTAAGCAAGATTTATGATGGCAATATTGATTTCCTTTATACTCTGTTATAAAATACATCTAAGCACAAAAGATAAGCTAGACCTCTTTGTTTGCTCCTTCTTGTCATCTGATGTCAGGACTTGCTGGAAGTGCCTTGATATTTTAAATCATGATGCAGTGAGGAAGGCAATTTGGGATCGTCTGTACATGTTTATATCTGTATTTAAAAACCTTAGAGGGTGAGATCTTCAGCAAGACTGAACAGAACTCCCAGCCTGTGGGAAGGGCAAGATGCCTTTCCAATGTCCCTGTGTTACTTGTCTCTTATCACCTACGCCAGCTCTCTAGTCTGCCCTTAACTAGTTGGCCAGGCCAGGGCAGATACCTCCAGTGAATTGAAAGCTGTCTGAGCTCCTCTGCTCCAGTGCTGGGAGAATGGCCAGATCTGGGATTTTGGGAACATGTTTATGCCTCTCTCCTTCAGTATCTGCAATGAGGAAGCTGGAGCAACATCCTATCCAGTGATTGCTGATCTGAACAAAAGATGTGGGCCTGTGTTCCCAAACGCTTTGTGTACACGGTTTGTGTCAGCCGTGGTTACTCTGAATCTCTGAGCTGCGGCTGGTTCCTGATAATGTGACTGACAAATATCTCTTTGCAATGAGAACGCTATCAGCCCAACAGCAAAAGATGAGTAAATTAAATCTTTCCAGAACTTGACTTCTGGTTATTTGGTTCCTCCACCTTTTGTTTCATTTATTTGCTTCATTTATTATGGGTCTGATTTTTTACTCCCAGGGTAAGTTCACTGAGGCAGGAACAGCAGGAATGCAAAGTCAAATAACCATGTTAACAATACTGTGACTTTTTGCCATTTGCCAATTTGCAAAAACTTATTGAACACGTTGAAGGTAGCTGGCATAAATAATGCAGCAACTCCACATTTTCTCCTCCTCTCCTTGGATCTCTCCTTATTACACGTACCACTTCTCCTGACCTTACAAAAGAATGAGTAACTTGTTTCTGGAATAGAAGTCTTTCTACTCTGGGTTTAAACTGAAAATAGAACCCAGCTCAAAAAACAGAAACTGAAATTCATGATTGTCTCCAATGTGTATGTATCACAGGGTGCTATGTGTCTTACTATTCCTTATTGGAAACCAACAACAAAGGAGAGAAGTGCCAGTTAACCTTGAAGTAAATTAATTTGGGAACAGAAGAACATCCTTTTGTGACTCTCCTTAGTTAACGTGTACTATGAATAGAAAAATAACAAAACCGGGAGGATCTGATTACTCTAAATAATCCCACTAGGGGGTGCAACAGAGTAAATTATTTCTTTCATGCAAATGTGTTAAACTTGCTGAGAATCAGAATTATTCCTTGTAACTGAGCCAGTGCCAAGAGTGACTGAAGCCCAGAATGTGAGATATTGTCTGCCTGCTACTCCTCGGTCATCAAGGCTAAGGCATCAAGGCAATTCTTCTGGTAACTGGGCACTACCTGAAGTAGAGAGCTTTCTGCTGAATTGTTCACTTGAGAAATCTGTGTTCTGTGCAACAAGGAGAAGTCAGAATTATCCATGTTTGATTTGAAATTAGATACATACATAGTTTTCATATGGAAATATCAGATATGTATATTTTTCTGAAGCTGATATGGCTCTTCTAGTCTTTATTTTCATTTTAGAGATGCTATGAGTGGCAAAAATAACAAGTAAGAGCCATTTGATGTTTCAGTTTCTTCCTGTTCTGTTTTTATCATGCTTAATTTCCCTGCTATGCTTTGATGTTGTGCACCCACTTTTAGCTGTAAATGCAGATTTCACATATTGTGTATGTTTTAACAGAGGAAGAAAGATTTACTGGTATCACATGCAAAAAAAAATCAAATTAAAAAATTTAAAAATCCAGATATAATTACACAGTGGCATTCTATTTTAATGAAAGTTACAGATGGATGCAGCTTCTGCTATCCAATAACTGCTGATGTGCAGCCAAGGTGTACCCTGTACCAACATGCTAACACTGCTGAACCATTTCTGTAAAAATTACCTTTTCTCCATCAGCACTTATCTGTAAAGTAAGTCTATCTGTTTTTCCTTTTGTTATATTAAAAAAAATATAAAAAATCCCTCAAAAAGCTATTTATAAACTAAGTGACTTGCAACTCCTTGCTGGATTTACAAAATTATTGACTTATTTTAATGGTGCAGCATGAATAAAATTTGGGTGCTTCGGCTGGACGTTTGCTTCCAAGATTCCTTGGCCAAGGGCTGCAAAGGGGTCCTGCATGGAAAACAGAAGTTCTTGCAAGTCCTTCTGAATACAAACATTTAATGAGAGATTGTGCAGGTATTTTGCAATGCAATAACTGATTGATGTGTGCATGTGCATGTTTATGTGTGTGCAACACCCACTCAACCTCCAGCTTTGTATGCTATCAGAGAAAAGATAAGTTGAAATAATATAAGGGTCTGGTGTAAATTGAAGAAATGTGGGGAATTCAGTTAAAGGCTGAAATGTCATCTTCAGTTCACCCCTGCTGTACTTGGTTATTGCAGCACACTTGGTACAGAAGGTCACCCACTGCTCAGAGTCTCGTCTAAGAGAAGGCACTATTATCTCTGATGTGCAGGTACAACAGGGTAAGTGAAGGATGATGTTTTGGCCCAACTTTGGAGTTTTCCTGATTTCACTCAGTTTAAATGAATCTTTTAATGAAACTTTGGCAGGTTTGTCCTACAACTGAGTCTCTCTTCTGGATTTTTTTGTTTTGTTTCTTTGTTTACATGAGTTTGCAAGCTTTTTATTTTGTGTGTTCATTCCATCCGTATATTTATGAGTCTGAGTTATCAGCATAATTCCAGTGACCAGCCCTAAGTGCTATAGAGGTGCCATTCTTTCCCTGAAGTACTTTAAAAAAGATTTAGAATAACCATGGGCTAGTGTTAGACATACTGTCATTTGAGCAGGTATTTACTGCATATTTGAAGGATTCTTTTATTGTGCAGAGTTTGATTCACGTAGTATTAGTTTCTCTGGTGTTCAGTCTGTGAAATCTCCTTGCAGTCCATTCTGTCCAGTGGCTGCAAAGCCAAACATGAGAGATCTTTCCTCCGCAGCAGCAAATATCTAGTTCAGCCAAAGAAGCCCTCTGACAGCATTCGTAAAGGTTGGAGTTGCCAGGATCAGTTAAGGTGCTTGGAGATCCTGGTTGTACCCTGAATCTTCCCATATACAAATTCCCTCCTGACTGTTTCAGAGAAGACTTTTAAGAACCTTTGTCCTTTGATTCTGGAGGCTCTGAGTGATGGGCAGTTCTGCTTTAAAGGCCAGATTGGAGTGGCTGACCTTGTTTCCCTTAATCGATGAGAGAAGGAAAGGCCAGTAGCTGGGATAAATGCCTTGCCCTTGCTTAGGGCAGAAATTATCTGAAGAGCCAGGAGCAGCAATAGAAAGCCCAGCAGCAGCACTTCATACGTGCATACAGAACATCTGTGCTCAGCACTAGGACTGTTAAATGATGTCTGCTTTATCATTTATCAATTTCACACTTGGTAATTAGTTTATCTTTTCATTGCTGTTTTAAGAAAGCCTGGCCTCCCACGTTCCTGGCAGCTTTTGTTCCCTCCTGCCCTTCCCTGCCCTCTCCCCCATTACCGTCCTTCAGTCAGAGGGAGGTCAGGGAGGCAGGCTTGGTGTGCCACATAACTGAGTAGCTCCAAGAGTGTAAGATCAGAAGTGGAGTGGGAAGGTCCTAAAATAGATTTACTGCCAATGAAACACAACCATTTTTCCTTTGTGACGTTCATTTTGGGGCTCTTACTCCCTCTTAAGCTTTGCTAGTTCAGCTGCACGTGGGCTGTGCAAAAAAGGAACAGAAGCAAAACAAACCCAAACAAAATAATATAATTGCCACTTTCTCATGCTGGTCACAGGTTATGCTTACAACACAAAATTAATACCTCTGGTCTGCAGTATAAAAAGGGATCTCATAACCTTGTCATTTCTGCATGTTGTGGTTGAGCCAGAGTGATTTCAGGGGAAGTCACAGAAATTTCTGATTTTGAACTACCTGGTCTGCTGAGTTTTCAAACAACTATTGCTTCAGATGGCACATTGCTGTGCAGCTATCATGCTAAGGGCTAAAAAAAAATCATTTTGAAAGCTCTTCCAGCTTTTGGCACCTAAATCCTTTGGCATGTGGATTCATTTAGAATAAATTGACAGTCAGATCAGCAGACCCAATATGTGCTTCATTAAGTGTTTGACAAAGACATGTTAGGCAGTAATCAGTGCATGAGGCTGTTGATGCTTCTGTAGTAGTAAGTAGTACAGTGTAGTACCGGGCATCCCAAAAGGTTAACATCTGTCATCAGAACAACTATGCAGAATACCCTGCTACAGATGTTGGAGAGGCAGCTGCATCCTCCAAGATGTGGCCATGCAGTAACCAGAGGCATAAGCTTACTTTTTAGTGGAGATCTTTGAAACAGAATGGCATGGCATGAAGCCAGCATGTCTGATTTGTGTAGGGTGATATTCCTGTCATAAGAATGGCGCTCTGTTGTTGTGTAGAAGGTGGATACCAATATCATGGTGCATATTTCAAATTGCTTTTCTTGTCCATGAGAGGATCTCTCTTTATGCAAATACCCACTGAGGTCACAGGGAGCTTGTTTGCATGTGGTCTTGGTTATGTACTCTTGGGATGTGACCTTTCTAAATCAGTCAGCACTGAAACGTAAGCTTCTCCAGGAGACCATATAGAAACCTCCTCTGGAATATCTCACTTCACAGTGGAAATGCAGGATTCAAAATATCTTTCAGTGGGTAAGAAAATCCCACCCTAACTAGAGACAGACAGATAAAGGTTATAACGCCTTCACCAGTAACTAAGAATACCCGTATTTGGAAAACAAGGTCTGGGCAAGAGTGTTTTCAGTAATTTTTAATGAAATAAAAAGATGGGAAGAGGCTGAATTCTGTCAATATGTGAGTTGGAAAGTCTGCACTACAGATATGCTGGAACAATGTCTGTGCAGGGTAGATACCTGCAGTGATGACCTTGGCTTAGGGGGACTGGGCTGTAACTGTCCCAGGCAGCACGTTCACCTCATAAGGAAGGAAATCTGAACTAGATGTTTAGTGGAGTATTCTGTAAACACTGTCAATCCTTGTCAGTTAAGTGGGTGCATTGGCAGGCCCATGTCTAGATAGTGTCCTCCGTGACTCACCTCTGCACCGAAACTGCCCATGGTGGCACTGAGAAACTGAAGGGCTTTTTATTAGACGTGCAGCATCTAAGTAAGAAAACATTACGGTTTTGAAGTTCAGTGCCTTGTTCTGCCTATGATTTGTAGGACAAAGCCAAGGCACAGATGGAAGATAGGCTTGCAGAAAAATTTTCAGGAAGGAGAAGCCAGCTTTGTCTTGAGCAAACTGCATGGAATGCTGTTTCCTTTGAGATAACGTCTGGGACCAAACCTGTTTTGCACATCTGAGAAAGCCTCCTTTACTTACATCACAAAATTCTGATATTATTTAGGATTATTATTCATAGATGTTTTTAAATAAAGAAACCTAGAAGATTTTTGTAGGTAAAGAACTCAGCTGTAGTAATTGGTAGTGGAAACTGTTCATTAATTAGCGGATTTTTTTTTTTAATTCTTATATTCCTAAGAATAGTATCAATTTTCAGGGAACACATGGCAATCACTTGTATGTTGACATTTCCTAGAAAAATCAGTTGGATACAGTGTAAAGGGAACATTGTCTAATATGCAGAAAATTATTTGTGATTTTCTAAAATTTTAGCTCATTCTTCTACTCTCCAATCCTTCTTCACACTTTGATGTTTTCTTTAAAAACACTGAAATACTTGTATGGTACAGAGTTTATAGGGGTTGTGACAGTATAAAACATACAAATTTGCCCATTGTGGACATATTTTCTAGTTCCCCCTGGAAGAATGGCAGATGTGCTATCTTCTCTGTGCAAATGTTCTGGATAAGACATGTGCCTGATATTCCTGACATGTTTGCAACAAGCGAAGGGAACCCCATGGCACACCTGTGTACAAACAATGGCCTGGAGAGATGTTCAATAGTATCTAAATACCAGTTTGGTCTGCCAGAAGTGCAGCCCGAATTGGCAGGTTGAGATAAGCAGAGGATGATTGCATATCTGAATGGGAGCACACTGATTGACTTAGGAAAGCTGGCTTAGTTCAGGGAAATAACTGGCAGGTGTTTTGCCCTGTTTGTTGACTTAAGTGATGCAAGAAATGCTGAAAGCTTGTGAGATACCTTTAAAAAATCTGTATGTCACAGACTGCATGACTAGTGCTCAATTCAAAGACAAATAAGAAAATGGTTTAGATAGAAGTCTGTACAAGTTAAAGAGCTGTTAAAGAATAAAAGTAGTTCATGATGGGAGGAAGAAACTGAAGAAGAAAATGTGAGGATGTGCTTGGGTACACAAAGATGAAATCAGATGAAATGCCACATATGAACATTTGCAGGGTGACTGAAGCCCCATTCAGCCAGGAGTGGCAAGAAGGCTTTGCTCAGTGCCAAGTTCACTTGTTGAAACTGTGCTGTGGGGAAATGAATATGAAGACGAGATGAAGAGATGTTTTGGCCTTGTGATGACAATGTGCACATTTTAATTGTTTGACAAATCGCATGTAAGTCAAGAGCCATGAGAGGGATATAGGCTCAGTTTCAAAAATTATCTGCCTCTGAAAATTAGGTCTTCACACCCAGAAATAGAAACCTAAGGCAGAGCCCATCGAAGCCAGTGCACAGGCTGTCAGCCCCGTCGCTTCATTTGGAACGCCTTTGAAAACAGGAAAATTATGGTAGGGAAGCAATAAAGAGCTCAGTTATCTGCTGCCTTTCACTTTGTCTTGTTGCCTACACAGATGCAGAATGCCAAATTTCTGCTGTTTCTCTGGCAGTGACTCGCGTGGGTGTACTCAGCACTTCCTTATTCGCAGGAAGCTGCGGGAGGGAGGAGAATTAGGCCCATGGCCACTTCTGGGGTGTGCTGTGCACAGAGGATGTCATGCAGCAAACAGGGATGTGTGTCAGCAAGAGGCAGTGCCTGACGTTCTGTGGAGCTGGGCGCTGGAGCACAGAAGACCTCGTCAAATCAAAGATTTTGTTCAGCGAGAATGTTAAGTGAGCCAAAAGCTCCAAGAACGTTGCTGTGGGCCCCATCTGGGAAAATGCCACAGATGAGATATTGTGGGAGTATGTAAGAGGATAAGTGGTAGGAAAAATGATATCTCAACATATATAAATCCTCAAAAATACATGAGGGTATAAAGTCTTAATATTAATTTCAGTGATATTCAGGGAGTTTTTTTAAAGTGGTACCTCTAGGGGCTGAAGTAAATAGTCCCCCTTAGTATAAACGTTTGATTGAATTCCCACTGTGCCAAAGTCATTGGGTATCACTAGTAGTCTGGAGTTACATGAACTGAAATAATGATTAGTGTAATCGAATCCAGCTCAGTGCTTCAAGGCAGAAACTGATCATTTGCGGACATCAGGAAGAAAATTTTCCATCCCTGTGCAGGGTTGCTTAGTGGGTGAGGTCCATTATGGAAAGTGTTTGTTTGGTTTAGTTTTTCATTTCTTTCACAGTTCACTCAGGGGAGATTACCAAGTCATGGACTCATCTGTTGACGGGAGTCATTACAAACAATTCTCAGGAGATCTCACTAGCGAAAAATTAGTGAAAGATGGTAAGAAAATCTCACCTGTGTTAGTTTCCTAAGAACTAACTAAGGGCAACATTGTGGACCAGGCTTTATCCCTGTACTGGGGAACAGGTGTGCACCACAACCTATCTTACACCTCTGCATGAAGTGTTGGTACACCAACACCTGGGCAGAACACCAGCTGTTCAGACACACCTTGGAGGGGATGTTGGTTGAAACCTGTTCCCAGTTGAGGCTGTTGGCCAGCAATCAGGAGCTTAAACTGGCACAGGCCAGCAATAAAGAAACATCCAGGGAAAATTGGGAAACTATGGTTCTGAGGCACTGAAATTTTTAATTAATACAATAATTGTATTAATTTGGCCAGAGGAGCTAGACGGTAGTGCATCACTTGCACTGTAGTGACTTCTCCTGTTGCTCCTGAAGGGCAGCCTCAGTGGAGCCACTCTGTGCACTGAGAGCAGCCATAGAGGGAGATTGTGGCCAGCTAATGTACGTTCACATCATGCCTTACTTTCTTCTGATTTTCTCAGAGGGCAAACCCTCGGAAGCTAGTCTTGAAAATGCTGTAGACAGCTCAAGATGCTGACCCAACATGAGAGGTATTTCCTCGGGGTATCATAAAGAAAAAAACAAAACCTCTCTGAAAGCCTTAGCAAAGAGAAGGAGAAAGATCTGAGAGAAATGTATTTTGAATAGTCCCTAATTTTAACACTGGAGTGTCACATACATAATCCAGAAGGACATCTCTTCTACCCAAAAGGGCTTCGCATTCCTCCTTCTTTAAAGTCACATTCTTAGGTGGGTTATTTACAGCCTTTGCTTCCATGAATGACAATATCGATAAATTTCCATAACCACTGCCAGTAAGAAAATGTGTAAATTAAGAGAAACATTTTATACTGAGCCATATAAAAAAAAAAAAGAAAAGAAGAAACATTTCCCCCCTCATTTTTTATTAAACCAGAGGTACAGAATTCCTCAGGCACAGGTCTTCACTGGAAATTTTCCAGCCTGAGCCTCATTATATAGAGCATTACTGCATTAGTGTAAAATCTCCTATTGATTTTAGCCAATGTGATCTGCTGGGAAAAATACTCTGTTGAAGGTTTTAATCACAGCTGTAACCTCCAAGCAGACTGGAAAGGGGCATGGAGCTGGTGAAGAAGATAGATCATTCACCTAAAATGATCCCATTAGTGCACCCAGAGCAGGCAGGTGGACAGCTGTGTTTCCATCCAGGAGCACCTTT
Source organism: Pithys albifrons albifrons (assembly GCF_047495875.1). NCBI lineage: Eukaryota > Metazoa > Chordata > Aves > Passeriformes > Thamnophilidae > Pithys > Pithys albifrons. The sequence goes on along the minus strand of NC_092467.1, from coordinate 27,120,696 downwards.
GAGGCTGGAGAGAAGGAGTTTATCGTGCACCTTCCTGAGCCAGCTGGTGATCTGTATTTCAGGAGAGTGCCAGCTAGCTAACACAAGAGGGTTGCTGTTCTGGGTATTCTGAAAGGAGTCTCAGGAAGTGGATATATTTTAAAAAGGGACTTGTGCTCTTTGCTAAGCCTGTAATGAGAGCAATCAGAAAAGCAAGATGACTCCTCAGACAACATGTACTGCTGGATGCTGAAGGGACAAATCTGAGGTAGACTAATGAGATGGACTAATGGATTAAATGCATTTGTAATGTAGTTGCCAGTTAAATTTTTCACTGACTCTGAAGATGATATGGAGTTTTCCAAATCTCCCTTGTGTGGATGTACCTTTAAACCAAATATGACATTTCAGAGGGTAAGAAGTGATGAACTGGGGACAGATGTGTTTGTGATCATTTCTCAGTATGCAGATGCTGAAGTGTTTGTCAGCAGTGAAACATTTGGGGTGGAGGGTAGAAAAGAGTACCCTCAGCACTGTAAGTTATGGAGAGAAGGAGAGGGGTGTCTGACTGGCCTCAGCTCTCTCAAGTGCTCCTCTCCAGCAGTTTTGGTGCGTGGCTCACAGATTGTAGCTGTCGTGGCTCACACATCACAAAGCCATGCATTATAAATGTGTCTGTCTTTTAACTCGAGGCGCAGGAGAAGTACAAAGATAAATTAGGTCCTCCCTAAATGAAGGAGTGGATGACTTTCTCAAGTCACATGAGACAAATCTCAAGCATGCAAAGCACAGGCACAATCTCTGGTAAAAGTCATGTGGCCTTGGTCTCTGCATTGGCTCACCTGGAAATTCATGGAGTTATGCTGCAGCCCTTCTTGCAGTCCTGACTGCAAAGTTTGTGTGCTGGGGAGAAGTGGGGCTCTTGCCCTTCTGATATATGTAAGACACCCAGAGCATGTTAATGCTCCTGAATGAGTCCAGAACCCAGGATCCAGCTGGAAGCTGCTTTTTGCTAACACAGCCTTAGTGTGAGTGCACTGATGATTGAAACTATCAACTGGAGATCTGGGAGCAAAGGTGTGAGGAGTACTAATATATCTGCAGAAAACAGCAGTTAATTAGCTGCCTGCAACTTCTAGTTGTTCTTAACCTGTAGCACCCTTATGAGCCTTTCTTATTAAGAGGTGACAAGGCCATCACCCCTGTAGGTATTTTGGTGCCTGGATTTCTGTGGGAGTTAGGTGGCTCAACACTTTTGAGTCTCTGAGTCATAGTTCTTTCAGTTAATGGATTTCAGCTGCGAAAGTTCTAGTCAGTTGTGAATCAGATGACTGTGTTGTTACTGGTTATAAACGAAGCACCTCATCTTGGTCAAAACCAATGCTTTTCTTCATGTGCAGTATCTCTAAAATCTTCTGTCTTGTTTCAGTCCTCTCAAAGCTATTTCTTCTGTCACATGGAGAAACATTCCTATTTCTATTAGTGGTGATGAGAAGTAATTAAGTCTACAGCACAGGGTGACACCATTTTTGTGGGATTTTCTTGCAAGCCTGGGAAAATGGCCAAACATACTGTCCTTTCTAAGCTTAGAACAGGGCCTAGAAACTGGGTAAACTCTCAGATTTCAAAAGCATTCACCTTTCCTTAAACTCTAGATGCTACATTAGTTTTAATAAGGTGCTTGCTGACCTAAAATGAAAGTAACATTAGTGTGATTGTTGCCTTTTGTTTAAATCTCTGTGGAATCCCTCAGATGGGGAAAGATTCCAGTGTAGTAAAGGACATGTCAGACATCATTTTTGTTTGTGAAAACCTGAAAGTGATACTGACTGGAACCCATGTACAAACAAAGGTGAACCTGTCTAATGAGCTCTGTTTTCAAGACAAAGGAAGAAAAAAAGAAGACAGCTAATACGTTAATATTTTATTTTTATGATCAACATTTTATGCATAGCTGATTTGATGTAAAAATAAATACATCACTTTTAACTTGCTCTCTTTGCTTTTCTGTGGCAGGTTAGTCATTTATAGAACAGAGGGACTATAAACTCTGAGATATTTTTCTGAGCTTGTGTGATAAAAACACAGTGTAATGTTAGTCCCTGATTAAAGCCAATGTATATGATGATAATTTAAATAACAACATTTATCTATTCCTTGCAGAGGACAGTGTACACAGTACAAGGGTATCACTACGTGCTCAGTAGCAATGTAAGATGACAAGTTTATGTTCCCAAATTTTAGTGAAGTTGTCTTTAAAGCAGAAGTAAACACAGACATAATATTTTTCTTGTAATCACAAGGTTTATTTATACACCAGGAAACTTGTTGATGTTTACTATTTTCTCAAAAGCCTTCAGTACTAATTTCTACCAGCGAAAGCTGATAGAACAGCTAAAATTGTTGACAAAGTTGACAAGGAGCAAAACTGAACTCTGCCAACAGGCAATTTGTGACTCTGTTTGGTGTTTTTGCTTTCTATAGGTAACAGCAAATGTCAGTGTGGATACACTCAGGAAACTCATCGCTTGACCTTAGAAAGAAGGGTGACCTGTCCTTTAATGGAAACCTTTTCCTTGCTGCTGGGAAGGGGTTTAAGAAGTCACTGGACTTCATCTTGACATTTCAAACACATTTAGCAGTGCTCAAATGGTCAGGCTGAGTGGGAGGGAGGTGGTTGTCATGAGCCACCAAACTCTGTACTCAACAGGTTTGGGAGGTGTGGGTTTGTTTCTTAGGGCAAGGAAGAATAAAACTCCTTTGGCAGCAGAAGAGATGAGGCTGGACAGTCTCAGGAACAACTTGGCAGGGCACAAGGTAGGATCAAAATAAAGTGGCTTCAGTGAATTGAGACTGTTTGCTGCTGATAGCTCCTGCTGCCTGCTGACGCTGCCAGGCCCCAGGCAAGAAGGATATTCATAAAAGAATGTAAATTGGATCTCTCAGTATAGTCAAGTATTTAACTCACTGCCTGTGCTGGTCAAAGTCACAGGCTTGGACAAGGACTACTAAACTGCTTCTTGAAAACACTCTCCTATAAAAATACTGTAATAAGAGATTGCTCTTGTTGAGAACCTGAGTCTTGGCTGTGTTTTGGTTTGCATGGATCTATTCAGAATCAGGACTGGCCTTAAACAGCCTTCCAGGGGCAAAAGGTACAAGCTGGAGTTGAGCTTTAAGTGAGGTAGACAGTTTTATTTGTGAATAGAAGTTGTTTTAAGTTGTTTTGAGGAGTTACAGGGAGTTCAAGAAGGGTGAAGCTGTTTGCATACATATAGCTAGAGACAGGATTATGTAGTTCTTGAATGACTGGTTTGATCAGCAATGTTTACTCTCATGTTCTTTTGCTTGTCTTTTCAGAGAACAGAGAAAAAATGCTTTACAAGAATTCACTTAATATTTCTTACAACATTTTTTAACTTGGCCTTTTTTAGTATTTGAACTTCAAAAATAGGGCACTGAACTATCATTTGATTATAAACTTCACTGTATCATTTCACTACTGCAAGAAAATACTCCCAACACATGAATACCAATTAGTCCACAGTTGTTTATAAAGTGCCTAATGGCTGGAGCAGATCAATAGAGTTAACAAATAAATAAACCACAAGGCAACCTGGCAAATATGGGATAAAGAAAATATGACAGCTTAGATTCTTTACAGAGGCATAAATCCCATCTCCCACCAAGATAATAATAAATAATAAACTTTTCATTTTAGTGTAAATATATGAATATATGAATTTATGTTAATGCTGCTTGTACAAGACATCACTATGAATATTAAGAAAGTGCAGCTAATGCTTTAATCACAGCTGTAGTTTACATTCACAAAATATTTGGTTCCCTATGGTCATTTAGGAGTGTAAACAATTTAATTTTTCTAAATAAATAACTGTAATGAAATAGGTTTGCAAATTGCTGTGCTGTTGATCTTCCTCTAGGAAATACTACCCTTTTTCAGGCAATTTGCAGGTTCTTGCCTGGAATGGTTATTTAGACGCTCTGACATTCCTCCTGTGTCTGGCCATGCCTTGATGGCAGGGGAATATTTTAGATTGCGACTTTCCAGGTGCTCTGCTGCAAGACAGCACCTCTCACTCAAACCCTTCTTTTGAAAAGAACATTTCTGCTTCCTGAAGGGCAGGAGGGAGATGGGGAAAACCTTCTAAAACCTGATCTCTGAATCTTCACTGTATTGTCGCAGAAATGTTCTTGAGAGTCAGATTTTGGCCCTGACTGGCTGTCAGCAGGAGCAGCACATCTGAGAATGTGAGAGTCCAGTTCCCCACACAGAGTGGAGGGTGTGGGACTGAGACCTCTTACAGAACACTTTATACAAGGAGTTATAAATGAATTCTAAACCTGTTTTTAGTCAAAACATGCTAAGCATTGAAACAGGATGAGCATGAAGATCCAATTCAACTAAGTATGGGGCAGGACATGAAGTCTGTTAAGTCCATGTGGATCAAATAATTGCTCATTCATGCAAGTAAATCCTAGTGAAGTTGGTTGCTGGTCCTGAAGACAAACCCCTGTGCTTTCTTTAGCCTCATGCCTATGAATCCAGAATCTTAGTTTGATTTTCACTTAGGGAAAAAAGAGAAAAAGGCAACTGCCAATCTATTGTGTAGTGTATCTTTTTAGGTTCACTTTATCCTCTCCTGTGTTCCTGACCCACTAAAACAAACTAAAATGAACATGCCAAGAATTACAAAAATGCACTGCAGACAAAAAAATGTGCACTGCACCATTTGATTGTGTGGTCTGTGGGATTTAAACATGTGCCTAAGCACTTTGCTGAATTTTGACTTGAATATTTACTCATGCAGTAATTGAAATAGTTTTTATAAATGGATATTTTAATTAGTGTACTGTAGCATCATTCTCTGCCCAGGCCAAACAATACGTCATTATCATGCTATGATGGATTAAGATTTTGCCATGTCCTATTTAAATGTCTTTTTGATAGGCTGTTCAGAGGAAGGAGATATGGTCATTTAATTACTGTTTTAAAGAAGAAAGGTCTTCTTTCTGGCTATTTTGGAGAAGAAAGTTAAATTCTGATAATTTGCTTTACAGGCCCAGGTGTCCCCAGGTGAACTAGACAAGGGCATGCTTCTTTGGGAATAGTGGTATGTCTGGAGTAGGAGATAGGTGGTTCTTAGGGTCCAGATTTAGGAGTTAAGGACAATAGCATGCTAGAATTCCAGCACAGATCTCAAAAGGGCTCTTGGTGCTCAGTGTTTGGCTACTTAAAATTAGGTTCTTAATTGTGGGAATAGAGTTAAAAAGTAAAAGGCATGTGCTTGAGATTTCTGTTTGTGGGCTAAAGACAGTTAAGCCAACAAACATAGCAATGGGAGGGAACTTAAACTAGGAAATAGTGCCAGTGGAAACATCAAACCCCTGGCTCTTTTGTATTGAAGGAGTTTTTGAGGTCTGTAGTCAGTGAACTCTGTGAACAACGTACAAAGACAGTAATACTTCCTGTGCTTAAAATGCACAAGGGGCATGGGAGGGAACAGGACAAAGCGGCAAAAGGCTTGTGATGAGAATGTTCTCAGAATGAAGGAATTTAGGTTAAATTTTGCTCCAACTGAGGAGATTCAAACATCCACCTCCAACCTTCAATGAGAATATTCATCCTATCTGTAAATTGGCTGTTTTACAGAGGTAGCAAGAGATGCCTTCCACATCTCCAAGTGAAAGTGGGCCAATGCAACTCGTTTGCCACTTGACAAGTGGAGGCCTAAATCTTTGCATTATTATAGTCAAACAAAATTAAAAAAGGATCAGGGTGTGCAATAAATGAAGTCATCCAGGCAAAGCAGAGTTACATTATTAGAGTGATTAGTTTTCTGGACATCAAAAGAGGCAACAGTGGAGCTCAACCAAGGGGACTTTATTAACACAAATCTGCAAACATCTCCATAGGAGCACTGTGCTCCAGAGTTCTCAACAACCCTAAATATGTCTCAGGTAAGTCAAACTATGCCTTCTGTGTGCCAGGGGAAGTCCAAAAGTTCCTGACCTCATTGCTGGAAGCAAGAACAAATAGGCACTGATTAGACTCAAGTTAAGGGTATTTCACCTGAGGGCTCATTAACTATAAGAGAAAGGGAATTGGGATGCCTTTTGAATGTAATAAAACACAGTGCTTGTACTGTGAAAAAATACTGCCTTGATGGCAAAAAATGTATATAATGAGTTTTGAGCTAAAATTATAAAGATACAGTTTAAGAAACAAATTTCCAACAAATAACAAGTAACAACTACAAAAGCTAGCATTAAGAAAGTTTGCAAATATTAATGTGGGTACCAGAAAACACAGAACAAAGCAAAAATACAGCATAGGGGTAATGTATAGTTTAAAGTTATGCCATAATTTGGTATGATGTTGAATATAATCAGAAGTCTGACTAGCAGATATGGAGATATTCCCCACAAGGATAACGAGGAGATACTCCTAAATAAAGATAAAGCTTAATATTGCTATCAAATATGGAAGGAGTAAAAAAAAAGAAATCGGCATACCAGATTTTAAATATGGAGTTAAAGCAAGCTATTAAAAGATACCCTTTATTAAAAAAACCCTAACAAAACCAGACCTCACCAAACCACACACCAAAACCAATAAAAATGGGAAATGTGGTTAGTGACTCAGCAGGAAGCTCACCTGAAGGAAAAAGAAATAATGACACCAAAAGGCCACTGGGAGCTGTCTGTAGGAATGGTTTCTTCCTATTAAAAACTCTGTGTTTATTAATGCCTATTCAAGTAGTGCTGGACTATAAAAGTTGCAAACCAGATGAAGAAGGAAGATGACTTTGCCACTGATGTTTACCCATATAAAATTTTAGTGCTTGATTAGTGCTTGCAGCAGCCCTGGATTCACAGATGATGGTTGACACATCAGCGCAGTACAGGATACATAAACAAGTCTTCCAGAAGCTTCACTGAAAAAGCTTAAATGGTGGAATCAGTTTATAAACCCCAGAGCTGATGGACATTGGAAGATTTCTGCAATTTAATGGAATATATTTATTTCTCTGAATCTCTCAGAATACATACTCCAAGTGATTTAATTTTGATATCAAGAAGTCTATTATGCAAAATTCTCAATATTAGAATAAGAACAGCAGTATCTCTGCCTATGCATTGGTATTCATAAAAATAAAGTTCATGTCAGTGAAAAAAAAGATGGAGATTAGGTAGCACTGAAAGAAAGTGTGAATAGAACAGAAAATCACACAATAATTATATGCTGGGAAATCTCTTACAGAATTCATCTTCAGAATCCTAGGCAAAAGGCCTTTACAGCAATTATAAAGGGATATATGTAACCTTGAATAGTGGATTTAGGGAAAACATGAGATAGGCACAAACATGTAGGCTTAGAGCAACAAGTTTGCACTTTACAGGAGCCATAATGAGACAGACTTTATCATTAGAGTAAAAAAGGGAAATATTAATTCTCAGATAAAGCCACTACTGACAAAAACAAGAGCCAAAACACAGAAAGAACTTCTATTTGCAATCAAGTGGTCTTTGGCATTTTTATCTTCTCTCCAGGGAAGAAATGAGACACATTAGCAGTCAGAGTTAATTTTAATGGATGATCTGAGATAGCCATAAGAACAAGGAGTGCTCAGGAACAAGGTCAAGCAAAAAAACCCAGGGATTTGTAAAATGCAAGTGTCATATCTCTGCACAAATGTATATTAATAAAGATGCAAACATGGGAGATTGCAGAGGTTCAAAATACCTGTGTAATAGTTTGGTGACAGAGGCATAAAAGTTACTTTTACCTTTGAACTTAGGGAAGAGTCATGAACACACTCGGTGCTTCTCCCAAAATTTTGGGAACCAAGAACCTTCCTTCTTCAGGAAGGCTCTTCTGTGGTTTGAAACAACACTTGGCTGACAACTTTCCACACTTGCAAGGAGTTTTGAAACCCCTTCCAAATCAGGATGAACCCAATCAACCTCCCTCCTGAGCCAACTGAAAGCAGGATTTCCCACTAAGCCCTGGTGGAGTTAGAGACAAGAAAGATGATGTTGATGAAAACAAAACTGTGTTTTAGGAAAGGAATTCCCTTAGGGAAGTGAAGAAATTCTGCTGTGACATTTAGAACATCATAAAGTCTGAAAACTAGGCTTTTACTCAGGGTATAGGTACAGAGAAAATGTTTTGTTTTTCTTGGTAAAATCCCTGTGTTTAATTGGGATATTGGAGAAACATGAAAAATGCTTTCAGAATTGAATTAGCATGTGAAACGACTTTCCTTGTGCATTGGGTTCAAGTGCTTCAAAAACAAGGAACAAGAGAAGACTGTTCATTATAATTTGTTTAATTATTGAACCATTAGTGCCAAAGATTAGGGACACTGAAGAAGTTGAGTAAATAAATGTACTGGGAATAGATATCATATGCTGATTACTTCACGCTGGCTATACAAAATACCAATTTAATGTAATGGAAACTTTCATTTGGGGACCAGTTCACAGGCAATGCTTAAGTTTCAAAAGAGGAAAACTGCCTCCTGAAGCAACGTCTAAAGGGTTGAATATGGAAGTATAAACACCAAAATGGAAGAGCTGTGTGGCTTATCATATTAGGTTTATGTTATCAAATTTATCTGTAATGATTTAAACAGAAGAATGCTGCCACGATAGAACTAATATAGTTTTCCTTAAGATCTGCATCCTTTTTGTAGTGAAAAAAAACCAGATTAAGATGTTAATAAGTATTTTTTTCCTATGATCAGCATGACAAATAGTAGGGTCATTGGAATTGCATAGATCATTCATAGATCAATATGGAGTTATAATGCATTTTTACTGGAGAAAATCTATTATGGATTAAAGCAGAATAGAGATGGTCATGTATTTCATGCTAAAACTATGTATCAGGCTTTATTCCAAAATCGTGGTCCCAAGAAAGAGCATTTAATAATTAGACGTGTGTGAGGTATAATGAAAAAAGAATCTCTGGCTGAAATAAAGAACATTTAGACTACCAAAATAAATAGAAACATCTCTTCAGGGATGAATGATGCTGAAAATAAGGTATATTACATTAAAATGCGTAGACAATAAGTTAATACAGATTACTTGCTTAATTGAAATGCTTCTGGAAGAAAATAGCAACAGTAACTGCATAAAAGCATTTCAAACATGGGATAGCATTTTGGTAATTAAGATTATGTCTAGACCATCTAGTTAGGACTGTTTTTTTCAGAGGTAAACCACATTAAGCTATTTAGTTATGAAGTGCAGATTATAAATATGAAACAACAGGGAAAGAATAAAATGTAAAACCTGCAATGAGCAGAAAGAAGTAGGTGATAAATATTGGCTTTGTTACTAATCAGGTAGTGTAAGTTCTGTGCTGCCTGGTTCACAGGATATTTTTCTCTCTGTATAATAAAGTACATTTTGTTGTGTTGGATGTCTGTCTAAAATGCCAAACAAACTGTCTTTCAGAAAAATTATATGGCACTGTTGCATTTCAATGTGTACTGGAAATCTGACAGGAATAATAAAAAAACACCAAAGACAGGGAACTCAGCTAGGTCTTAAAAGTATGCAGTGGGAATTGGAGTGCTAACAAGATTTCAGCTGCCCTTTGCATATTACCTCTTTTAAGCCTGAACCTGCACTCTTTATTAATATTTTTTACCATCCACTTAGAGAAAAAAGCAAAATATCTAATAGAGACACTTCCAATTGTTTGGGTATTAAAAAGAAGAATAAAAATAATACTATGTCTTGTCTAGGAAAACAAGGCATCATCAAAAGAAGAAATTAAGATGATGTTATGGTCTGGTACTTGAGAAGAAAAATAGTAGGAAGAAATGCACCTGTAAGGGAAGATTATTTAAATTTTTATCTGTAGTTTTCCATACTTGTCTTGTCCCAAATATTCTGCTCCCAGCCTTGCTGAAAATGTTCAGTTTTAATTTGAAATTTAAGTTCTCATTTTAAAAGAGATTAACTGTACAATTAAGCCATATTTTTTATTTATAAAAAATTTAGTGGATTTTCTCAGACAGTAAAAGATCAACATATAACCTTTTTCTGAACAGGTCTCAGTCACAAGGCTACACCTAAACTTGCCAACACAGAGAAAGGACAGGGTGTACAAAAGTTTAATGGAAGCAAGTGTTTGTTCACACCATGGATATACTCATTCTTGGGAGGTCAAAATTTGACTTCTGCCTGTATTGGCAGTATCTTTTTAATATCCAGCTGCAAGCATCTTTTCAGCACTAAAATTATTTTTAATGTAATGTTTCCTACCCTGGATGAAAATAGTTTTTATAATCTAAAGTGGGACCTGAGCCCAGTATCCCAATATATAAGGCCATTACATTAACCAGCTCAGATGCTCTGTCATAAAAAGATAACTACCTTTACATAAATAACTCCTGACTATGCAAGCAGGGCTCATCTTTGAAGGTGAGAGAGAACATTGTAGTTTATTATATTATACGAATGATAAAAATGGTATTTATAGACCAGAATACAATGACCCTAGTGATGAGCACTGAGAGATTTACACTTTAAGGGGAAAAAAACTTTTTAAGAACTGACATCATCATCAAACAATTTGTGTTTCTCGGTGAATCCACAAGCTGAGCGTGGTGTTTTAATGACTAGAAATCATGAATATTAAACTGGAGAAAAGTTGACAGTATTTAAATGAGCATCATTAAGAGACACATAAATTAACAGGATTTTTAGTTCTTGTGGAACCGCCGTTTCAATGTTAATTAAACAACTGGAGTGCTCTTGTGCATTCCCAGCAAACTGTCCCTAATGTGTTCTGCTGAATATCATTATGGGTGGCTGCCTTGCTGTTTAATTATTTTCAAGCTGATTTTTTTTCCCCATTGCTGCAGTGGTTTTATGCTTGTCTTGCATTCAGAAGGCGATGGGGCTTAATCCCAAAGGAGTCTGTCAGTTTGATCTACATGTGGTGCTTATCCTGAAATACCCATTTTTGTAACTAATAAAACATGCACATATAGTGTTGCTGCCTAACCCTGCTGAAAAAGCCTCACTATTGACTGCACTATCTTTGTATGTAACAACCATTTGATGACTTACTGGGATTTTAGCAGTAGTTCTCCATCACAGTGGTAATCATTATTTATTCCATTCTGCACATGCAGGTGGTAAAGAATATGAATTTAGATATAGAGAAGGGAAGCAAAATAAGCATGAGATCTAGTTATTTTCTAAATGTGAAGAGAAATGCTACACAGAGCACTGTGTGCTGTATCTGTTTAGCAAATTCACTCTTCAGATGTTCTGTTACTGCTCTTTTCATTAGGTATATGTTCATCAGGAATTACAGCGTGGTTTCTTTCCAATCTTGGACATTCACCTACCCCTCTTGCTACCAGATCTTTAGGGAGAATGGGCTCTGTTTGATTCTCCTTCAACAGACCTTGCCTTGCCAATCTCCTGTAACTGGCTCTGCCTCCTTCCCTTCCCACGGCAGCCGCGCTGTGCCTGCCTCACAGCAGTCCCCACGCTGTGTTTGTTTGCAGGAGACACTCCCTCAGACTGGCACACGTATCCAGGCTCCATGTGGGGCTGCTGCTCCCCAGGGACTGCTCACAAGGCTCTATGGACTCTTGGCATCCAAGGTGCTCAGGTATTTGTCCATGTTCCCTCTTCTCTTCCCAAGTGGTCGCCCATCCTGTCTGCTCTCTCCAGACCCAGGCAGGTTTCTACCCTTGGTAAACAGCCCAGCTGAGCTTATCAGGGACACTGCAGTGTGCACTCTAACCCTGATGCTGATGCAATGCCAGGTGCCTACATAGGCTCCACATAAAGGGGCTAAAGGAGCCACTGGGGATTGGTCCAGCCTACACAGTGAAGAGGATGTGGCTGTTTTCTGCCCTTTCTGGACTGCCCAGGCAGAACAGAGCAAAGATTCTAACTATTGAATGAATGTGTATGAAGTGATATGCCCTGCTTCCTTCCCTGCTGCCCTGCAGCACCATTAGAACCAGAGGACAGTGCTGTGCATTACTGAAACCACCAAACCCAAGTCTGTCCTTGGAGGCTGTTGATGCCTTCCTACACCATTTAACCTCGACTGCCCAACAGCCTGGCCTGCAGAATGAAAACTTGGATGGCAACGTGACAAATAGCTGGGTGACCAGCCTGAGTATCACAGAAGGCCTTATTACATTTGTGAGTTGAGGGAGAGGAAAAAAAAAAGGCCCTAGTTTTCTGTCTGGAAGAAGCCAACCTTGGTAGCTGGTGGTACCACTCTGTAGTACTACTTTATAACTAAGGCCAAGGAGTGCAAGTGTTAAAAAAAGTTCTACCATCCTACACATTTGGAATGCCTGTAACAGTGTATACACACCTCTTACTGTTAGTGACAGTGGTTTTCTCCGTGGAGTTCAGCAAGCCATAGAGATAATATGGTTAGTGTTACTGTGTTGAAGTTATGAAAAATAAAGTAGATGGAAATTGAAATTCTGACAGGTTCCTCAGATTTAGGATTATCTTTCACTCTAAAAACCCCTTTAAATCCAATTTTCTGAGAAATATGACTGAACATTTGTCGATGGGGGAAAAGTATTTTGCATCCAGGCCTCAATTTAATTAACTAAAAGTTGTTTCTGAATGTTTTTCCATCCTACCTACTTACTCACAGTTGCCTGTATTAATAGAAACAGTTGATAGATGTCTTTAGGGGAACTTCCTAACTAATTAGTAGATTTTTTCATACTGCATCTTGCCAATAAAAGCAAAATTAAAATAACTAAACAAAGCTAATTATGTGGTGCTTTGAAATACCTGTCACATAGTTGAATATATATTTCCTCCTTCCCTTATTGTACATTACATCAGTTAATAGGTATTTATACATCATGCATTTCACCTTTTGCTGGAATGCTGTTGTGACATGTTTGTCTAGAAGGTGATATCCAGGTCCTTTTTCAACTGTTCCTGACTGGAGCAACAAGAAATGAGGTAGTTGTTGTTCACAGAGTAAGCAAATGTGTGATGCAAACAAGTTCTTGGCTTTATTTAGACTTTTATCCTTGAAGATCTTCCCTCTTCCCCAAATCCCCAAATAATTGATGACTAGAGATGTGAGTATTGAACGTAGATCTGAAATAGCATAGAGGTCTGGGTGTCTGGGTGTGAGATCTACCCTGGCCCACATTTGGCGCATGATTTACCCTTTGGTTTGAGGTATTGAGAAATGGTGTTCTTCATATGCCATCTGATTGAAAATGTAAAGTAGCCCTTGATTTGGGACTTCAGTACAGATTTAATAAAAGATATTTCCTATAATCTCTCAAAATTTGAGGCAATGTGATATTGTTTCAATGTGGCTCAAGTTAATAAGAGTTTATTTGGAGGTGGACCAGCTCTTGAATGAGTCACCTGCTTAATGGTCTTGTGCTAACTTTGACCCATTCCCTTAAGATGTCCTGACTACAGAGAGGTGGTCAGAGGCAGAAGTGTGTGAGTGGATAGAACCTACATAGCATTGGGGAATATAAAGCTCATTGAATCCATACTGGATAGAGCTGCCAGAGCAGGTAATTAAGTTTAAGCAGTCTGCATTATTTCAGATTATATACCACAAGAAGCTGGCAGAAACACAGGCAGCACTGTGTTTTACTATTTTGAAGTACTTGTCTAAGGAGGGGTGGGTGTGTTAATTCCTAGGACTATTTACACCAGTGGGAAGTTGTAAATGCCAGCAGCAAGTGCAGACAGTTACAAGGTGCTGCCAGTGCAAAGACAAACACAACTGTACTGCATCAGAATCTTGGCTACAGGTTTCAGGAAGGAGAGTGACAAACCTAGGCAGAGACCAAAAATCCCATCAGGTCAGCCAGCCAGCAAACCCCAAAATAATTTAGTAATAAAAGTAGGAGGCAGACTTTCCTTTACACAGAAATTTGCAGGAGGAAAATTAAAGTCCATAAACAGAGAACAGTATCTCAAGGGTCATGACAAATGCAAATCTGTACCACTGTTGAAGGCTGCAGCTTACTTGTGTTGAAGGGCAGTGATCTGACTCATTTATATATATTACAATGGTCACGTGGATAGAACTCTGACTCATTAAAACAACTTTTACCTTTGCCTCATTTGAATGTCTTGGAAATATCTAGAACAGTCTATAAATGCTATACATTTCTTTTGTGTGAAAGAAGAAACATGAACTTTCAGAAAGGCATTCATAATGAAGGCAACTGTGTCATCTTATTCTTCTTTGTGTTTAACTTCCCTAGCAAGGACCACAGAGCACAAACTGTTATTCCAACACAAGGCTGTATACAAGGCAGTTATTTAATGTTGCTAGGCCCATAGCATAGGATCAAGTGCCCTTGTTTCATTGCTGAGTGTTTGACAGAGATTTTTGGAGTATTTCTGTGTCATTTAAGTACTGCAAATTGCAACCATTGTCTTGTCAATAAGGCATTATACAGCTGAATGGCTTTGTAAAAGTCATCATAGTTACAAAAACATATACAGGCCTATGTTTCCTTATTTGGGATTTTCTTTTTTGCTGTACTTGAAAGTTCAATTTATCACCTGCACTTGAAGATGGTTCTGAAGATGCCTGCAGGTTTCCCAACAGAATCCTATTTCCTAATTCTTGCATCTTCAAAGCTAAGCCCAACTACTTTCCTGTTACTTTTCCTTCAGCTAATTGTATCTTTGCTATCTGTAATCTTTAGCAATTAAAAAGTATGGCTAGATTTTAAATATATTTTCTCTGTACAAAGGAAAACTACTGAGCTTTCTGGCTGTATGACTAAAATAAAAGTGTAATGAGTCCTGTGTTCAAACCCTGAGCACTACTACATGTAGTTCAGTGGATATATGCAGTAGATTTGTCCTCTGAATAGCTTTTAAGACTGGCCTGCTTGCTTGAACCAGCTGCTGATACAGTTTTGGTTACTGAACAGGGGAAGTCTGGGCTAGATTATCAGCCCCAGAGTGTATGTCTTCATTTATATCTGTATAAATACTGTACTCTCCCTAGGGGTGCCAGGGATGTAACAAGGTGATGGAAACCTGGCCTAAACTCACTTTCTCTTTTTTTGTGGCCTTCCCCAGTGGAATTTAACAAGGTAATAAAGTTGGAGTTTGGCACCATTGCTCTTCTGAAAGGATCTGAGGTAGAGAACCACAGGCAAGCTGGTCCCTGGGCAACACCAGTTGCAGCTCTGTGCAGTTTGTGATGCACAGGTAGAAGCAATGCACACTTGCTGTCTCTGGTGCATCAGGCAAGCAAGGTCAAGTTTTCCTCAGTGTGCAGAAGGAAAGAAGGTTGCAGTCCCATTACTCAGAAAGTCACTGCAAGCCTATAGTACAGTGTGACAGACAGTGGGGAATGCACAACAGAGAAAAGCCAGCAAGCAACATAAGGGATTAAAGATGGCTTAGGAATAGGGAATGTTCTCGGGGCAGTAAACCAGGCAGGAGCTGAACTCTCGCTTTAGTGCCTGGCTTTGCTGATCTCTACTTCTGGATGTGAAAATCCAGGAACTAAATGCAAGCTCAACTAGACTAAACTTAAATCAAGCCTTTTCCTTTGGTATTTCACCCCTGCACTTGCACTGACGTGCCAAGGGCCTTACTCACACGCCTGTGCTATACAGCTGCACTTCTGCCTGGAGCTACAGCTGTGGCTGCAGTCCCCAGAGGAGCTGGCACCTTTGGGGCACTGCCAGGTGCCTGGTCCTGCTGGGCACTGCACATCCAGCAGAGCTCGAGTTACTGGCAGGTTTGCAGCTACAGCGTTTGAGGCAAGAGCTCCTGAGCAGGAGAGTGGAGTCAATTGAAATGCAGGTTTTCAACCAGCAGCAATCTGAGACTCTGCTGCTGAGACTCCAGACTGCTCCAGCACACACATCAGAGCTGTACACACAAAATCAGAAACAAAACAACTTTGCAAAAAGCTTTGTTTAGAGTTTTAATGTTTGTTTTTCTTGTATACAACGACGATTTTAGTTAAAATAACATTGCATCATTTGGCTCAGGTTACTAGATAATTGGGGAGTCTTTAAAGTAGATTTTCAAGTTGAGAGTAATGGAGACAATTTATAGTAGAACAGATGGTTGGCCTTCATTTGCCTGTTGACAGGTAGCGTGTTGTCAGCACTTCAGGTTGTTATCATACAGAGAACAGCAGTTCAGAATCTTAATTGGGACCCAAAAGGATATACTCTACAGCTTTTTCTGGGCATTTACAGGCACAGGAAGATGTACAAAAGAAAATAAGGGGGAGGAAAGAAAGCTGATGATACACGTGATCGAAATGCCAAAATTTTGAGTTTGTGCACAATGATTTCAGCGTATTGATCCTTTGGTGAGAAGAAGGCAAAAATTGAGAGGCTGAAAGAGGTCAAGAGTATTGCTTCTCATGCACAAGGTATTGCAGGGAGCACACATCCTCACACAAGTCCTTCCTGTTGTAGCAACAACGGTTTGTTAAAGCAGGCAGGATAAACTGTGTGAGCGGCTATGCAGAACACCTGGAAGACATTTGTGAAAATTGAGAGATTTCTGATTGAAATTTTTTTCCACTGTGATTCGGATGTTCACTATCCTGAGCAGGAAGCAGCTGAAATCACATTCTCTGAGGCAGCAAAATTGTGATTACTTACAAAGTACTTATCCTAGCAGGAAGAATTTGCAACAAAATCTGTAGCACTTTTCAAATTGCAAGGTTTGCATAAGTATTAATCAATCTCTGATTCTGTTATCCTCCTATTTTTATTTTATTTTATTTTATTTTATTTTATTTTATTTTATTTTATTTTATTTTATTTATTTTTATTTTATTTGGTGTGCTAAACTCGTCCTGGGAGTCTGTGTTTTCAAAAAGTCGATGGTTCCAAGGGTTTTGAAGAAGAAATGCTGAAGAAGAAACTAAAGTAGGTGCTGGCAGCAAGAAAGCTGGCAGTGTGGTCTGTTGGGGACAAATTCTTCTCCTACACGCTGCTTAGAGAGATTCCCCTGAAATAATGCCATTATCCCCAAGAATACTGTCAACCTTTGCTCTTCAAATATTCTTTATCTCACACATCCAGTTATGAACTCCTTTCAGGCCTCATTATTATTATTGAGGGCTAACACTGTGCTTGGCTCGAGTCAGTAATACGTAAATGCTGCTCAAAGGGCTAACAAGCTGTGGTGGGCTGCTTTCTTGCAGAAATGAAATCAAAGTCTAGAAGCAGGTCACATCCCAGCTGTGATATCTTCCCCAGGAAAGCAGCTTCGTTAAGGATACAGCCAAAGTGTGATCTTCATCTGAGAAGCACATGATGCTCTATTATTTAGGAGTGGAGTATTTTAAAAAACAAAAATCGATCCCTAGCAGCTGCCTTTTTTTAAAACCTTGAAACAAAAAGGAAAGAAAGCAAACACTTCTAACACAACACTCTTTTTAGGAGTAATGAGACATCTGAGGAGATGCTGTTTTAAAACTGTTTGAGATTCCACACAACAGTACAACAAAAACCTGTTGCTGCAGAAATTCCAGGAACATGTGGAAGATGCACGCAAGCTGGAATAGAAAGAAAATGTCCTCTAGCAAGCTTCATTTTTTTCTTTCTTTTTCTTTTCTTTTCTTTTCTTTTCTTTTCTTTTCTTTTCTTTTCTTTTCTTTTCTTTTCTTATCATGATTAAAAGGATATTTTTAGCTGGCTTCTGCAGACAAAATGTCAGAGGATTTGTTTCTGACTCAGAGACAAAGCTTCTGTTTGGAGCATTTCTGGAGCACTTCTGTGTCCGTGCAATATTACAATGCAGAGTTACTGAGTTTACTGTTCTGTGCTGGTAATTAAATGGGTGCTAAATATGGAACTGAGACCTGTAGCAACAATGCATGGGATCAGTGACACCCAGCTTTAGGCAGATGAGTTGTACCCTGAAATTAGCAGGCTCACTCCTGCTGAAAGCTGGGCATGTTTTGGTGTTTTGAAGGATTGGAACCAAAGTTGGGCTTTGACGCCCAGTACAGGTGTAATAGAGGTATCAACACTAACCACTGGTCTGCTTCTCCCCACTGCTGCATTTGTGTGTGCGACTGGGAGGTCATGAATAGGATAAAAGCACCATTTATTTACTCTTTTTGCTCATTGAGATCTTCCAGACCTTGCTGACCCTGAACTACAGAAATTAGCTGAGCTCAGGTGATACAAACACATTCTCACTAGAAAGTAAATGAAGGCCCCCTACTAAGTCTGTGAAAAACTGGGTTGAGATGAATTTCAAAAGTGCTGTTGGTTTTAAGGCCTTTATTGGCCTCTGTGCCATGACTGCTCTCATTGGGTGTGCCTGATATTATTAACCTCCTACACAGTCCTCCCCATCTGTCAAAAACCCACCTTGCAACCTTTGCCAAACACTTGTTTCATCTTAGGCAGCTCTAGCAACTCTGTCCACGATGTGATGAGGTGAACAGCTGCAGATGTGAGAGATAATCAACTGATTTTTAAGGCCAAGAATAGGATGAAGGATCTGTGCTAATACTAAACATGGTTATACTAAACCTCTGTATGCTTTGGCTGCTCTTAAGCAATTATTCTTTATCTCATGTTTCATCCTTTAAATTAATCTCCCTCAGCTGCAGAGGTATGAGCAGATGCTTGAAGACTACCTTGCTGAGAGGGCTGAAAACACAGATATGGTGATAATTGACAGATACTTCACATTTAACTTGCCAAGAATGTACCATATTCATTTACAGCTGGACCTCATGGAGAACATGGACCTCACAAGAGGTTATGAGGGGTGGGATTATAATACCCTGTCTGTAACCTGCCAATCCCTCCCAGCCAAGGGTCCCTGGCTCCCAGTTTCCTTGGGGAGCAATATATGGCATCTGCCAGGGATGTGTGTGGTCAGAGAACTAAAGGCAATGCATCCTATGTCCTTGTTTCCCATCCTGAACTCCAGGCAAATCAGGTATGTTCTGCCCCTAATTATCCCCAATTAATAATTGTTTTATTTCTTTTTCTTTTTTTTTTTTTTTAAGAGGTTTCTCTTTCCCTTCCATTTTCTTCCCTTACTGTAACATTTTCTTGTAATACTGGAAAGCATTTCTTCATTGTTTGGACTAATTTCCAAACAGATTAAAAACTGTTGTAGCAGTCAAGCTTCAGTTCCTTCGTTTATTAGATTCAGAAGACAGCAAATTCCTTAAAACACAGATATAAACAATTATGGTAATGCATTCTGATTTTATAATTAGTTTTCATCACAGGAAATATATAAGTTTGGGCTTCAGATTTTTTAGTACACTCCTCTCCTCCCATCTTTGACTTTGAAATTCATGTATTTCTGTTCCCAGTCTTGCTCCTAGTCCTTGGTGAGCCCTGTAGTAAGGGATGGAAACTCAACTCTCAAAGACACCAAAATCTAAGAGAGAAGATCACAAAAGGACATGGACCTCTTGGACTGAGCCCAGAGGAGGCCACAAAGATCATCAAGAGGGCTTGAGACAGGCTGAGAGAGTTGGCTGAAGTTCAGGCTGGAGAAGGGAAGGCTTCAGGGTGATCTAAGAGCACCTTCCAGTGCCTAAAGTGGCTACAAGAGACCTGGAGAGGGACTTCAGACAAGGGCATGGAGTGACAGGACAAGAAGGAATAGCTTTAAATTGAAAGATGGTAGACTGACATTAGATATTAGGAAGAAATTCTTCCCTGTGAGGGTGGTGAGGCCCTGGCACAAGCTGCCCAGATAAATTGTGGCTGCTCCATCCCAGGAAGGCCATGTTGGACGGAGTTTTGAGCAACCTGCTATAGTGGAACGTGTCCATACCTGTGACAGGGGGGTTAGAACGAGATGGTCTATAACGTCCCTTCCAACTCAGACCATTCTGTGATTCTGTGATATGTTTCAATGATTTTTTGGGCACAGAATTGAGGTGTTGGAGCTTTGCTGAAAGCTGAATTTGGACTCTTGTTATTACATACAAGAGCTTCTTAATTTTTGTTTTAATTACTTTTGTCTTCCATATCCAGAAGGATAGAAAATGAGTTTTATTAATACATTGAGAGTGTAATGATCATTAAAGAATAAAGAAAGGATTATAGTATTCTGGTGCAGTCCTCCCACATGGAACCCTGAAACCTAATTGTAGCCCTTGAGGGTTTGAGCATTGCCCTCTTTAATGATAATTTGTGTCACTGCTCCAAAAAAAGAAGTGGCTGTTAGGGCAGGAAAAAAGCTCTGACGAACAATAGGAGAGATTAAATTAGCATGAATGGGCAGAAGCCCCATATGTGATCACAGGATCCATTAAGAGAGGTATTTCCAGGAAAAAGAGGGAAGTATTAAAACCATTGTACAAAACACTGATGAGTTTTGAACAATCTCATCTGTATAATTCTCATCACTTACCTTCAAGGAAAACAAAGTCAAGCTGAAACAGGTGCTGGAAAGGACAGTGGGGTGACAAGAGGGAACTGGAGGGCCTGCCGACAAGTGGGGATGTATCTATTCTCTGTATTGACGTACAGCAAGGAAAGCCTTGAGCTAGCACCTGTCCAAGCTCCTACATCCAGATGGTGCACTCAAATCTGGAAATAGCAGCCTCAGTGTAGCCCTGAACCTCAGCCGAAGTACCCTGCAATGCAGCAGTACTGCTTTGCTCAGGTGGAATGTTGTGCTGAAGCACCTTTATGGCTTTCTGAACTTGAGCTGGCTCCCATGGAGTTTGGCCTGCTCAACTTTTCTCCTTGGGTTGTAACACATCCTAAAATCTTCCTCATCCTACTCAAGGCAAGACCAGAGAGATATAATTTCTCTCTTTACAAGGAGACACATTGAATTGTGTGCATGCATACTGTGGTAAAGAGTGAGTGAAGAAGCAAGAGAAGAACTCGTTAAACCTGGGGCAAGATGTACTTAAACTGGTCATGAAAACGGTAGGAGCTCCAAATGGCAGAGGAGCAGTTCTTCAGTGGCTTTGCATTAGGAGTATTGGTTCTGGCTCTTGGAGATGTTTGTTGCCTTTACTAGCAAGTCAAAGGATACCACAGCATTGCCAGCTACAGGTGTTCAGCCACTTCTGGGTGAGAACTGTGAGGCAGCAACTGACGTACAGCACATGGTAACCTCTGTGAAGCCTGGATGTGGGAAGTAAGGATCTGCCTAAAACTACTGTGTGTTTTGGAGACCAAGTTCCAATCACCAGGTTGTGGTCCTGTGTACAGACGTTGCTCCACAGTCTGTATATGGCAAAAAAGTACAGTGTGAAACTCTAAAAGCTTTGCTGAACTTACCCAATGCATGATGTTGATGTCTAGTGATGACATGAGATCTGCACTGGAGCACTGTCTCAATATGAACTAACTATCTCCTGTGGATACGAACTGAACTCCTACCTTCCAGGTTCTCACTGGTCCTACCTCTGATCTTGGTTCTTTTGTAATGGGTCTAAATAAAAGTCCTACTTGCTCCTTATGTGTGGCAGGAGACAGTCCTGCACAAAAGCCTGTTAGCATAACTTTGCACAGAACTGAAGCTCAGCTTGTCTGAAGAATTGTGCATGTGTAGGGCAAGGCTTAGCAGGTGAGCCGCCACTGTGCTGACGCACATGGGGCAGTGAGGGGGCTGTGGGGCAGGACTCTCTGGGAGCAGCACATGGGTATGATGAATTTCTGCTGTGTGTGTTAAGCACTGCACCAAAGGCAGTTTATATGCATTTGTTTATTTTGCTCTTCAAGGCAATTTATACAGACTAGAGGAGACAGAGACCATGGAGGTTAAATATTCAGGGTGGGGATTTAGCTGTATGGATTCTATTAAGGTTAATAGGAAGTTGTACCACCAAGTCCCTTCGCGTCACTCAGTGAATAGTCAGTAACCCTCGTACAACAAGCCTTAACAAGAGTTTAGTCATGAGCAGCAGCAGCACAAGAAATAAAACTCATTTGATGAGCTAAATAAAACTATTAAGAACAGCAAGTTTTGTTGTAGTTGCTGTTATATCCAGAGGCTGAGAAAAAATGAAGTTAAGGAAGAGATTCAGATTTTATGAGGCTGTTTTCCTACTGGAGATCCTTTTCTAAGGCTTATGATGCGATAGTTTTCAGGATTATCCCCATGTCATCAAATTCTCATCCTGTCCTGTTTCAAATACCTCCTGAGAAATTTGAGTCACTTTATCTACACTGAGAGCTAAGGATGTTGAGCCCTTGGCACAAACTGGGCTGTAGTCGAAGGGCAGTCAAGAAAAAACTTTAACCTTTGATGTTGTAGTCCCAGATCTTTGACCTGTTTCTGTAATATCCAGGTGCAGTATTCTGACACATGTAGCATTGCACAGTGGATCTTAGATTTCTTTCTGGTGGACCACAACAGAAAACAGGAGGGCAGGAGAAAACTGTCTTTTATCCAATTAATGGTACCTCACTGGGATGTAGTGAAGTTGCAGACACCCTTGATGGGGCAAATTTGAATCCTCCAAATTCGGAGGATCCTCCAGGAGAGCCTGTAGTTCTCCTGAAAATGTTCACATGATAAAATTTTTGCCTCTTCAAAAGTGACTTTTGAAATTACTTTTTCCAAAAAGTCTGTTCACCTGTGGCAAGATAAGGGTTAAAAAGCCCTTCTACCTCTAGGAGAAAACTGTAGATTATCAGGCTTATCCTCCTCAGAAGCATCCAGATAGAGGTCAGCTGAACCTTTATGTGAGTCAGGACTCATTTTCTCTGATATAATCACATGTTTGGTGATGAATTCAAAGAAAATTGCCCAGTACTTGCAGGGTTAAATCACTAATAATGATGTTAGTAGTGATCCGGCTGGCAAAGTATAATTCCCCTGAGCTCAATCTCCAAGAAAGACAGCAGTGTGCTGTGGTGCTTTTTGAGAAGAGAGCATTATGCCCCTGTTTCCATGTGGATTAGGTGACCACTTTCACATCTAACCCTTTTTTGGCACTTAAAAGTTCATATGGCTTATCGGTGAGGTGTTAAGAGGGTGACATTCACTGTTGCCTGGCCATCTTTTGTCTTTATTTGTCTTCATTACCAGTTTTTAGTAACCTTGGAGAAAGAAGTTACAGGAACTATCAGCCCAGATGACAAATTTGCAAGCCAGGGTGAGAGCTGAAGAATCTGAGCCGAGGTGAGCCCCTGTTCTTCTTGGGTAATGCACCTTCGCAAGCTTCACTCTTCAGGATGATGTGATGTAGCGAAAAGGTGTGAAACAGGGAAACCCAGATCCAGGTAATTCAGCTCACGTTTAAAAAGAGGTTTTGCTTGTTGATTAGGTAATCCTTCTCTAGGAAATGCACGGCACCAACTGCTTTTCATGCTAGATTAGTGCTCCTGTGGTCAATTTGCTTTTACTAATGTCAGGGCCCCACGGAGCAGGTTCATCTGTCGCATAGCAACTGCTTCAGCAGCAGTGGAGGTAGCCATGCATAAAAGATTACACATGATGGCAGGGCACAAGTGTGAAGATTTTCAAAATTAGATACAATCTCAGCATGAATATGAACTGCAGAATTGACATGGAAGGATTTTTTCAACTCATCAAGTTTTCGTATTTGTCAGAAAAAGTGATTTAACAGCAGTGCATGTAAAATGAAGGAAATGCAGAGGGCAGTAATTTAGAAAAAGTAACAAACAAGCCAGTGTCTGTACACAAATAAATGTAAACAGAGAGCCCCACACACTTTCTGCCAACTGTGAGGCCACCTTCAGTTTCGTGCTACAGATGCCCTCAGGAGAGGAGACGATCTACAGTATTTAATGTACATTTCAAAAGGTCATACTCCAGAATGTCCCAGAGTCACTGGTAGGAACAAGTGAGAGCTTCTGTGGCTTCATGTGCAGCGACCTCAGCAGCGTGGGGGGCTCCCACACCCTGCCCGGGACTCACCGCTCACCCCATGGTTTGCAGAGGAGCAGGGACATTTTCAGCTTTTACTGTTTGCTTTAGATCAGGCTTTTGCTTTGTCACATAGATAAGCGTTCTTGGATGTTTCTTTTCAAAGTACATTGAATCTTCTCTCTTAAAAGATGGACAGAGGGAGGGAGAGATTGATCGATTAGTTATTTTAAAAGCGGTATGTCAAGGACTGTGTTTTGTTGCTAAATGAAGCTTTTCTTGTCTGTCTCTAAAATAGAGCCAAAGTGAGGATTTGAAGATCTTTGTATTTGAAGTGCCCTGCTAATTTGACAGGCTACTTTTGCAGGGCAGGTTTGTTTTTGTGTTGTACTTTTCTTTATTCCCTCTTACAGGGCGGACAAAAGGCTCGGCTCACGCTGCACAGGCTGTGCCTGACGCTTTTGTATGCAAGACCAGCAGACTTGCCTGAGACAGGAACCTTGGAGGTAAATCAGGCTAATGAAGCAGCTCAGAGAGGCGATGTGCATTATTTTGTATCCCACAATGATTTTAAAGTCAACACACATACAATATCAAGTATTTTGTAGCCTAAGATACCTGTAGGAGATGCAAGAGAAAGCTGTTCATCTGGTTTCCTCCGTGCTTTCATTTAACTGATAGCAATTAACTCTTTTTTCTTTTTTCTTTTTTTTTTCCCTTCATAACAATGAATGTAGAAACCATTTTATTCTCTGGATAAATTTTATCTAGGCAAGAAATTGTATTATGACAGTTGCTATCTATGACACTAAAACGCTTTTATTAGGACAATTACAGCTCTTTTTACTCTAGGCTGAAAGAGAAAGTGAAGAGCTAGCTCTGCTAGAGAGAAAGCAGTTTGTTAGGAATGGCCTTTTGCTGCAAAGAGATCAGGGTCTTCTGGATTAATCTTTGGATTATATAGATTTTCCAAGGATAAGACAGCTAAGTCATCCTCCGTCTCTAAGGAAGACAGCATTGTAGCTGCTTTGGCTAATCTAAGACAACAGCTTTTCCCTTAGAGGGTGTCAGTAATCCGAAAGATTGGTAGATAAAATAATTGAAGTTCTCAGGGGTTAAGTTTAGAGACTGCAGCCATTTTTGCAAGAGCAGCAGCTTATTAAACTGACAAAGCCACACTTCAGTACCCACTGGCCCTTCCTTGGCTGCCATCACAGTGTTATTTCCTCAGCATGTGTTTGGGGCATTCTGAGTGGAAGGGAAAGTGGGAGAAAAAGGTGAAGGCCTTCTAACAGCCAAAATTCTTCCTTGCTGTTGTAAGATTGATAATACTGTGTGGTTCAGCTGTGTTTACTCACTTGGGATATCAGAGCATGATGTAGGCTGTAACGGTGAAGGTTATCCCACCCTACACAACAGAAATGCTTTACTGTCCTTGTTTGTAAGAGGGAAACTGAAGTCCAGTGTTTAGCTGGTGTGCTTCCCATTGTGCTTTAGGTTAATGGCACAGGAGGGAGGAGCATCCCCAAACGTCACATCCCATTTTATACTTTAACCATGTTCTCTTGGAGCCAGCACAGGATCTCTAAGCCCAGTAGCTGTTATCACATTATAGGCAAGGTGGTGTTGTAGATATGAATAACCAAGGGTGAGCTCATGCCCACTGCCTGACACACACCATAAAGCACATCCAGCCCATAGCCCCAAGGGCAGCCATCCCTCCTTGCATCCCTGCCTTTGTGAACGAGCATGCACCACCTTATAAGTCACAGCAGCATTTCATGCAATGGCTCTGATATTGACCTTCCCCTCCATGCTCCTCCAGAAGGGATGGAGCAATTGGGTTGGGGAACAGAAAACTATTGCTAAATCAACACCTTGTTCACATTTGGTCCTGTGAAAGATGAAAGACAGAGAAACTCTCCTACCCAACCATGAGTCTTTCTGTTTTTGAAAAACTGCATCATCAGCCTCCCCTCTTGGCAGATAACTGAACATATTCAGAGTTCCATTTTGATAAAATACATAAAATCATTTTCAGCCTCTCCTTACATATTGCCAAGGATTCATTTTCTATCTTGCACTTGGACTGCCAGTTTTATAAGACCAACCCTAGTTTTACTCAGCACACAGTTGGCAACAACTATTTTTTCAAGCAGTCAAGTCCTTCCCTGTCAGAGTGTGAGCAGAAACATGCTGCCATTTTTCTATTAAAAGGAGACAGATCCTCATCCTTCTTGTCTGACAGGAAGGCAAAAGTAAGGACAGGATTCCTATCCTTCTGTCTAGATGTCTTTAAGTTCATAATAATTATGTTTCCACAACAAAGCCCAACTTTTCTTAAATGTATATACATTGTACAAACATACACATATGTGCAATTGTAGTACTTGAAATATGGATAGTTTCTTTCATTCCTCTTTAAGCTGTCCTTTATGCTCTTCTAAAAACAAACACACAAAGGAGGAAAACAGGAGCTGCCCACTTTGACTTATGAATTTGTATTGTCCAATCCTCTAACAATAATCAGTGCCAACTCCTGCAGGCAAAGGTGCAGATATGGGACAACTGTGGACAGTCATCCTACCAATCCTGAGAGATGAAGGTTGGTGCAGACTCTAAAGAAAAGTGCTTCAAAACCGCTTAAAAGGAAATAAAAAACAAACCTCTTATATACTGCCTATTTACTGCAGTGTATCTTGGGAGTCTTGGTAAGGTGGCGGTATCAGGAAGCAGAATTATCAAGTTAATGTTTCTGAATTTGCAACTGTGGAGTCTCATTGTCTTTTCCTTGTATTTTTGGAAGGACAAACACAATAACAAAGAACGGAGCGGGCTGTTAAACTGCTTTTTTGACTTTTATCATAACATCTCTATCTTTTTTTAATGTAAATAGTCCCAGTATCTGCAATTTCTCTTCACATTCAATTTATGTTTCCACCCAGAAAAATCAAACCATTTTATGTTACTTAAAAAAATCAATACTTTGGGTATGGCACAGACACTAACGTTAATGTTTTTCTCCAGTATTTGTGAGAACTCCTGTTTATCTGTGATTTTATGCTTCAGCAAAACTGTATTCATGTTCCAAACTATTCAGCTAAAATCTGGTGGGCTCTGATGGAATTAATTTTGATTTTATCATCTTTATCTGTTCTTAAATATTTACCAGTACACCATAATCTCTTTTCTGTTGAACACTTTGTTCAAGACATATTTTTAATTTGTTCTATGTTCTTTCAGAGTATGACTGTAATAACAGCATTGCATGATGTCAGTACCTTTTCCTTACAAATAATTCAGATCTAATTGTATGATCACTGAATTCTAATTGTGCAGTAACTTATATTTTATTGCTCAGCTTTGTTCATTTTTTGGAAACATGGTCCAGGAGTATTATGATTCTCTCACATCTCATGCAGGTGGTATATAAACCCAACAGACTCTGAAATAGAGTGAGTCCATCAGAAAGTATGGTTTTACTAACAGGGTTTTGCCAATTATTGTTAAAGTAGTCTTAAAAGGGTAAAACTTGATCATCCTGCTTGATACATTTTTGTTATCTTTAGATCTATCTACATATTTATATTCTGTTTTGAACATCCACTTATACACATAACTCTCTTTCTAGTTCTTTCTTGCTGTGTTCCCCTTCTTCTTTTGCATCCTGCTTATATCACTGCTGTGGCATCCACCACTTCTCTACAGGATTTGTTTTCCTATATTACTGGATTTCCATTTAAAAAAAAATTAATATTATCCATTTTTAGGCTTCTTAATGCAAAAAATATAACTCAAACATTATATGTAGTGTTTAAGATTTGTTTCAGTACAGAAAAAATAGGCTCCACTTAATTTTTTAAATGATAATAACATTTTCTTGCTGGAAGGAACAATCAGCCTTTCCATTTCCTCTTACTTTGTTTTTCTCATTATAGCTTTTCAGATTAATAGTATTTTGCTATCACCTACTTTCACCTGAGATTCAATGTTTCCAGTCCACTGTATATCCAGTCCTACAATTAGCATTTGCTAATTAAAACCATCATATTTCACTGTTAATAGCCACTGTGTCCTCTTCCTTTGTTCAGGTACAGTTTATTTTTCTTAGTCTGCACTGTGTAAGGACCATGTCAGGACTGTCTCAATGCAGATTCAGAGTCTTCATCCATCAGTGACAAACCGAACTGTTTGTTCATCAAAAAATTTTGCCTAACTCCCAGATTCCTGAATGACTACAAGTGAGCTTGAACTCTTTACCTCTCCTCATCATCTCTCTTTACCCTGGGGAATTAAATCTTGTCTTCAATGCCATCTACCTGCTCTAAAATCTGGCCCCTACTTCTCAGCAGATTCTATTTTTCCTGTATGCTCATGGTTTCTAGACTCCATGTGGTAACTCTGAGGCATTATGGCACTGGTTGCCATCCCAGCACTGGGATTCCAGCCTGGTTAGATGTGGGGCTGCCAGTAGAGACCATGGAAAGATAAAGCCACCTCCAGGGAGCAATTCATGTTCCCTGTCTTAGGCACATGCCTTAGAACAGGCACGGAGCACTGCACTGGCT
Source organism: Pithys albifrons albifrons (assembly GCF_047495875.1). Lineage (NCBI taxonomy): Eukaryota > Metazoa > Chordata > Aves > Passeriformes > Thamnophilidae > Pithys > Pithys albifrons. The sequence goes on along the minus strand of NC_092467.1, from coordinate 27,092,296 downwards.
GTCTCTCTTCCTCTCTCTGGTGCCTGCAGTGGGAGCTGAAGGGACCAGCTTAGGGGTATTGCCTTGCCTTGCCTTGCCTTAGGTGGCTCCAGGTAGGTGAGATGAACCCTCAGGTTCAGAGCACGACATCCAAAGGTGAGGCTGAACATGGTACCTCATAAATCAGTCCTGTTGGCAAGGAACTAACAGGGCCATTTGGGAACCAGACATTTGGCCACTGTGTAGGTATATAAAGAAGGAGGGATCTACACATGGGTATGATCTGGATTGAGCAATGTCACCTCTGCCAGAGAGGGAGTTCCCTGCTGATGCTGTCAGTGATTAAGCCTTCAGCTCCCACCAGTTATGCCACGCTGTTCCAAGACTCTGTGTACCTGTATGTTGTGGCACACGGACGGTCCCTCAGTTTCCAAATGCAGGCATCTCATTCAGCCAACTTGTGTACCACAGTGGCCTGTGAGGTCGTTTATTTAATGTGTATTTAATCCTGACTCCCTGATTTCTGGGCTACCAAGAAATTTCAAATTCATCTTCAAGCTTAATTTTATAATAACCCATAGGTAGTTTAAATATTTCAGTCAGTTCACCTCCTAATCACCTTTCCTTGAGGCTAAATAATTCCCATTTCATCATTCTCTTAGCTACTGTGCTAGCATTCTCCAGTACATTAATCATTTTGGTTGCCCTCTGCTGTACTTTTTCCATTTGATTTACATCTGTCTTCCACTCTCATGACCAAAATTGGACGTTATATTCCAAATTTGGTCTGCCACCACAGGGTTTTAGATAGTAAAAATGTAATTTTATTGGCTTTGTTACAGCTCTACCTCCTTCCTAATGTATACTTGCATCTTACTAACCTTCTTCACTGCTGCTGGCTGTGGAACTGAGAGTGCATGAGCTGGATCATTCAAATACACCCAGGGCTTTTTCCTCTTCTTGTTAACTACTTCTTTCCCAACTCATCTGTTTTCAGTTCAGTGCATCTGTGTTAATATCAACATTATTTACTGTGTATACACTAGTTTTCTGTGAAGAGGAAAGAAGAGAACATTGCAATAGGAAGTGAGGATATTGGTGCTAATCAGTGATCTCCGTTTTGAAAACCTGGATGATTTCATTGGAATTTTTCTGTTTCTTTTCTGCTTTATATCTATTGTTTCCTTTATGCCCCTCAAATTGCAATTAGTGTTATCAAATTTATTCTATAAACAGCTAAATCATTCAGAGTTTCGATGATCAGCCTTATTTTAGTGTCATTTTTATTATTTAATAAATGTAGAGAAAAATCTTTAGAGGGGCAGTCTGAGGATAGCAGAGTAAGGATATAGGGAATGTTAAAAATCCTAACTAAATAGCTGGTTTGATTTTCTCAGCTCATATTTTTCAAGAAACACCCAAAATAAAACATTCCTATAACAAACCAACCAACAGCACCCCCAACTTATGAGTAATTTGAACAAAATTTCTATTCAGGTAAATATGGATGATCCTATTTCCCAGACAAAACCAAGACTTATTCTTTTTTCCCTCAAATATTTTGTCATATAATCTTTCTAGGATTTCATGCAACTTTATATTTAGACAATTATAATTATGAAACTTATCATAAATCAAGATACTTTGTTCTTAAAAATGTGGAAGACACTAATCCATAGTAAAGCAACAGAATCAAAGATCATACTAGATAAATACAGAGGAGGATGGGTAAAACACACCATTTTCTTCTGAGTTTCTTATTATTTCAGTGACAGATGATTCCAGTAGTTGTCAGGTTGGGACTTAGGAAATTTGAGTTCAGTTTGAGTTCAATTGAGTTCACTTTCAGGGCAAGTCATGTAATTTATCTTTGCCTCAGTTTCTCACTGATGACAGGTTCTCTGTAAATGCTGAGTGCACTGGATACCACGGGCAGAGAGACCATATAATAAAATAAAGGGCTCAAATGACAAGCCCATTTTAATCCTGTTTTACTGGAAGCAAGGGCAATACTTTTATGCAGCAACTAGACTTAAGTTGCTAATGACCTGAGATTTGGTCATTAGCCTTGCCTGGGTTTAAATATGCTGGAGGGAAGGACAGAGGTGATTTCTGGAGCAGCCACACATCATTAAACTAGTTTGCCTCCTGCACTTACCGGTAAAAAAATGTGACTTCCAGGTTTCTCATGAATCCTTGTAAACAAGTGCAGCCAGAAAGTTAAAAAGAGGATTTACAAGGGCTAAAAGCGTGGGCCAGAATTGTAACTAGACATTGTATCCTGAAAAAATATTCTGTGTCCTCTGAGACCAAAACTACTGCTAGGATTTTTGGGGAAAAATCTGCCTTTTGACTTGAAGTGTTCCAGGTTGTTTGGCTAACTTGGTAATTTAAAAAGTAGAAAAGATGTACATGTAAAGTCTTGCACTATCCATCTGGGGCCTTCCTCTACTCCTTTCTGCTGTTCAGATTCCACAGACTGCTCTTATTTCAACCTGGGTGTCATTGAGAGCTATTTTAATGCATATTTAATAGTTATAGATGTTTAATAGATGTTATAATAGTTATAGATATTTAATAGTTATGGACAAATTGTTGCAATATGATGCACATTCAGGTGGTAGAGAAAATATCAGGAGTCCTGAATTTCTCTCTGCCTACAGTAGTAGCCAATATTTCAATAGCTGTAAACAAGGAAAATGGATGCAAGTCACTATCCATCTGACCAAACTCTGCTAATTTACCCCAGATGAGGACTTGATTCCACTGTTTAGACTGGATACATATGATGGTATTTATTTTTGCCCAGAAGGCAATCAGAGGTAGGATTTCCAAACACAAATTGTACTGGCATAATCCATTTAGCTGGGATTTAAGGATTAAAAAAGAGAGTAAGAGAATGACTTGGATGCCCATGATGTAAATAAGATTAGATAATGAATCATTTCCTAATGCATTGAGAAAATAAGATTAGAGTGTTGGTGGTCATGTGAATGGTTTTTCACTGATGACCAAATCCAAACCTCTAAAAATAATCCTTAGCTTGTCCTCATCTCTTACATTGTATCAGGAATGTGTCCTTAATGTTGATAATTTTAGACATCTAGTGTGAATGCTGCAGTTTTGTGTGACTGTAGGGCATAAGATAACAGAGCATTGGTGCTTCACAGTTTACCGCCGTTTCTCTTGCTCAATTTTTGTCATTACAGTGAGTTTATGAAAATTGGAAGCAAGCTGAGACCATGGGAAATAATGGAGCTCTGCCACTGGTTTCAGTGCAGCCAGAGTTTATTTGGGAGTTTTATGTAGTGTCTGTCCAGCATATGAGGAGCTGAACTCGACCAATTTGTTGTGTGATAATCACTAATAGACCCAGAAAACAGCACTCATGTTAACCCTCAGCTAAACCTGGAGAGCAGAAGGAGCAAATCCTTTATTCATTGAACCTCCATCTTTTATACTTTTCAGGTTTCAGCTGTCATTAAACCTTTTTTACCAAAGTAGTTTTAAATTACCACATTAATTTCAAAATCAGCCTAAGTTCCTTAGTAAGTGAACCATTTTCATCAGTATCTGAAAGAATTCATTATAAAGTTGATTCACTAAGAGGTCTCAACTTACTACATCAAAAGAACACCACAATTTTCACAATTCATTATGTTCTTACAGTAGAGGCTCAAAACACTTATTGAGCTGCTGCTATTAGGGATTCATGTTAAACATTATAAAAGTATTGCTGAATTTTTTATTTGGTAGTAATTTTTCTTCCCAAATATACATATGGGGCCAGTATGCCATGGCAGATGCATATCCAGCTGCTGTAAATCAGTACAGCTCTATTGACCTCCTCCAAGCTGCTCCAATTCACAGAGATCTGACCTATTAAAAATCTTTATTTTTGCTTTGGCATGTTTATATCCTAGTCAATCTTCAGTGATGGGAAAGGTTGAGATGAAGGAGTAGATCAATGTGAGACCAATTGTTAAAATTTTAACTGTGTTCATTTGTAGAAATAAGTATTACTGCAAGGTTTATATAACATAACACAGTGGGCTCCATTTATGAAATGAGCTTTTATGTGCTACCACAACACAATAAAACACTTGCTTTTCTCATCCAGCAGTGGCAGGGAATGAAGGCGAAAGAACAACTGTAGAGGGGAGAAGGGAAACAAAGAGTTTGGACAGTTGTTTACCCAAATCCTGCAGGTAATGTGTTTATATCAGCCCTCTTTTGTTGATTACTTTGTATTTGTAACAGAGTTTTGATGTAGTTTGAATGAACTGTATTTGGCAAAACCAAAAGTAAATTCTACTGAGTAAACAGGAGGAAAATCTTAGTATAATCTTGTTGGGTAAATGAAATGAAACTATTCCTTTCAAGGTGGTGGGTGTTTCCTATTGCACTGAGCTTCCTGTTCCACTGAAAGTTAGAAAACTGTGCTCAGATCTAGTGAGTAGTTTTCAGGGAAATCTGATTTTATGTTTGACATGGCAAAATGACTTCACCAAAATAAGAACATCACTGTACTGCCTGTCGTCCCTCTACTCTAACAGAGCTTTACTGGCAGAGAGCAGATGGAGATACTGGTCCCAGAGATAGCCTAGAGGCTCCCGGCTGTAAAGATATTGGTTTAGAACTCTGAATATCCCTTTTCATAGCATGTTATAGTGAGGAGCTATTGCTTGTTCCAGTCTTTATTGGTAGCCTGTTCCATATGAATCATTCCTCTACCTCTGAAAACCATGGCTTAGGGGAAGTTTGTCAGAGCAGAATTTTGGAGTTTATCATTCCTGAAGAAATTCTTCTCTTGGACATTTTCATGGAAAGAGATCTTTGGTTCCAACAACTCCAAAAGCAGATCAATATCTACAAAAGCAATAAAACACCTCAGCTGAAGAACATCAAGTGCAATTATGGAGCAATTTGCCCCTGCCAGGAAAGCCTTTGGCAACACAAAACTTGGTGAGGAGCAGTGGATCACAGCGGTACAATATCACACACCCAACACTGACAGAGCAGGAACAGGCACAGAGCAGTGCAAAAGGCCTGATTCACAAAGAGAAGCCAGGCCTAGAGCTAGAAATGCCTTGCCAAAAGAGGTGTTAAAGCAGGAGTTAATGAATGACATAAGCTGTATGTTTTCTGTAGGGCACTCATTACTCATGTTCTCCTGAGCAGTGCTGTGCACTGGCCAAAGGAAGGCTTGGAAATCAAGCGCCCATGGAGACAGTGGATGGTACGTCATGTCGGTGGCCCCTGGATTACCATCATAACTCACAGTCTATCTTACCTTCTGGGAGAACTAATGGTCCTAACTTTCCTAATTGTCCCCACCAGTGCAATACAACCACTCCTAGGTGGTAGCCAGTTCTTCCTAAAATCAGGGATGTACAGGAGCCTCAATGTGAAAATCTTTTTCCAGTAATGTAATTACTGCACTTTCAGATAGGATATCCATATGCAGGCAATGTATCAATGTGTTAATATTCTCTGGAAGAGAAGGCTCTGGGGAATTTGTTTAACTACTTGATGTCTCTGGGTACATCACATACCATTTGGGTGCTTCGTGTGTTCTTGGCAGTGGGATGTAAACTTAAGAAAACTTTCAGCTGTGACAGCAGCATTTGCCTCTTTGCCTCCATGAATAACTGAAAGGAAACGTGCCAAGGGTGTCAGAACCTGCTTTTAGAGAAATTATCAACAAAATTGAGGGTGTTCAGGCTATGGAGATGAGTTGTTCTGTCACAGCACTTTCTGTGGGGAAGTCATATTTTGCAGCAGGTACGTTGCTATTGTTATATTATATATTTGTGATTATCCAGAGTTAGACTAGTAGGGCTGATTTAGGAATTCATCGAAATGAGCTTGTACCTTCCATAAAGGTTAACTTTGACTTGTACAAAATGCATTAAAGATGAACAGTCTTCAGTACTATGGTCCTCAGAATTTTACAGTGAACGAGCTACATGTCATTGATTATTTACAGAGCACTCCACACCACAGTAATTCCAAAGTAATATCAAGATATATGTATCCTGAAGCTTGTTGGAATGGAAAAAATGTTACCAGTGATATTTTGTAAAATAAGTACAGTATAAAGGTCATTGTAGGGAGGTGTAAAATTACTGGATATCCTGGCCATGAAATTCAGTTGAAATAAGTACAGAAATTATTAATCTGTCCTTAGAGTGAAATGATGCATTGGCAAATCTGCAGTGAACTGAATTTCACTTAGGGTTTTGTTTTAAGTGGAAAACTGAAGGGAGGAGAAACCCCAGCTGCACAAAGATTTTCGATTTCACCATGTTCCCACAGAAGAACTGCAGTTTTGACAGGGCTTCAGCTTCAACTGGCAGCACGTCCCAGAAGAGATTTTTCCCTTTCCTTTCTTATACAAAGACAGTGTTTAGTATTGTATCTCTGTGTGTTTGCCTGGAGCAATCTAAGGTACTCTGGCTTTTCTAATAGCAATTCACATTTGATTTTCATACTGTGGCTGTTCAAGGTTTCCAGTAGTGTTTTAGTTTTAATTTGACAGAAATTAATAAGTATAAGGAGAAAGATATCATACATCAGCACTGTACAGCAGTATTGTCACACTTCCTAATTCGTTAGACAATAAGAATAATCTACCACTTCCAATTTAGACTCAGTAAAATAAACACATGTATATTAATGATTTTAAAATATTTCTGTTCATTCAAGCATGTCTTCTTTATGCAGAATAGTATCAGATCAATAATTAGTTGCCATGCATTTTAATAACAAGAGTTTTTGGTTAGGATTGTTTTTCATAATTTTGCATTTATGTTTGACAAGTTCAGGAACTTGTCTTATTTGAAAGAAAAAATATTAATGCAGAAATTACTTCTCATTGTATTATTGCTTGCCAAATCTAATATGTAAATACCCAGTAGAACTCATGCTTATGTTAATGGAGAGAGGATCATAGAAATCTTGTAGACAGAGTCTATTTGTCCCACTTTGTTCCACACATTAGTATTCTCTGTGGTACTTAATTATTCAGCATTTTAATTTTAAATTAAAAATAAATACTGTACATGAATGATAATTTGAGTGAAATGATAGGAAAACATTGTCACAGTGAAATGCAAGATGAGTTTCCTTACGGTCTTCTGGTCAAAAAAAGTATCATGAAGAACTATTCCTTGTATTTCCTTAATTTGCCATCACTGTGGTTCTAAAGAACACATATTTGTGACTGGTTATAAAGTGGAAAATAAAGCCAGTTGAAACAACTGTATGGCCAAAGGCATAGTGAAATTATTATTTAATACTGGATTTATTACCTCTGTGCACATTTTGTGGAGTATGAGGATTGTCATTTTTAGTTACAAAATTCATGTCTGGCATGAGAAATAGATTTTATATATGGATTTTCTTTTGTCCTAACAGCTTTTCTCAAAATAATTTATTACCAGCAAACTTCCAGCTGGTAATTTTGCCAAGATTTGGCTGACCTAGAAGGTTGCTCTTACTGTAGCTGTTGGGTTTTATGGTGGACTGTAACACCAGTCTGAAACAAGAGGAAACTTTTATCTCCTGCATGGAAACATCTGCAGAAGTGACCTTGCTCTAGAAAATGGCTTTTCCATTTACACTAAACACAGTGGTTGACAACAGAAATAGTTTTCTGGAGAAAACAAAATGCTATGGATATGTGAAAGACCTAAAAACTAATGGACTCCTTTAATTTTGTTCTAGGATGGAGACAAAGCTCAATCACAAGAATAGGGAACCAGGAGCATCTGCTTTCTAATGCACTTTTGACTTTCTGGTGTGATCAACAGTGGCAACTGGTGCTGATCACTATCATGAGGCTGTTGCATCAATACATCCCTCCTAATTCTCCTGCTACCATATTACACATGGCTGAAATTCATGATCTCAATGACAAACTTTCTCATTTTCCATACCTATAAAATGAGAGAAGCAGTGCCTTTTCCATCTCTGCTTTGAACATAGATTGAGGTAGTCATAGCCTTCTGTATTACATTGAAAACAATATTGATTTGTGTCACCTTTCACTTAGAAATTATATTATAAAAATATTAATGAATTACCATTTAATATAATAGTATACTCTAGATGGGAATGTAGATTAAAGCCACCAGGTGTGAACTGTACTGAAACACATTTAGTTACTTGCCTTTACGTTTCAGAACATTTCAAAAGAATCTTGTCATAGAAATAAGGGTAAAACTAGAAGGGTCTTAATGGGTCACTTTCAGGATAAATACAGGTGCTGAATCCTTTTCAGAGTTATCACAAAAAGCTTCATCATGTTTAGGTGACAGTGCTGTTACCCAGGATACAGAGCCACCAGCAATGATCCAGATGTTAAACCTCTTGCTTCCATCCCCCCTCAGACTGCAAACCTATACTCAGTTGTAGAAGCAAACCTTATTTCACACTTCCTTTACCTCACTTTCTCCCTCTCAGGTACCCACCTTCACTAGTGGGCTTCACCTGCAAAAGGTTGTTTTGTGACCAGGGACCTCCCTCCTTGTCAGCCCAGTTCTGTGACAGTTCCTCTGGAAGATCTCTGTCTTCTTGATTGTCTGTGAAAATAGTTTTCTTTAATCTCTTTAGTTATGAGCTATCTCAGAATTCTGCTTTGCTGTGGTTCCACATCTTTTTTCTTTTTTCCCCAGACAAGTTTGGACCTGCTATAGCTTGGACCTGGACTGAACTGTGATCCAGTCACTTTCTGCCTCATTCCTTTTTAACACATTCAACTTCAACCACATTTTCAATCTCACCAGCTTATTAACTGCATTGTACTCATTGCACTTCCTTTGGAAGAAGACCTGAGCTCTAACAATACGCAAACCACATGAAATTACACATTGTTATTGATAATATCCTTCAAGTAAAAGTCTGATTGTTGCATTGTTAATTCACAATGGAAACAAGCAGGAAGTCAAATCCCCAGTTGTTACTGGTGCTCAAATCACATAATCCTTTACATTTATACCAAGTTCCATCTTGCAGGCAGTTGAACTTTCTTTTTCTGCACTACTCTTATAGGAGTCTGTTCTAGAACATCTTTCCTCTTAGGACTAGAAACCTTCTAATTTAGCCAGAATTTATCCCACTTATACTTTTTGCTTTGATGCCAGCATTCCCCTGTAGCAGAGATTTTTTTTCTTTCCAAGGTTTTTTCCATGTTAAACTGTTCATCCCTCTTTTTCTTGCCTTCACCCCTCATCCCTCCAGTGCTGTCCTTCCTTCCACCCATTTGAGTTTTTCATTCCTAATTCTGAAGAGCAGAATTATTCAGACTATTTCAAAGAGGTGATACAAATTCCTCGTGCAGTGGTGTAAGGTCTTTGCAATTGGAAATACCTTCCTGGATGCATCCTAAAGTTGCATTTCTCTTTTTGACAAGTGCATTACACTGACACCTCCCAGTACCTGCAGTCATGGGGGAACGTGGGTTGGTAAATCCAGCAGCTACTGGGAGCGAGCTGGGCAGATCCTGGTTGTGCTTGAAGGGTAAGGATGTGAATATTTTTTGCAATAAATCAACACTTAACTCTTCACTTTGGAAAAAAAATCTGTCAGTTCTAATTGGTAAATTTTAATAGTTTGTAGGCTATAATTTAATAATGAAGGGCTGGGAATTCTAAATGAAACAGAAGACAAGTATCAAAGCAAAATTCATGATAGAAAAAGTTACTTCTAAAAGTCACATTTTCCAAGCATTATTTTGTATTCTTTAAATATTATCCATTTATTACATGTGGCCTTGTGGTTATCTGAATAAATATTCTACTTTGTGTGCTAATGAACAAAATGGAAATGTTTGTTTACTTGAAATGTCAAAGCATGAGATACTGTATTATTTCTTGCCATCTTGTTAATGGAAACAAAGTAATTCTCAGTATAGGGGAGCCAGATTTCTTCACTTAGAGGACAATTCAATAAAGAAAGGGGTAGAAATACGTCACTTATCTTAGCAACATATTCCTGTTAACTGGGGCAGCAAATCAATACCACAGAATCACAGATAGAGGACATTAATAATCTTTTCTAGATGTTAAGCCAAGAATAGCCTTTTCAGTGGTACCAAGCCCAGGATAGAGAGATACTTAAAATTAAGATTGGACCAATGTTTAATAATTAATTCCTATTGCACAGAGAAATTATAATCTGATTTACCAAGCAGGCTAGGACTTGGGTTAGTTTTAAAATACATTACAGAAACATCTGGCATTGAATTGAGCTGGTCATGTGCAAGAGGCTGAAGGGGTGAATGCAGGTTGGCCTTGGCAGCTGTATCTCAGACCTGTCATGAGGTAAGTCATTGAACCTGTAGGTTTCAATTCCTATATGTGAAACCTGGGTACAAGGCTTGTGTTCCATAAGGTACTAACAGTTACAATCAAACCTCATCTGTGTGTAGGAAATTGAATTGTAAAGGCTTTTCAGTAGACTATATCAATATGAATATGAAAATGAGAGATCAAAATAATTTAATTATACCCAAATGTTGCTTTATCCTGACACTGGTACTTATACAGAATCTGCTGTGGGAGATAATCTTGGTAGATGTTCAACAAAGTCTCTACCACCACCAAGCACAACAGCCGTGCCAATTTTGCTCAGTAGGCATGATCTCACCTTCTACATGGCCCTTTGGAGGTCCAGACCCTGCTTTGTCACAGCATTTAATTGTGGGCTTAACATGGTGCATTCAGTGGTAGATTTGCATTTAAGCACAGACATAAGATAATCCACTTTCTAGGAGAGATGCAATAGCTTCGTTTTTTTCATATATAGTCCAGAGGAATGAATGGCAAATGATGCAGTGTCCCAGAGTATATCTAATATACCAAATATTAGGAATAGGCTGAATTGATATTACAAACAGATATATTTGAAATGTATCTGTTTCTCTGTGAAACAAGATCACTGCTATGGCCAAGACCACTTGAAATGTTTTATTCTAGCTTTTGATTTGATAGAAATAAGCTGTGAATTCATGGGATTGCTTTGGAGGTTGACCTGTATGTCGGGAACAACAGGGTGGTTCTTTGTGCATTGCACAGGCATTTCCACTCCTAAAACCTGTAAAGCTCCAGAGCTCTGCCCCTTTCTAGGGATGCTTCTGTTCAGAGAGAGGGCTCTGCAAATGTGGAGCCTCGTGTTTAACTTTAAAGTTTGACAAGTGTATATTCTAGAGAGTTGTTTTTCCCTCTGTCAACACAATCCCCATTAGACTCCACAATACAGTTTTAAACTCAGAGCCCTACAAAGTCAAAATTACCGAGGAGAAGTGAATGGATTGCCATACCCCTTCTGCAGTTGGAATTAAAAGGCCTGATCATCAAATGAGTTCCCACTTTGGGCTTTGCAGTGGGTCCTGAAGGGTCATTCACTTGCTAATCACGCAGCCTGGTGCTGGTGATTAGGGAGGAGGAAATAAAGGCAGGGTTTGACTGCGGATCCGAAAGTGAGCTTTCAAAGGTGACTTTAGAGAAACCCTCTTTTGACTTGCAAACTTTATATACAGTCAGAGAAAGATTAAATCCAGGAGCTTTGTTTTGTTTGGGGGACAATTTCCAGCTGCAGCTACACTTTGCATGGTTAGATTTGAGCCCAATCAATATGCATAGTGGGTGGGCCATACAGAACCCTGAGACAAACTGCTCACAGGACTAAAAGTTTGCTTTCTGATCAGGCATTCACATTCAGCTTCAGTGAATCTGCTGTTCTGAATCTGTGAAGCAATGCTTTTCAAATATAAGACACTATTGAAGTCAATAAATATAAAGAAATTGTGTTATGCTGTAAAAAGTATAATAATGAATTTTGGCAATGCTTTAGAGTAAATATTCTTCTGATTTTGTTCCACTGCAGATATTTTTACTGAGAGGAAATTCTGAAATTTCAAATTGGTAAAGTCTCCCAGGAATAGAAACAGTGATCAACAGGAAGCATAAGATCCAAAATCACAGAGGTAAAATGGGAACTGATGTCCATCTCTAAGTTGCAAATGAAATTAAACAGTAGGGTTTTTCAGCCATCAAAATTAGGTGACAGCAAGAAAAATATCAGAGAGGTTGGCTTGAGGGAGGATGGGTTTAATGTTGTCTTAGAGGCTTTCCAAAATTGAGATGATTTTGTGGCTTGGTGTTCAGTCTGGACAATGATTCTGAACTGGGGTGAGAGAAAAGTGGCTTTATGGGAGTGAGTTTGGAAGCCTGAAAATGATGCCTTTGAGGCAGAAACAAAATTCAGGGAGCAGTTTCCAAGGATCTGTGTCACAGTAGTCTGAAGGATTGGCATTTGAAACTGCACTTCTACTTGAAGGGTATTTAGGACTATGTTAAAGTAGGAGTGGTACGAGAAATTTCAAACATGATTCTCGTATTGAAGATAGGAAAAAACCTGTGATCTGGTTAAATGTGGGCATATTAATGTGACATCAGCAGTACACAAGGCATTAGAGAGCTCTTGGAAAGCAGAGTAACAGAGAGAATGGCAAATGGAAGAAGCAGGATAACACACAGAATAGGTTTACTGAAAGCAGATTTGCGAGATTAATTTGATAATCTTTAGATTATCCTGATCTTTTTAGACAAAGAAAACGGCAATAGATATGATATATATACACTATGAGAGAAACATCTGACACAGAGCTTCATGGAGAACTGTTTGATTGGGAATGATGAAGATTAGGCCCAGGATTGTTAAAAAAAGTAGAAACTGTCTACAGGAGATAATAACAGATGATGCTGAAAGAGGAAATGCCAGGTTAGAGGGAGCTAAAAGTGGAGTTTCTGAAGGCACAGTCTGGGGCCCAATATCACTTAATATTTTCATTAATCAACTAGGCACAAAAAGAACCTGCTAGAGAAATGATGGCTGGAGGTGGGAGGGTTTGTCAATAGCAAGGAGGCCAAGAGCATACAGAAAAACAGAATATCCTCAGGGACTGGAGAGATATAAATGGGATTACATTGAACAGTTCAAGTAGCAAGGTCAGGTAGCTGGGAACTAATGACAATTTCTGATACAAGGTAAGGCTTGTCAGTTGGGCTGATACAGAAAAATGGAGCATACATTTGGCACTATATCAAAAGAAGCATTTCCAGTTGAGCTAGGGAAAAATGAGTGGCCTTTAGAGGGCTTTAGTAAGAATTTTTCAGGAATGTAGTGGCCAATTGTAGCCCCTTGTGTTTGAAAGAAAGAAATTCAACCTAGAGTAGGAGCAGAGAGAGGTGAGTAGTTTGTTGGGGGAATCGGGATTGTGCCTTAGCATACTAAAGCCTGCAAAGAATCACCCACAAACACGATGGGAATGAAGAGGATATTTTTAAGCTTTGACAATATTGTTACATAAATAACTGTAAACTAGTCATCAGTATGTTACCCTGTATTTCAGAAGAGGTTTTCTCATGAAAGATGCAATTTTTTTGAAAAGCCTTCCACAGTGGCAGTTGGGGGAACCCCTGCAACTGTTTCTGTGATGGAGATGGGTGCATGCCTGAGGGGGCCAGCAGCATCTCTTTCTGCTCTAGCAGCACACTGGGCTCTGCACCCTGGGACTCTGTCCCACCCTCCTGTTCTCATCCATTCTGGTCCCACATTCATATAAATCCAATTCAGCTTTTAACCCTGAAGTCCATCAGGTGAGCCCAGAGCACCACTGGTCTAGAGCAGGGTTATGACACTGCTGCAGCTTTGGCAGACAGGGGTAGCAAAGGGATTCTCCAGCCTTAGGAAATGGGGGAGGGAGAAATGTTTGACCTATACCCACCTCTCTGGCAGGGAGAAAGGGTAAGGGGCGGGGTAGGGAGAAGCAGTCGACATTACTGCCTTAATATCTGAAATAGAAATGATCATAAATAAGAGGTAGGTTTCTCCAGTTACTGTTTTGCCTAATCAGGCCATCACTATTTTAATCCAAAGTGAGCAGCTGAAAATATCATCTTCTTGTTGACAAAATGAATACCATCCCCTTCCCCAGCCATTAAAGTTTTTGGGTTTCTGCTAATATCTTTTCCATTTTCCATATTTAATTTGTCTAGCAGAATGAAATAAAAACATGCTGACATTTTCAAGGAAATCAGATACTACCCATGAAAGTTTTGATGGAAAATTTTCAAAGAGCCCTGAGGCTCAGGAGCTGGTTGCATCGGGGTGTGGCCAGCTAAATCTGCTGCCTGAATCAGTGGGGGCAAAGCCTGAGCATCTCTTGGACCCTCCGGACCTTCAGGTGATTATTTCTAAGAGGAAAACATCTTTTATAGCACACCACGTGCTCTGGGTGGCAGCGGCTTTGCTCTCGCAGCAGTTCTTGCTGACCTTGGTGCGACTGGTGCAGAACGCGGAGCCGCCGCTGCCTCCGCCCTCCCCTCCGCCCCTCGCACTGCGGAGCCTGCACATGAAAACTGACCACGGCGTAGCCCTAAATGGTTTATTTTTAACTTTTGCCAGACAACACGTGTATCTAAGGCCAAACAAAAAGAGCCTGAGAATGGGGTGTAAGTGCTTGTCAGTGTCAGAGCCAATCACTGTCAAACAGGGCTGGATTCTGCGGCTCCGCTGCGTGCTCGGCTCCCGCGCCTTCCGCGGCGCTCGGAAGCCACAGCGCTGGATGCCCAGAGAGATGGATAAAGGCAGACAGACATAGATACGGACTGACAGAATCAACCCCCAGACGGATGTTGCTTGAATTTACCAGAAATTAAGATGCTGCACTGCTTAAGAAAGAGTTCCATGATCTAATTAAGTCTCTCTTATGTCTCCTTTTCTTATTTTATCCTCCACCCTCTCACAAAAAAAAAAATATGATGTGTTATTTGGAGATTGAATTAGAAGAAAATTGTCTATGGGCTAAATAAAATGTTTGAATTCTTTTGTACTAGCATTGAAGGCTTGTGTTTTTCCAAAGGAGAAGAAAATGCAGCAGAACATAATAATGTCATACATTCTAACTTGCTCTTGCAAATCAGGACTTCTTGATATTTTCCTTTTCAATAAAAATGCTGTTTATCATTATCAAATGATGTGTTAATGGAATCAACTCAAACACAAACTCATACATTTATATATCTATATAAATAAATATAATATATACGTAAAAAAAGCCCTGACTGCAGAGAATGATCAAGCACCTTGTCAGCAATCCATATTATGTTCGTTAATTTGATTCCTGCCAAAAAATCACTTAAGTGAGACCTTCTGATTTCTTTCTTTAACGCTTGAGGCCCCTTTCATCTAAGCAATGTTTATTAACCTATTTCTGAAAATCAGCATAAGCAAGAGCTATATTTAATTTGTTCTTTTCATGTGCTTTAGGTTTGGTTGTTTTTTTAAAAGTGTTTTGTTTTTAATTCCACTGTAAGAATAAGAATTGAACCTGGGTCAATATTTAAAAAAACCCACTGTTTCAGATAGTGACAACTGAAGTGAAAAAAACTAAGGTTTATTATATTCTTTAACATTTTTTAGAGGGGACTGATTCTAGTTTAATTCCAGGAATAATGGTAATGACAGCAAGAAAAGTATACTCACCTGGAGAATAATAGTGTGGCCTGATGAATACAGTTTGGGGTACAGCTTCAAACTCCGTTCACTAGTCTTACCAGTGTCCCCTTCTCTTACCATGAACAGCAAATCTCTCCTTCACGCCTCTGGTCTCCCATCAGAAAAGTGGTTACAAACTTGCTAAACTCCTCAGTTAATTTGAAGCTGGAGATTAGAAGTGCTGTATGATTAGATATCCTTGTTGATACTTTTCACACCAAATATTACTTAAACCCCCAGGAGTTAATAAACTCTGCAGTTCCCAGAAGCCGGAACCACTTTGGAGATGAACAACTGTCATAATTTTTACAGACTTGACAGATACAGCTACACCTGTATGGAAGAAATCCTGCTCATTCCCATGAATGGGGTTTTGGCACCGACATGAACATGTGCAGTGTTTCACTGACACTTCTCAATATCCAGGGTTGAATAAGGCAGTTTGGAACAAGGGAAACTTCCCACTGTGTTCAGGATAAATGTTCAGGACTGTCTACAGGACTGATTTATGCCTTCAGTCCCAATGTGGCCATACTCGTATTCACCACATGCTCCACCTTTCATAGCCTTAGAGATGGATTTTATCAGCTCCAGGGAGTTTCCCCCTAACAGGTTATGTGGTGATAAAGTTTGTTCTCCCAGCTCTGTAACCAAGGATAAGATAAAACATTTTCCAAAACTAAACTATCTCTTGTAGAATTTACATGAGGTGAGGTTGAGGCTACAGACCTATATAGGAAGGAACTGTCCTGTCTGGAAACCCCCAATATTCCTACCAGGAAGGATGAACTTATTTTCCAAGCTTCTGGGAGAAGATGATTGTGGTAGTGAGATAGTCCTTATAAAAATGATCATAATCTGAGAGCTGAGGCAGAGAGATACCAAAAAGGAACAGGTAAGAAAAAGTTACTCGTTTTTTAACTGCGTTTATGTAGAGAAGTGGATGACCCTCAGTCAGGAGCTGATGTTGCATCCCTTAGAGGAAGTCTTTCACCTTCCTCATCATGCAGGCAGGGAAATCAATGGGATAACTTGTTGAACTTCAGTCACCGAGTCAATCTCAAATTTTCTGAGAACCCAAAATAAATAACCTTTGCTTGAGCCACTCAGTTCAAACATATGCCTAAAAGATGTTATACCTCACAAGTATCACTTGCATTTGTATACATTGAGAAATAGAGTGGGTAATAAATCTTCTGACTATTTATTGCTCTGCCAATATGTATCTTGGCAATATTAAAATATATGCATGCATGCTTATGAATTTTATTTCTCTTCAAAGGAATCGGCTTCTTATACTAACAACCACAGCTCTGACTTGATAGACTCCTCTTTACCTGGCATGCCTATAGAAATCTCTAGAGAATTAGAATTCTCATTAAGTGCACTGGAAAGCAGAATTTAATCAAATGTATGCCAGAGCTTGCTGTTAAAAATATGCAACTATAAATTGCATTTCTCTAGAAGTTGTTGCAGTCCTACAGTGACCACTGAAGTATTTTTATTTATTGTACCATGAATACAGAATAGATAAAATTAAATCCTCCATAATCAATGGCTCCAATTTACATGCGTTGTTTGTCAAAGTGACTTTCTCCAGTCCCCACAAAATGCTGTATAATGTGACATCTCATGAGTCTTCAGGAACATCCTAAGATGAATATGAAAGATAAATATTGCAGTTGTGAGTCTTTCTGTCATGACTCAAATAATTTTAAAATTGCAGAGATGTATTCCTCTAACAATGTTAAAATTGTTCTAATGCAGGATAAAACGGTAGTTTTAGTCTCTGTAATTTTTATAGCAGCTTGTAATTTCCATGCACTTGTTACAAGTCTCAGATCAGGAAGAATCACAGGAGAAAATGTTTTCAATGGGAAATCTGCTCTGTTGCTCATTTCCCCTGTGAAGAATGTACCCAATATTTAGAATTCAGAAAGTTTTTTGATACTGTGTCAAAGACAGACAATTTGATTTGAATTAGCATAATTTCTGGCTTCTGTTAAAGGGATAAGTATGAGCCTCCTGGTTTCTCTCCAAAATATACTTGCATGAATCCTGGTGCACTCTTTGAATCTATTCTGTTTGGGGCCACTCACCAGCAGGCTGGAATAGGTTTGAGATACATGATATGTCAGAGTGAAAAACTCATGTCCTTTGGTTCTGCTTTGAATTGGTTTTAAGTCCCCAAATTAGAAGACCTATGATTACCCCAGAAGGGGTTTTAGAAAAAGTACTTGCACAGTAGAAGCCCTCAAAATGCAGTACCCTGAGTGTACTGAGGTCTGCAGGAGAGCTGCTGACATGTGTGACTATCACTAAATAGAGCTGCACTGGGACTTTTGTCTGGTTTGGCGATTTGTGCCTCAGGGATCCTCTCAGGCTCTTTGGGTTAGGGACATTTTCTAGATAAACTGATTAAAGGGGAGAAACAAGGCCATCCTTTGGACTCACTCACAGGTTGGAAGAGGAGGAGGAGGAGGAGGAGGAGGAGGAGGAGGAGGAGGAGGAGGAGGAGGAGGAGGAGGAGCAGGTAGTGTACAGAGAAACCACTGTGGACTCATTGCTGCAATGAGTCATGTCGAGTTTGCATCATGAGGAAGTGTCTTTGAATGCTAATGCTGGGCTGGGCTGCACACCGAGGGGCAGTGTGTCTGACCCATGGTTTCTTTGGATTGAGCTACTTGGGATACACCCTGGAGAGGTACGAGGTGTTCCAGTGGAACCCCTGCATGGGCATTTTGGCACATGTGAAGTGTGGTACATAGCAATATTGCTCCAGGTAGAATTTAGGCAAGGGTTTGAACAGCTGAGGAAGGAAGAGTCCCTCAGGAGATGGGATAGCATACAGGGGAACATTTTGATTTTTCTATCCAAGGGGAAAAGCAGGCAAATCATCTGCTTGTTGTGAGTCAGGGCCAGTGTCCCTGTGCCTCTCTCTGAACCTTTGGAAATAGCCTGGTTTCCCAGGTGGTGAAGGGCCAGTTATGCTTCATGTCAGTGGTTGGTAGAGAACTGCCTGCACCTCTCTCCCACCTTATGTATCCCTGTAACAGTTGGGAAAATAACCCTGTGCTTAAAGAGGACAAGGAAGTTGTCCACAAAGCAAAGAGAGCAGACTCCCCAGGGTAGGATAAGGGACAAAAATGGCACATCCTGTCCTACATCCGTCAGGCTGGAATTAAGGGGAGATGCAACACCACTGGCAGTACCTGGCTGGAGGGAATTGGAACTGGGGAGTGAGATGTTTTTCACGTTGGTAAGGGGATGAATAAATAACACTAATTGCTTGTGTTTGACACTGAGAAACATTTTGTAACTGTGAAGCAGATTTTGAGAGACCTTTTTTTGAGGCTTGTTTTTTCCTCTTATAGTTAGTGCACTCCCTGTGTGCTAAACCCTGTTCTGGTGCCTCGAGGCTGGTGGGAGATGAGGTTAAGACCAGACTTTGTGCAGTCTTTGGCCCTTTCTTTTCTCTGGCTGCCAGGACTGGCTCTGAGAAACAGGGCCCTAAATCACAAGCATTGAGAAGAACAAATCTGGCCTAAAGCTGCCTGTGCTTTCATACTCTCAACCTTATTTGAATCAGAGCCCAAATAAACATCTTCATTTTTCAAAGGGAAACTGCTGGAGCACCAGTGCTGTAAGTACCACAGAAGCCAGTTGGACTGAGTGCTCAGAGCTAAACCCAGCCTTTCTGTACCAGATCACATCTTTTTAGCTTATTCTTCCCATTCTTAATGTCTGAAATTCTATAATTACAAATTAAGACAAGTGGTGAACACAGACTTTTGAGCTAGAAACTGATAAACCTCCTTCCTCTCTTAAAATTGATGTGTAAATTTTGTTCTTATAAAAAGCTGTTGGATACAGCACCACCTCAATTATAATGAAACAGCAAAGAAATTCCACATTGGGAAAGGTTTTCTGAGGGTATATTCTCAGTTACTGCTGAAGATTAAAAATACCCTTCTCAAGCAATAAATTGGTTGAGACAGTAAAAGGACCAAAATCATAGTGAAATCTAGTAATGAAATATTAATGCTACCGTGTTAAGATGGGAAAATAATAAAAATTCATTTTGCAGAGCTGCATGGATCATATTAGTGGTGTCCTGAGCAAGCTAGATTTTAATATGCATGGATTTCTACCTGTGTCCTGCTCCTATATACAATTCTTATTAGCAGAAAAGATGACCAAACTCTTAAGTCATGTAAATGCTTCAGGAAAGCAAAGAAACCCTGTTGGAGTACATGGCAGTAGCTCTCTAGAATTAGAAGGCATGTTGTGAGTGACACAAAAAGAGCTGTCAAGTACGTGGTGCTTTGCTTTACTGCTCCACTAAATGGCCATTGTAGGGCTGTGGCAGAGTACGGGGAAATTTCATTTCTAGGGCAACATCATTTTGCGTGAAACTGAAATAAGATAAAAACTAGGCGTAAAGGTATGTTTGAATTTCAGATTGTGCTTGATCTTTGTATGCCAAGAGGACCTCCCTTGGATACTCAGCCTAGCTGCAGGCTTTCTTTCAGGTCCTGGAACCTGCAGCTTTCAGAAGTCAGGCCAATTTAAACTGTGTAGATTGTGCTGCTTTACATAACCTATTTGAATTCAGTCGACTCTAAAACCTGCAAGGTAAATAGGTACATTCTGCATCCGCCTGTCCTACTGGCTTAGGGGTAGCTTTAAGGTCATACAATTAAACAAAGTGGGGAGAGGAAGCCCAGCAAGGTCCAGCCTTTTGTGGCATTGACTGTGTACAGTGTTGTCCAGAGCAGAAGCGGTGGCTGATTCACTGCTCATTGAAGTAACTCTATTTTATCAGTGTCCCTCACCCTCCAGCTACAGGTCTGTCTGACACCCCACAGAGCAGCTGGTGTGGTGTCAGCAGTGGCCATAACTCAGCTGGAGGCAGCTGCATTAGGCTCATAGGTGTAACAGCATTGTATACATTATTCTGTACAGCAGGATGGAGGGAGGATGATGGTCCATGCAGTCAGACTGGCTGAATATGCCTGAGGAAAATGACTTCCAGAGACACACGTGGGCATACTGAGGCACTGAATGGAAGAGTAAGGGCAACTTGGAAAGAGATGGGCACCTCGAGGGTGAAATGACTGGCACAGGATGAGAGCAAAAGTAGCTGGAGCAGCAGACCTTGCCACAGAGTCCACATCTGGCACAGCTGGTGGAGAGGCAGAGGCAAAGGACCTCCAGAAAGCCAACACTGGAAGCAAGGCACTGAGCCAGAGAAGGGATCTTCAAAGTGGCACAGAAACCCACAGGGACACACATAAAGGCCTTGTAACCAACCTTCTCTAAGGGGAAGGGATGTAAATATGGAGGGAGACTATTAATAAGAGCTTACAGGACAATGGGGAATGGCTTTAGACTGAAAGACAGTAGGTTTAGATATTAGGAAGAAATTCTTCACTGTGAGAGTGGTGAGGCACTGGAGCAGGTTGCCCAGAGAAGTTGTGGATGCCCCATCACTGGAAATGTTCAAGGACAGGTTGGACAGCGCTTTGAGCAACCTGGTCTAGTGGAAGGTGTCCCTGCCTATTGCAGGGAGTTGGAATGAGATGATCTTTAAGGTCTCGTCCAACCCAAAGCATTCTCTGATTCTCTGAAATACCAAAGACTTGTTTGATGGCCTGCAGAAACCCTTCTCCCCTCCCCAGGCCAGGGTGTTCCTGATGCCAAGCAGCCACCGCATTTCAAGGCTGAAATAACTCCAGGACATCACTACTGTGTATTTTGTTTTTCTCCTTAGGGCCTGAATGCTACAGGGGCGTGCTCCCCTTGAAGCCTCAGAGGAAGGCTCAGTCAAACCAAATACAGATCTGCTTTGCTGCCTGTGTATCAAGGGTAAGAAAGCTAAAAAATCCATGGCAGTGCTTCCTGGACAGCTTGCTGCCTGTAAGCATTCCTGGACAGCCTGCCTATTAACATCACCTCCCAGTAGGGTCCCTCGGGGCACAGCCCCCGCTGGTTTGGATTTTCCTTGTCCCTAGAGATGATCCTTGCAGCCCTGCTGAGGGGACACTCCAGGGTGACTTTGCAGAGCGCAGGGTGTGTGTGCCCTGGGGCAGTGCCCAGGCAGGGTGATCCCGTAGGAAAAGGACAGAAATAGAGCAGCAAGCATCATCTATTTTAATGGGTCCTTCTGCTGCTGCTGAATAACTCCCCACTTTGGATTACTTTTACTGCAGGCACGATTAGTCAGCAATTGACAGGGCAGGGGGTATCAGTGGGGAGTCCACAGCTAGCTAAGAGTATGAGCCAAACAAACATTATTTTCCAGCTTATTGGGAGAAAAACCTGCAGAGAGCAGAAACTTGGTCCCTCACTGTTTTCCTGGGTAGGGGTGCAGTCTCGAAAGTGATGAGACAAACACTTGAGGATGGCTGATAGCACTGAAGTGCAGAATAAACAAGGAAATGATACTGGATCCCAAGGCACAGGGAAAAAAAAAGACCTGCTAAAGGCAGCTCGATATTAGAAGAAAAGCTTCGTGAAGCCATGTGAAGTCACTAAAACAAGTGTCTGAAATGCTACACAAATGGTTCTCACCTCCTTCCACCTGAAAGAACCGGGCGTGTTCACAACATGCTTCCTCAGTGTTTGCCTTTGAATAATGAAACAAAATATAGTGGTTAGGAAAGTTAAGCCATTAAGAGTAAATCAGTTGTATTTCCATCGGAAAGCAGCCTGGATTTCCCTGTAACGCTGAAACCATCTGTAGTTCCCACATCGATTTTCCTCTCCGCGGCACCGAACATACAAAATCAGCAGGTGCCTTTGAGTGCTCTCTCAGCCACATGGAGAAAATAGATAAAAGCCCTCTGGGCCTCCTGTATGTCCATGTGCAAGCTCACCTGTGTGACACCAGGCTGTGCCCAGCACAGAAAGAAGCACAGGCGAGCTCGGCAGGCTGCTGAGTCGGCACATTTGCACCGGTGGAGAAAATAGTGCCAGGAAGCAGTGACCTGCCTCTTTGCTGCGACGCACCGATGTGCAGCGTCCCAACAGGAGAGGCTTTGCTCTGTGCCAAGCAGCTCTGAGACAGAGAAGGCTGTGCCCAGTCTGGCAGAAATCAAGCTCAGCCTCCTCTTTCTCTTATTTGCTGTTCTTGGGAAAGTCTGCCTCTCTAATGCTGTTTTCACTTTTCAGATGGCTGCAGTTGTGGCCTTTTCAAGAGAAAAAGCCTGCCTAAGTGCCTCTGAGGGCATGGTGGCTTCTTCGCTGTGCCTGGTGTTCCATTCATCTGATCCTGCCTTGCCCAGGCAATGGCACAGCACTGATTCCATCCCAGGCAGTTTCTGGGACATTTGGTGCTTGGAAAACCCATTGGCTCCATTTTCTCAATGGCTGAGCAGCACATGGCAGGTCCTGCATCCCTCCTTTAATCAGACACTAAAATGTGAGCACACCATCAGATAAGGTGAAGTCCCACTATTATTAACTTGCAAGTGACTGTGTATTTAGATACTTAGAAAATCCAAATAAAAACCTGTGAGCTTAAGATCAGAGAGAAAAAAATCCCTTTTATCTTTCTGAGCTCATTTGAGTGCTCAAGTCAGGGAATGAGCCCACTTCCTGAGGCCTCAGAGCCATGCCAGGGCTGTGTCTGGTCTCTGCATTCCCAGCACAAGCAGCAGAGACCTTGGCAGTCATGATCTGCCCATCCCACAGTGCCCTGGAAAAGTCAGTGCTTTTGCCAAGCATACAGGACATGGCATGGAATCTGTGGGAACCCACCTTGCCTGCAAAGCAGATGCAGAAGGGCAGGTGCCCCTGTCTTGCCCAGAGCACTTTCTGTGCTGGGTGGTGTGGGAAGGGAAGCAGCACTGCTGCCACTGAGCCATGGAAGTGCGGGAGAGCCGCAGCCCTGTGTCCTGTGGAAAGACACAAATGCCAGTGGAAGATGATGAAATATGAATTCAAAGGTTAGGCTGTTTCCCCCCCTAAGCTCTAAAGGAGGGAATCACTACCTTCTGAGATGGATAGTATCATTAATCAGACACTGAGAGTTCAGTCCCTTGTACGATGCCAAATCATCTGAATTTTTATCTTCCCAACCCTGCACAGAAGTCAAATTCCGGCCTTCTAGAGCTTGGGAAGGGAGGTGGGGAAAAAGTTATTAGGAGAAAATTTTTGAAGCATAAACAAAATTTCCACAAAAGGTTGTTCCCACAATGACACGATTATAAATGAGATGATCAGCCACAAAGAACAATTTTTTTGTGGCTTTAGCAAAAGTCTGCTTCTTTTCTAATGGTAGAAGTAAAATATTTAAAGGGAGATGAAGAGGGTTCCTTTAAAAATTCCAGATATTTTAATTAATGCCAATAGCATTAAAATATTATGGCTTGAGATGCTTATGAAAAGACTCTTTTATTCATTAAATTTTCCAGACCCAACATAATTAGAATTCTTAACATTCGTGATCTCTCAGTATTGCCTTCCAAAATTAATGGTCTGAGTAATTTCTTACAGCAGATGAACTGAGTTTCAAAATAAATGTATCGCAGTAGTAAACATCAGCTTTCTGTAAAGGCAGGATGTGCCAGTCAAAGACAACTTTCAAGAAGGAAAGGACTCTCCATTTTCTCTCTCCTGGATTTCCATATTCAAAGGACATAATGCATGATAGTATTCCTATACTCAGAATTTAGGGAATCCACTAACAGAAGCTGCCTGTACCACTTGAGTATGCAAATCATGAGTGGTTTTAGTGTCACACATTCCCTCTGCCCCCCTGGGTCCAGGAGAGGCTGGTGCTCAGGATGGGTTTAGGAGCACAGGTGAGTTGGGACGCTGTTTTTCACTGCTTCATGTGCTATGGAGGTTGAGAGGGCTGTGGGAATGCAGCTGGGCACAGGCTGCTGTCCCAGTTCAGCCGTCTGAATGGTGCCCTGCAGACCTGGGCCCTGCCAAAAGCCCGCTCTGTGGGCCTGGGAAGGGCGTTTAACCCAGCGTTTTGCACAGGGTTGCTAAATGTCTGCTGTTCATTTTGGCATCTGATTTCCAGAGTGTGGAGCACTTCCAGCTGCAACTCCTGCTGGTGGGCTGTGAACCCAGAGCAGCCACGCCGAGCTTGGAGCTGTAAAACCTGCCACTTCCGACCGGGCACGGTGGGATCTCACAGCACTACCTGGCAGCCTCCTGATGGTGAGACCCAGGATTCTGGATCCCATTCCCAGTCCTGGAAAGACGGCAGTTCTGGTGGGTGCAAATCACTCTGCCTGTTCTCCGCTATCTCCTCCTTTCTTTAGTTGTATCTTTTCTCTCCCCATCTCTTTGCCTTTGGGATGGGGCTATTCCCTTCTGGACAAGCTAAAGGGCATGACGAGCCCAGCAGGACAGGATCCTAAGAGTTTTTAGGATTCTCATTGACAAAAGTCTTTGCTGAGAAAGTTAGATTGGATTTTTTCCAAATGCTTTCACCTGGTCACACTTGCATAGGTTTTCACAGCAGTAAAAAAAGGCACATCCTTAATACAAAGGTCATAAGTCGACTAAATTTCTACATCCCTATCCAAACTGTGAGGAGCTGTGGTGCATCTTAAAGAAGAGGATGTCAGTTCTTTTTTCTTTTTTACCATTACAAAACAGTGCATTGTTCCCTGGCCTTGCCCTTGGGAATAACTATATTGTTTTGGCTGAAGCTTTCCAAAAAAATTCAGCCTGAGGCAGATGCCCAGGATGGAAAATGACAAGTTACTGGTCAAAATATGACAGTTATAAGCAGCTGAAAATAGAGTCTTGTAATTGGAAATGTCAGACGGTCTTGACAGAAGGCAGTGCTACCAGCCCACCAACCTCGGGAAGCTTACTCGGGATTTCATGTGTAGGTAGAGGCAGCGTGTGCACCTCTTAGTAGTCTCAGTAATTTTATAAGTGGCACAAAAAGGAGTAGCAAAGTTAAAGCATGGCATGAACTGCTGGCAGCTTTGCCATCTATTTGGACACAAGCTGGTGAACTGCTGTGCTGGCTTAGAACAACCCCACTGCTACCTCCTGCCTATGAGGCTGGGGGAAAGGCTCTGGAAAAGGAGCAAGGACTGAACACTCATCCATGCCTCAGCTTCTCCCCAGCTGTTGCTTTGTGAGTGGAGTTGGATTCCCCAGCACTTCAGTTGCTTAATTGAAGACTTCTGGGGCAATTTTGCAGGGAGAAAGGGCAGGTCTGTGCCCTCCAGCCCCTGTGAGCACAAATCCTGCCCACAGCATCTGTTGTGTGCAGGTGTGGTGGGGGTGTTGACCCTGCTCTGCACTTCTAGTCATTTCTTGTCTGCAGCAACTGGATTTGATTGGCACAACTTTCTGACTTCAGCGGCTGTTTGACTTCTGAGAACTTCAGAAGGCTTCAGCCAGAGCTCACCCTTGAACCAGCTGGTCTCTGCCTGCCTTTCAGACACCTTCCCAGGAGAGAAATTTACCTTTTCCTGGTGCAGGGACAACCATCCAGCCCTGTAGTCAGTCACTGTAGTTTCATTAAGGTTTATATTTAACTTTCCCTCAGCACCTGGGACCAGAAGGAGTGTGTTAGTGTCTCAGAGCTGGAACACTACATTGAATTACCTTGTTGGTTTATCTGGTCATAATAGCAAGAGAGATCCCAGTGCTATAGTTACGAGTCTGTCAGCATTTCCATTATAAACCCCTTATTCTCAAGAGGTTTTAACTTTGCTTTAAAAATCTGTTCCATTGCACAAACTTAGTTTATAACGTGTTGGAGAACAATATTTTATCTTTTAATATTGAAAATACACACACAGTTCATATTGTAATATATGCGTGTAGCTACAGATACACTGGGCTTAGGCAGTGATCAACCTGATCAGTGTCTTCTTTTAATTTAGCTGACATGGTGTTATTGCTCTGGCTATTTTAACAGATAATATACTGTGGTTTCACAATGTCTTCCATTACTGGCACACAACTCCTCTAATATATGTTAATATGATAACGCACAAGTGCAGCAGAGTCACACTTGGAGGAAGTATAAGAGGTTTGGCACAAAGGCTGCTTGCCCTCCTTCTCCTTTTATTCTAGACACTCATTCAAGGGCACTTAGCTCGGGCTCTGAAAAAGCAAAGCAAAAGCCTCGACCAGCTGCCTGGCAGGGAAGATTTGGCAAATGTGCCATCATGGTTCTCTCTGTTATGGTCTGCTGTGCAAGGAGGGATCAGAAACTGAGGAAGCGTCTTGTGCTTGAACTGGTCCCCTGAAGGCCTTTGCTCTCCACTGCAGCCTCGATCTTCTGGGTAGGGTGGGCAGGTGGCAGAAAGGAGCTGTAGAAGGCAGAAGTTACGGGCTCTGCCTCTTCTGCTCTTACCAGGGCCTCATATGATTTTGTTTGTTTAAACGAAAGTTTCTTGATTTCCTAGCTAGGTCAGCGTCCTTCAGAGGAGCAGTGGCTGTTTGTCTCACTGGAAGATCCAACCAAAGGGTAACATCTTTGGATGGGAGGGTTTAAACTCTGTGACAAAAAGCACCATTTCCATCTAGGGCACGTGGCCAGACAGTAGGGCTGCTGCACATGGTCCCTGCAGGGCTCAGTGGATTGTTTTCAAGGTTTTTCTTTTCTCCAGACACGAGCTGGCACAGGAAGGAAACTCCTTCTCTCAAAGCCTCCAGCCCTCCTGAAGGGAGGTGAAGCTTTCTGGACACCATGCAAGGAGCCTCCACAGGGAGTATCAAATAAAACGTATCCCCTAGACATTTATCTTTTTTTTTTCCTCTGGAAAAATTGCTCTTTATGTGTTAAGGAAGAGCATTATTTTCCCCATCCTCTCTGACTTCTGAAAATTCATGGCAAGGTAGTTCATGCACCAGAGACCCAGAAGTGTTCCCATTTTCCTGCACTGGTGCTGTTGTAGCCTGGCTCCTTTTGCTTTCCATCCCACCCGTATCACATGTTCCTCAGTTCTTCCTTCTCTTCCCTTGGTGAGGCTGCTGAATTTCAGACAGGGTTTGCTCAAATTGGGATCCACCTGCATCTGCTGATTGGTGTGGCCAGGCAGTCTCTGGCTGTGTTTGTCAGAGGCAGCTTCCAAGTGGAGTCAGGATTTTCTTGCGCACAGCATTCCTGTCTCTTCTTCTAAGAGCCACTTCCCTTTTGACACTTACCGCTGAAGTCTCTTATCACACACCCTTTTGACACAGCAGTTTTTCAGGTCTGAAATTTTTCAGATTCTATTTCTCATCAAAATGCTGGCAAAGGACCACACAAGTCTATGGACCAGCTGACTGGAATTAATCTCAATCCCAGGATGAGGTTTCCTGTCGATAGCCAAGGATACCCAGGCAGGGCTGCAAGGCCATGACTCAGCAACTTGAACTGATTAATCAAGTCACTTGATGTTTTTATGCATGTGAGTGTGCCCAAGGCAGCTGTGATAAGTCAGCTCCTAGGCAGAGTGCTGAGGATGTCAAAGGGGTTTGTGATATTGATATAAATATATATAGATGCCGAGTTTTCTGATTAGGCTGTGGTTTTAAATAGTCTTTCACGGCATTCGCTCCGTTGATAGACTCCTTCCTGCAAATTTACATGCACGTTGTACCTCTGATGCTGCAGTTTTTAATTACGGATACACTTTATCTGAGTCAAACATGTAACAGGCCCCTCAGCATAAATTATACTCGATGTGTGTGTACCCGGAGCACTTCCCAGGTGTGTGAGAGGATAAGTGCATGTTGAAACAGTGCATGCATCTCAGAAAAGGTTTAGGAACTTGTTCATTTTCAAAAAAACAAGCCCTGCTAAAATTCCTGAGAACACCAAACCAGAGCAATTTTTGTCTGTGGCAGAGGGATGCTGTATCTTGTATTTCCTACATGCCCTCAGTTTTGGGGATGTGCAGGTAGAATTCCAGATGCTGATGGGCTTGATAGCATAAGTGTGTGCTTTGAGACAGCGTGTTTATAGCTCTTTCATTGATAAAATGAAGTAATAACCAGAGAAAATGTCAGCATGTTTTCCTGGAATCCTATTTAAAAAAAAGAGAGAAGTGCAACTGTTTTTCAGGGATCACTGGCATGGCTTTGTTCATCCTAATGCTGCAAAAGATAACTTTTTTGAGCAGTCCCAGCCTCATTTCCAGCCTGTGGCTGCCAGCAAGGACCCAGCGGTCTCAGCTGTCCTGGGGTCAAAGCCAAGCATGGAAAAGGCTTGGCTTCCAGGCTGCTCCAGCCTCCTCATACCTAACCATGTGTTCTACTGGCTTGTTTAGGTCCAGAGGCTTCACTGTCTTTCTTGGCTACAAAGATTTCATAGCCATTTCCTCAGTGCAGGAGACTGGGAGACATGGCTTAGTATCAGATGGTTCTGGAAGGTGTAAGATTAAGAGCCTGTTTCAAATCAGTATGTTAGAAAAATATCAGAGGCAAGATCAGAGAAGGAAGGCTTGGCTTCAGGGGAGTCAAGGGATGCTGATATTCGTGTTTGTCAGTTTTTTCATGGCAGCAGTAGTTGTTGATATTTATTTTTCCTCACTTCAGTGGAACAGTGTTTGTTAATAAATCTAATAATAAAACATCCACAACAATTACCAGATTTGCCAATTTTTTCAAAATTGAGGCTGAGTATGACTGAAAAGGAATTTCTTGTGTTTTTTGTTTTTTTTCCCTCGTAAGCATAGAAGATGAGACGTAAAATTATGGAGCTTATAGGGAGCACCTCCATGAGTGACTTTTCCTGACCAGGAGAGCGCAAATACAGTTTGCACAATTTGCATTGTGAGCTGCAACAACTATTGCAACTGCACCAATATAAAAAACAAAACAAAATCCCAACCCTGCTAGAACTGACTCACAGATGGACAAATTTGTTATTGTTTTCATGATCTTTTGCAATGTGTTTGCAGGTTTCCACAGCCTTGTTTAAATTCAAGCAAGGACCTTTTTGCACCAACTTTGCAGGATTTAATTTGTGAGTTGTACATTTAATTCTCCACAGCAGATGGTGATGTGTGGGTGTACTGCTGTATATTTGCAACAGATTCCTTATCCTACAAAATTAATTGTCTCATGTGCTGATTTAAAATCAGAATTGTATTGTTCGTAAAAAGCTAATTCTTGCATATCATTTTGTTGGGACCTGTGAAATTCCAACAAAACGTAAGGGAAGAAAAGTCTTAAGTGCTGCTTTAAAACAAAGGGATGGTGGCAACTCTACAGTCAGTCCTGACATGCAGACTGAAGAGCTAATGAACTTGTGTGTTTAAAAGTCACTAAATAAAATTAAGTATTTTGGGCTTTGGTGTCAGGTTGCCTTGATGTTGCCACAAGGTTTGTGGGGCAGTTCAGCCACACTCAGCGATCCACAACACAGCCACAGCCTCCAAATTAAGCCACTTTTTCTTAGTGGGGGTTTCTTTCTGGATCAGAGATTTATTTGTAAATGATTGCTCTTTCAATGACATTGCTTATGTTCATTTGCAAAGTTTAGAGGATTTTTGGTTTGGTTTCCTCTAAAGGCAAAATCTTGTGTCTCTATGAAACCCCCGTGCCCCAGCCGTGCAGCATCCCAGGCTCCTGCCTGGATCTTGGAGAAGAAGGGGAAAGCAAACGAGGGGTTGAGTGGAGCATTTCAGCAGAGGTCAGGCACTGCCAGAGTTGCCAGCCCCACGTCACTGACTGCTCCGGCAGCCTTGTGTGGCACCAAAAATAGGGCTTTGTCCAGAGTACACACTTGGTGTCCTTGGAAAGTGGAGAGAACCCAGGGCCAGAATTGCTGTGCGGGGTGTTAAGCAGGAGATCAGGATGGCATGGGGTGATATTTCACCTGCTCCTCCTGCTGAGTGATGGCTGCTGTGCTGCTGTGACACAGGGGCTGGCTAATGAGGGATGGAATTTAGGAGATCTGCTTCCTTACCTTATGCAAGGATTGATGCAGTGGGTGCTGTGTGCCTACAGGCCAGGCAGGACCATGGGCTGGATGGAGGGTCCCCACTGTGGGGGACCTGTGCCATAGGGACCATTAACAGAGAACTAAATAAAACCGGTCCTGCTTGTCCGTCAGATGCTGGAGCGATGCTGGGCTTGCCCCAAGGATCACCCCACGGCACCACAGGCTCACCCAGCTGACAGTGAGGATGTCATACAAGGGAAGAGAGCAAGATGAGGGGGCTGCCAGCAGTATGAGGCTGGTGACTGGAGAGTTTGGGGACAAGACACTCGTTTTTGGTGACCAAGTCCTCATATCCACCCCAAAGCAGTGTGTTTTGGGACTTCTGGACTTGGCAGAGCACTGCTCCTCTTCACACACTGGTTTGCTTTCTGTCTAGAGGAGGGAATATGAACCTGCTTTGGACTGTGTTTTTCTGCAAGTAGCAGTAGTTGGGTCTCACTTGCTGGCAGCTCCGGACCCCACTGATTTAAGAATGGAAGTTTATTGTGGAATGAACAGAATAGAGGGTTTAGGGTTTTATTTTTTGCTACTGCACAAGAAATAATTTGCAGCTAACATTTCAAATCTGAATGAAATTTAAGATGAAATATTTTAAAAATATCCTGGTGTTTAAAAGTATCAGTGATACCTTACAGGTGTGGTAAACAAAACTTCAAACTTTGCCTGAAAAACAGCTATTAACTTTGTGTCAGTGTGTTTATCCACCTTCCCAGTTATTTCTACTGTGAGTAGAAAGAGTATTTCAGAAAATTGCTGCTCTGGTCATCAGAAAGAACCAGTCTGATTTCTTGTCTTCAGTTGTGGGTGAGTCAAATAAGGGTGCCTTTGTATGACTCATCCTTTTGGGCACTTTTCTTCCTACAGCCCTTTCTAATGCTCTAATGTAAATCTGGCAGATTTACAGGAACAGGCTTTTTAAAACCCAGGGTTTGAGTTTAAGGGAGTAGAAACAATTCAAGCCCAGTGACTCTTTTTGCCGAGTAAGTTTCCACTTTCTGATCACCCTGGCGCTGTACTGCACATGATCCCACTGGAATTTCTAACACACCAAAATGGCAGAGTTTCTGGGAAACGCCTCAGAGGTGCTTGCTGCACCAGCATACCCATTCTCCTGGGTGTTGAAGGTACCCCCCCGATGTACCTGGGATGAAAGCAATCTCCTGAGCATGAGGCCAGGGGCTGCACTGCAGCAATGCAGCCCATGGGAGGGGTGTTTGTGTGTGGTTGTTGCCTTGTGTTCCTTCCTGCAGCAGTTCCTGTTTGTGCCCAGGTGATTTTTCACCTCGTGAGCTACTGAAGCTCAGCTGGATTGCCTCCATCATATCTCCTGGTTTTAAGAAGTCAGTTATTTTTAGAAGAGATACCAGATTAGTCTGAGATGTCAGAGCTTTTGTAAAGTTATGCTGGATTTGATCTCCTTTCATTTTGCTTTGTATGCAGAATGAATTACTTCTGTGCAGTGAGCTCAGTCTGCAAGATCTCCAGAGCAGGGAGCAAATCTTTACTGTCATCACATGCTGACCCGGCTTTACCTCATCTATCTGTAGTCATGTAAGTGGGATGTGCAAGTGAACAGCCCTGCCTGGGCTTCTGGTGATAGAGACTTTCCTGGGACACCCTCTGGGTGTGTCTCTTCCCTTTTACCCTGAGGGTGATCCAAGTGCCCAGGTAGCAGCCTCTGCCTGATGAGGTGCATCCAGGCCCCCCTGCCCACCCCTCCCACTGGAAAGCAGCAGCACCACAGTACTTGTGAAGCTGCCATAGGTTCAGTGTCACTAGGAAAGCTGACTGCCTCCAGTACAAGTTTAAGGGTAGCTCACTGCTGTCTTCAGTCCACCAGCCACCATTTCCAACATATGTTCTGCTCTCCCTGTATTCCAAGCCCAGCTCTGTGTCCAAGGTAAGCTAAAGCGGAACATAAAGTCAATGCACTTGAAACACCTTCCCCCAGGTGATTTTCCATTTATGTAGCAGGCTCAGTAATTGCAAAGAGTGATTACCCTTTCAAGAAAGAAATATACAACTTGACTACTTTGAATGAGTGTTAGTGAAATGTGGTTCTGATCCCAGCTGGGCAGAAACTGTGTTCCAGCAAGACTTTCTACAAATGATCCCACAGCATGAGCATAGGGAATCACAGGTCTGTCTGGGACTGCTTTTATCCAGCATGTGTTTCTGATACTCTCAAAAGGGGGACTGAACTCTCCACCCCTGATCCTTAAAACTGGCAGAGTCCCTTTTCCTTATATTACTTGTGTATGGGAACTGTGATACAGCTCACAGGAGGTTACCAATGTGAACTGTTAAGAATGGAGGAACAGGCACCTCCACAGGAATGGGATGTAAAGACCAGCAGCCAACTTTTGACTGGGCAAATAATCTGCAACAGAACTGGCCTCCTCGCTGAATTCAACAGCAACATGCCAGTAGTACAGCTGCATTCTGTCTTAAAAACATCTGGACCATACAGTGATTTTTTTGTCTTACTACTTCTCTGACAGTGTAAGGTACACAGAAGAAAGGACTGCAGAAAAAATAGGTGACAACCCTAAAAATACTATAAAATAGTATTATTTTCTAACCAACACTATTTACTATGGCTCTTTCTCAAATACAAAGTTCAGGTTTTTTAGAATGTGCTGGTGCATGCTACATGATGTTGTAAAGTGTATGTATATATGTATATCATCAAAATGTGTGCATATACATATATAGGTAGATGGAAAGATGATGTTTTTCAGAGCCAAGTCTTCAAACCCAGCAAATTAATCGCTTCGGCATTTTACTATGGCACGGTCAGGTGGATTTAAGGATGAATTGAGCAAACTGTACATTTAAGAATAAACTCATTTTGTGGCCTGGAATTAATTATTATAACCAACATGGTAACTTAATCTCACAAAAACACGAGTTTATTAATAGGTGAAGGGGCTGAAGAACCACACAGTCCATCCAGCCCTGATAGAGTTTCCTAATCTCAGTTACGAAATTCAATGCTGCAGTTTTACAAGGTACATATTCTCAATTAGTGAATGTTACAGAACATAAACATGAAGTGAATATTTGTATTAATGAGATTCAAACAAGTCAACTGAAAGAAATATCAACTCTAGTTAAACACATGGTGAAAAGAATCAAATTTGGAATGTGATCATATATACTGTTGTACATCAGACAATATGTACACTGTTTCATATTGCATGACATTCATAGCATATTCATAGAAAAGTCAAACTAAATGATGGCTTAAAAACTTATTATCACTGAAATTTGCTTGCTACGTTTTAAAGTGTTGATATTGACTGAGTTAATATTTTCATTGTGTAAAAATACTGTATATAGTAGAAACCCTTCAGCATCTTCCACATTCAAATAAATGAAAGTTACAGTTTGGTATTTGGTGTTCAACATCTTAAATTAAACGGCCAATTCTTTCTAGCTTTCAGAAGGAAAAACAAGTAATGAATATGCTCAATCTGGTTTGACTAGTACATTTCTCTCTTGAAGACCTTGCTTCTGGAATCAGAGACTAAACATCTACCTCGTCTGAGGTGCGGCTGGGAATACTAAAACATCTGAACACAGTTAAAAAGGTGGAAAGTCCATAGCCATTCTACACACTTTCATTTATTGTCTGGACAATTAAAGTACAAATAATTCAAACACAACAAGGTTATGAAAAAAACATTTACAATACTTTCCCTCAGAAATGATCTAAACTAGCAAGGTTAACATGAAGTCATTCATTATAACTAAAGTATACAACTGCCTGGTCCTAAGAAAGATTTTTTAAATTATTATTATTATTCAGATAGTAAAACACATCGTAGAGAAAAGATTCTGACATGCCTTCCCCACTAATGCTTAGCAAATGCATCAAAACTTTCCCAGCAAACTGCGCTCATTCATAGCAGATGATGTATAAAGGTTTCCCTGAACATTGAATGAGTGTTCCTTTAAACTAAAATCTAACATTGTTAAAGTAAAAAACTGATAAAATTATGATGCAGCCTTTGCTTTTAGTTATTTGTCTACTACAAAAGTTTGCCTCTTCAGTGTGAAAAAACAATACTTAGTCTACATGCAGTTAGTGGGTATAGCATGGAAAAAATGCACAAAATAAGCACAAGTTATAAATAACCATAACGTTTTATTACCATTAAGACTAAACTTGTATTGAAAAGATTTTATATAACAAGACAAGAAAAGCAATAGCAAATTTAACTATCAACTAGATTATGCATAGCGAGTAACTGTTTCTAGTACTCAGGGAAGAGCATGACCCTTTTTTGTTTTAAATATATAACCGTACAAAGCACAAACATACTAAAATGATCAGTGCACTGGACATGGGAGAGCACCCCCTCAGTCATTTTGTTCCCTTAGCTCTGTTTTCCCCAATCTGAATTACATTAAAATAAAGACCCAGTTGTTTTCTTTTCTACTGTGCAGTAAGAAAAAATATTCACAACAAACATGACAATATATCAAACAATATTTCTACACAAGTTACCTTGATACCTCTGTCACTTAAGTATCATAAGAAAACATTTTAAGACATATACAAACAAAACTAGCAAAGTGTTACAACTTATAATAAATTAACCAAAAGAAAAAATAACTTTATATATATATATATTTATATTATATATACACATACACACACAACAAAATGACACAATAATATGCTTCTTCCCATAGTTTAAGTAAACAAATAAGTAGACTAGCCAAACTAGCTATATTTGATTTTGGCCATATGCATCACATCGGCAATTAAATAAATAAGTGTTTCAAGCAACATAAACAGTGTTCCAAATGTGCCAACACAGCCCAATTATATTAGCTTGGGCTATAAAGTGAATTTGAAAATTCTTAACAAATTTAAAGCAAATGTATTTTTTTTCTAAACACATTACATTTAACTATGATACTAAGATATGTAAATAATTTTGTAGCACCTACTGCTCAAACCAAGGAAGTTTTTGATCAAAAAATTAATTTTTTTAACTTTTGTTCTGCTGATATCCCATACTGATGACTTAAAGAAAAACCGTCTTGCAACTCATCTCCTTGCTTTTGGGTTTTGACTGTGGGTAACTGCGTGCCTGGGAAGAACACTCTCCCGTACTGTATTTAATATTTTTATTACATGCTATGAAAAGATACGAAGATCATCTGTTTGTAGCCCATCCTTCAAAAAACAATCTACTAATCCAGTTTAAAACACACATCTTGATCTCTAAAAAGTTACCAGTGCAGTATGAACATGACAAAGTTGTCAATTTCCCCTAAATTAGCCAGTCAAAATATTTTTTCTCAAATCCAGATTCTCTTGTAAAAATTCTTTATATTTTATAAAAATAGATTTTTCTTGAAACCCATTTTCAGCAAAGAGACCACCTCTTTGGCAACATTGTTAATGTTATTTAAATTGTTATGTCATCAGGTATCCCCCGTTACCCCATTCCCTAACAGAAGACTGTTTAGTTCACATGATACAAAAGAAAAAAGGAAAAATAAAAAAAGTTGCAAAATTATGTTCTTCTTTTTGCAATTTTTATTGTTCCTCTTTAATTTGTGTGGGGGGTTTACCAATCTGATTCAATCAATGTTTTGAAAAAACTGAAAAGAAAACAAAAATCTTTTTTCTCGCTTTTAATCCCATTAGTTCGTAAAAATTGTTTTTTGTTTTATTATTTTTTCAAATGAGTGAATGGTCATCTTAAAAAGACCCACCTTCAAGGAAGGTAGTAAAACTAGCTGGCCGGGTAAAAATCCCTGCACATTGTTATCTATGTATATTATATTCAACAACGACAGCTATGAAAGAACATTCAATGCATCAAAGGTTTTTTTTTCTAAGCATTATAAAATCCTTTCCTGTTCCTCACAGGATATCCAATGTTTTAATACTTAGGCAACACTGGCTTATAAAGTCCATGGTTGAATATAAGCCTTGAAGAGTTTTTTTTTGTTTTGTTTTGTTCGTATATATATTTATATATATATATTTTAGTAAGTAAGGATATGAAATTCAGGATTTGTGGGTTTTATTGGTTTTAAAGGAAACTTGCAATACTCTGTCTCCTAAACGGTATCCATTAAGGCTGGCAATCGCCATGGCAGCTTCGTCGTAGTTGGTCATGGTGACAAAGCCAAATCCCTTGCACTTGTTGGTGTTGAAATCACGGATCACCTTGACATTATTGACCGCTCCAAAGGGACCAAACAACTGCCACAGCACGCTCTCATCTGAGTCGGGAGACAAGTTGTAGACGAAGATGCACCATCCAGTTCCGGTGTGACCAGGGATATTCATTCCGACAAGGCTCGTCATGCCATCAATTGTGATCGGAGAAAACCTACCGAGTAAAAAGAGGGGTCTATTCTAAATATATCTCTTGGCACAAGCTATATGGATCCAAGACTTAAAAATAAATAAGCTGACATTAATGAAGGTTCTGGATCCTGTCCCTGGAGGATGACCAAAGAACCACCCTTGCTCGCTAACTCCTACTGAAGTGGAGGGGAGCTGTACTAAACCAACACACCAAATCTGGGCATAAACGCAGCTCCCTCCAAGGATAAGCCCTGCTTAGATGTGTACAAAGACCTCATAAAGGAAATGCTTAAGGACAGTTTGAGTCAAAGAGGGCCTGCACACGCTGCGATAAACAACAGTTCATTTTAAAAGGCCTGTAGGAATTTGCTGCTTATTTCCATCACCTAAATAAGTTTCAAGACAAATCTAATGCTTTACCTCCTGCTAGTCTGCAGTGAAAAAACCCAAGCAAACTTCAAGACCTATTTTAAAGATTAATATGAAATGCCTTTGTCAGGAATCAGCTATAACAGTAGTCTCTACACCTAAAAATACTATTAGAGAGATATTTCTAAGTGGTAGATTTTATTTCTCCTCCTAACATGGTCCTTAATTGACATATACTGGGAAAAAATCCAGGCAACGAAGTCCTAAAACTGGCCACATTTTAAAGAAGGTTTATGCAGCAATTGTAGAGTAAGTAGAACATAAATACAAGTAGTAAGCACATCAACTAATACCTTCATAATGTGAGGCTTCATGTCCATGACAGGCTCTTAGGTTTCTTCAAATAGTCAATATAGACAGACAAGTTCCTAGAATGCAATATAGCTCCCTGACTTTCCTCCACTGTCCTTTGGGACTCATTTTCTTCACCTTGAGCATCCAAATTGAGCAGCTAAGCCAGGCTGTTATGTTTATGAACACAGAATCATCACAGAACAAAGGCTGGGCAGGATCCATGGAGATCATCTGATCAGCCTCCTGTGCTGAGCGAGGTAAACTTCTCAGATGATATCTACTCATGGCCCTGCAGAGGGAATTTCATGAAGTCTCCATGGATAGGAACTCTGCTCCTGCAGCCCCTGCTCCAGGGCTCCATCCTCACTGTGCACAGTTTTCCCTTATCCTCAAGTTGATTTTCCCCTGCTGCAACTTGGCACTGCTGACTCTTGTCCTCTCACAGTTGACCTCTGAGAAAAGCTTGGCTTCATCTGTTGTAATGCCCCTTGTAGGCAGCAGTGAGGGGCTAAACTCTACATTTGCCTTGCCCAAATTCTACCACGTTCCTTCAGCTTTTCAAGGTCTCCCCAGTGGCAGCCATGGCCAGGAGCACAGTGACTGCCCCTGCTCCCTCACCAGCTTCGTGTCACCCGCTAATGCGAGGAGGGTGCAGCACAGCCCATGACTCAGGTTATTAATGAAGATGTTAAGCAGTATCAGCCCTCAGGATCAACATAATTTTCCTTTCATCAGTGTGAAAAAAAAATGACATGCTTTCTGAAGCTACACTTTGGGATATGTTTTAAAATAACAACTGCACAGAGGAAACGTCTTAATAAAAACCCAGTTTCACATGTACCTTCAATATGACGAATTTTAATACCAGAGCAGAATAATAATTCCTCAGGATTTTGAGTGATGACTGAGGGAGCAGAAGGAAGAACTCTGTTGCTGACTGAGCTCTTGTGTTCTCCAAAACTTTTTATACTTGTAATAATTTCCACGCACATTTAGCAATCTGCATGATATTATGCAGTGTATATTAAATAACCGTAAAAGAAACTACACACTTGATGGCTGCTCACCGTTCTGTTGACTACTGATGGCACTTTTTATGTATATTCAGGGAAAAAAAGACACTTGGAATATACATCTTAAGCTGAAGATCATCACTGTGGTGTAGCTACACTGTAAATGAGCAGCTCACAAATGCTCACAGCATCCGATCCTCAGGAAGGTTTGCAGACAGTTTATTAAAAATACGTGGCAATTTTCCAATTCAACTTCACTTTTGCAAATCCTCATCTCAACATCTTTTAGTTTCCCTCCTGCATACTGAAACCAGTAACATTATCATAATGGTTCAGCATAGAAAGATGGCTGGGCAAGGCCAGTGTACACAGCTCCTTCCACTGCAGGTGGGATCATAAATAATGCCCTCAGGGCTTGTACAAGGCAACAGCTTCAAGCCATTCTGAAATTTGGAAGAGGGACTTTAAGCTCATTGTTGGCCAGTGCTGACTGTGCCAGTAACATACATAAGCCAGCAAACACTGCTTTTCTGGAAGTTTAAATTTAATATGAAGTACAACACTAAGGGATGCATTACCCCATAAGTAAGGGTGTTGTAAAATCTGTACAATGCAAAGCTGTGCATGCCACGGTGTGTTATAAGGCTTTGCATTTTTAAGAAATGCTGCACTGATGTAAAGGGTTAAAGTTTCCTACAGTTCACAGAGAGCAGCTTTTTCCCTGGAAACCTTTAGGAGCTATACAGCTTTCAACTATTTATGTACCATGAACACAGCAGCTGCTGTAAATCCAACAAAACATGCACAAAACTGGTGCAAGCGTATTGACACAAATACAAGATCACCTATTGCATAAGAAGCTTCGCTACTAGCAAGTGATCTGAAATTAGCCTCAATAAAGCCTTTTTTCCACATCAGCACATCTTGTTTTCCATCAGTACCACACAGCACAGGGAAAGAAAGAGCCAATCTCCTGTTTCAGAAGCAATTTCAGAAATTATCAATATGGCATTTTTTGTGACCTTACACCTATAAATTGTTTGCTAGTGCAGGTACAAGTTGCCAAGGTTTGCTGAGAGGAGATAAGAACTAATTTAAGATGCCTACAAAACAACAAACACTGCTGTGATTTCAGACTAACATTCCACACTGAATGTTAAGCAAGCAGATACCTATGAAGGCAGGTAACTCACTCCTTCCCTCTGCAGTCACGTGAAATCAAAATGCAAACCCCTCACTGGGGTTCAGTCTAAGCCCTGTTTGCCCTGCACCACACACCAGTGCCATTGCCAGTGCAATTCCGGGGAAGCAGCAGCAGCAAAAACCCAGAGATTCCTCCCAGAACAAACCCATCCTCCTGACACTGACTTGTACCTGAGAGACAGCAGAGGCCAAGAGTTGTACCATGTTTTTGACAATGTATCAAGGAACAAAGGAGGAGAACACAGAAGCGGTGTGTGATAAAATCAGGTGCTAAGTTCTGACTCACCATATCCCCATCACCACTAAGGACATTGCAGATGTAACAAATTCACAAATGAACACCAGCAGTGGTGCTCTGTTTTGACTATTGCTTTTGTAAGTACTCTCAAGATTTGACAACTGTACCATGGCTACCGTGGCAGGAGTTAAAACCCACGTTGCTGTCTACTACCAGCTAGTGTAAAGATATACTTACCATAACCTTTTTACAGGGTGAGCCTCAAATAAAAGCTCAAAGAATTTTCAAGTGTGGTGAGTAGACCATTTCAGAAGATTAAGTAGTATTTTCTCATCTTAATTGTGGGGGATGGCTGGACATCTTATGGTAACATCAGGAATAAGACTACACCTTTATTTTGCTGTAAGGGTTGCTCACGTTGATTTGTGCCATTAGAAGAAACACTAACAACACAACTCAGTTTAGCTATCAGATTAAACATACTTATAAAACAGCATAAATGTTTACAAACCAGCTGAGCTTTCACACATGCGTGCACATACAAACACACAGCTATTTTAAACAACAAAAAAAAATTTCAAGGACCCCAAAAAAATTCAAAGTATTAAACCTGTAACAAAAGAAACTTCAGGCTGATTGAGGTGCACACAGCTGTATTTTCAAGTCAAACTTATGATGCCAGATGTGGGACAAAAGGTGGTCTTGACTGTGAGATTAAGACAGCAGCCTAATTCTGATTTTGACTTCAGTTTTCAATTATCAGGGATTTTTTAAAATCTCAAGTTAGTAATTTTGATTGGAAAAAGCACCATTTAGCAGAGGTGACTGCAGTTTGAATGCTTGTAGCTGTTGCACCTAAATCATGTGAGAAGCCCACCTGTAAATAAAAGAAAAGGTTGAAAAGCCCCACAGAACTTGTGCGTGAGGCCTTTAAAGGAACAAAACCAACTGAAGTCCAAACTTAAAAAGAATTTGACATGCTGGTGGAAGAAAAGAAGGAATAAAAAAAATAAAGTTAGTGAATTAAAAAAAAAATAAATTGTAGCACCAATCTGTGCCAACACGGACATCTGGCAATCTGTGGAATTCTAATTACCTCTTTACGCCATAGGCCATATTAAGCAAATTGTCCAGCCTGAAAAGAGAAGGAGGGTCTTTGGGTTAATGTCTCACAGATGGCAAGATCGCTCAATGGAACTATTATTAATAGCGTTCCATTTTCAAAGAAGAAACGTTCAACAAGTTTCCCACACATCTAAGGAGCCTAACAACTCCCGGCCTGCTTTGTTAAATCTGAGGTTGTGCTTAAATTTCCACCACAGCATTTAAAAGCCTTTTTTTTTTTAACTTGTCTACAGTCTTAGAGAAAGAAAACAATCTCCAGAGTTTGGTTTTTAAAAAAATCCCCTTAGGATTTGTCTTTTTTTAAAAAACAATATTAGTATGAAATTTTTGCAAGTAATTCAAGTGCTTACCTTATATTTATAGTTAACTTGGAAATAAAATGTTGAGTCTAAAACTGCCAGACTTGGAAAAATTCTTGACCCTAATTGTTTTATTATAATACATGCTCCCTGTTTTATTACATATATTTAGTATTAATCCTTCATGATATGTCAATCTAAATGACCACCAAATTTTGCAGAATATAATCATCTGCTTCCCATGGCAAGCACAATAAAGTCCTTCTATCCATGCAATGGTGATTCAGTGATAGCCTCAATGGACACAGCTGCGTGCCAAAGACACAAAAACAAGTGTAAATTTAATGTATCCAGTGACTTTGACTTTTTATGATCTTTAATTCATTAGCACTTTTCATCACTGACAAACTAAAATTACTTTTGAATAATTTTCTAAAGCCAGTATGCAACTCAGTTATGCAAATATGTTCAAATTTTCTTTTTTGAACGCAGACTTTTGATTTGAAAGCTAGGTTGTCTGAAAACTATTAAGTATAAAAGTAATGGGAACATCATGGATTGCTAACTCTGGCTTATGCATCAGATGGAAACAGTATATTCTGAATGCAAAGCATAAAACATCCCCAAAAGCAGCTGAAGAATCACACTAAAGACTAATAGAAGGTCTCTTTATACTAAGAGCAGATATCTCAGGCTAATAAATTTAAT
This sequence comes from Pithys albifrons albifrons, assembly GCF_047495875.1. Lineage (NCBI taxonomy): Eukaryota > Metazoa > Chordata > Aves > Passeriformes > Thamnophilidae > Pithys > Pithys albifrons. The sequence continues at coordinate 27,050,181 of NC_092467.1, read as the reverse complement.
GATACTGCTGCTGACTGGAACAGACTCAGCTTTTTTCCTGCTACCAATCCACTGTCATTAACATCAAAGTCTAAGCTGCATCAAAACTGTAGTAATATAGCAGAAAATAAAAGCATTACCAAAACCGAAAGAACAGGATAGTCACTGCTCATTTGATTATCTGTGTAACTCTATTCTGTCCTCCATTTTTCTAAGAGCCTTCATGAGATCTGATTGTACAGTACTTCAGCTGTTTTAGTAAATACAACATGACTACTGCTGTCAGCAGATTTTCCTTCTCATTCTCCAGGAAAGAATATTTAATTTTATGAAGAAAATCAGGTCAGCCTACGCAACTAAAGCATATTTTCCTGCACAGCACCTGCCCCACATTGTCACCGCTGGTGGAACTTCAGTCCTTTTCCAGGTAATTACCTGAATCTCTGAGCCTGGTGGTGAAGTGGTCCAGGGTAGCGTCTGTTGGGAGACTGATACAGCTGTGAAAGGAGTGCCTGGCTTGTTTTCTGGCTGGGGTTATTGGCAAACTTCACAGTAATTGGTTCTGTAGCACCACTAGGCTTCTGGCCATTTAGTCCCTTTATGGCTTCTTCTGCCTCTATTCTCTTATCAAAACGGATAAATCCCACACCTCGAGAAACCCCTGCGAAATAACAACACATGACGAGATGAGTATTTGCAGGAACAGGCTCATCTATGTAACAAACTGAGTGGTGGTTTTGACTTCACAAAATGCATGGTTTGCAAATTAAGGCAACTCCTATAAAGAAAAATCCTCTTCCCAATCTGTAATCTCCAAAATCACACCCTACCATATTTAACAATGATTTTAAGTAAAATACATTCTGCATTTTGAGATTCCCTCACTAGAGAGGCAACAGTTATACCTCCAGTTATGTTTGTGAAGAACCAGGTACTGCATTTTACACTAGAAGTCATTGTCATAAAACCCAGCTGCCAGCAAGCATTTACAGCTTTGTCACTTCCAGAAAAACATGCATGTATCGAGAAAAGTTTTCTTTTAACCTGTGACTTGATCAACCAGAATCCGTGAGGTGATGATGCGCCCATATTGTGAGAATAACTGCTCTAATTCTTTCTGGGTCATGGTTTTGGGAAGGCCGCTGACATACAAGTTCGCATCTCTGATGGATGCTGAACTTGGACGGGCATATGACACCTAGGGAGAGAAAAGGAAAGCTGTGTTAGTGAGTTAGAGCCACCCTTGGCATTTTAGACAGAAAATTTTCTGCTCTTTTACAAGTAATAACCCTGGAGTTCAGACATTACCTGTTCTGCAAAACCAACAAAGGCAGGAGAGGCTGGAAGAACAAAGGAAGAACTACAGAGACCTTAGAAAGAGACACAAGGGTTCTTTAAGTGCAATCATAAAATAACTATTGTTCAGAGGTAGATTAATGTGCAACTTCCCACGCATGGCTTTGTAAATTTACCCCCACGGGTGTGGGTGTATGGATGATTTTCTGTAGCCAACCTCGCACTCTGGAGTTCCAGCATGCTTTTCTTTTTCCCCCTCCAAGTGTCTGAAACAGATCAGGTTATTTGCAGAGTGATCTTTTGTGCTCTCTCTCTTTGTGTTTGCATCCTGAGCTGGCAAGATCTGTTCTGGATGAACAGTAAAGTACTGGTGAAATTAGACTAAATGAACATCTGCTCAGGGAGCTGTATACTGACACTCATTGTCCTATCTGCAATTTATCATGAGAAGTTTCCTTGCACTATAAGCCCAGAACCAGACCATAAAATATTATGACCAAGCAAGCAAGAAAATCTAGCTGTGGCACTGCATGTATGCTGCTGGAAAATTACTAAATCAAGACTCTTAACTGCTCTTCTACCTATGAATCAGATTTATAATTATAATACATGCATAAAAAGCCTTCTGCACTTTTAAAATATGTACATTTAGAATACACACATTTAACATCATAAAAACACTTCCTGGCTGAAGCCTAATGGCAAGTATTCAGCACAGATCATGAATTACTTTGCAGCACATCTGAAATAGCATTGGAACCAAACCTGAATATTCTGCACTTCTTTTTGATTTCTTTCAATATAAACAGATCAGTACACTCCTGCATTATGTCTTAAAATGTGTCTCGGAAGGAAGTATGGGGAGGTTCCCATCATGAATACAATACATTCAGCAACTGTCTTCCCCTGTTCCTGAGCCTCAGTCTGAACACAAATGATGTCAAATGGATGTCTATGTGTTTTATGTGTCAAAGAGTTGTCTTTATGTGCTCCACACCTAAAAATAGATGTTGACTCAACACAGAAAATTATGTTAATGACTAATATTTTCTTCCACAATCTTCTCTGCATAATAGCAGACAAACTAAAAATTTTAGATTTTAAGGTTTCTTTGGCAGTTTCTTTATAACTTACATGTTTGTACCTAACCTTTTAAATCTAACATTTACAGAGAAGGCTGGAGAGAGGGGGTGGAAAAATTTAGGGAAAGAAATGTGAAAAAGAGGTTCAATAAAGCATTTGCATTGATGGAGGCAAGCTCAGGCACACAGCACAAAGGCACAAGCAGACAGAAGGAGTAGAGAACCATCAGTACTGAAAGGGAGAAGGATATCGTGGTGGAAACTATTTTGTGCCTCAGCGATTCAGGCCCTCACAGCCCTTTAGCTCCTGATGGGGTGCAGCATTTCCATCACTTAATTCCTTTCCTGAACACCCATCTGACATGCCAGGAACCAGAACACACAGGGCACTGCTTGGCTTTTATGTAACAAAGCTCAAACCAGGTCTTTGGGAACACCAGGGATAACCTCACTTACAGCTTGGTTAGTGATCTCATGTTGGTTGCTTCCCATTTATATCCCATGCTGGGGCATTTGGAAAAGCAGACTCTCCCTCCCCACTCTGCAAATGCCTTACCTTGAGAGACTACTGTAAAGGCTCAGGCACCTACATTTTAACCTGCTTTGGATTAACAGTTTAAAAAATACTTGGAGCCTCCCTGGAGTCGGGGTAGGGACCTTACCTATTCCTCAAAACTGAGAACAGCGAAATTATTAAAGTTCCTGGGAAAACAGCCAAGGGTTTCCTTTGGGTTTCTCACTCTGGCACATTCATTAACCAAATGCCACATTACAGGGAGGATGAAAAGTACTGGGATATGCAAAAAAACACTACTTCACAGAGCACCGAGTGCCTGACATTTTTATATATATATATATACACACACATACACTTCTAACTCACAGAAAATGCCCTGCTCTTGTGGGCCTTGAAGACAGGCAGGGGAAAGAGAGGCTGCACACACTCCCAAGCCCTCCATGTGAACACCTATCACCGCTCAGGTCTAGTTTTCATTTCTTTCTGCAATCAAACATTCAGGCTGCAGGGGAGCCTGAGCCAAAGAAAGAAGCTGCCAAAAGCAACTCAGCCGTCTTTAATATCAAGGAGAAAAGGTTGCGAGCTGAATGGACTCAAGGCTAGTAATGTCAATTATTTATCTGCTTTTGAATCTTTTTCATCTTCCCTCTCAGGTCAGCCAATGACAAATCGATCGGTTAGAGCGTGCCATCCTGCTTTCAAGCTATTATTCAGTTAGTGCTGAGGATGGGATGTCTTCCCATGTGTTAGCTATCAAAGGAAGAAATCACCCACCCTGACCCTCCATCACACCAGAAGCTCCTTATGCTGTGCAAGTTAAAATGGGAGCAAAAACCAGCTCCCATTTTATCACAGAAAGCTGCAAAGCACTGTGTGAGGATGCTGCATTAATTCTTTATATTCACACTTAGGAATGTTTTTTTTTCCTTTTGGCTCACGGCAGTGTTAGCACCCTGTAACAAAACAGCGTGTTGAAAAAGAAAAGAATATAGAATCCTAGCCACCATAAAGAATTCAAATAATGAGCTGGAGAACACCAAACTGCTGCTTGACCCAGGCATTTCTCAGCATTAAAATGTTTGTCTGCTTGTATGACAGTTGAAGGTCGAAGGATGGTGTTGCATTTCACTGCATAAGATCATTTTGGAGTTCTGCGGTCCAATTTGCAAGGAAGATAATAAAATATTGTACAATTCATTTTATGGCTTGCTGGCCTCAGATGTTGGTTTCTATAAATACATACATACTAACTGTGAAAAACATTTACTAGGACATTTCTCCTCTGACATTGAGCATTAGCCTGTGTAAGGACTTCTCTTCAGTACAAACAGCCATCTCCAGAGTCTGCACCACTGTCTCCAAACACTACTGCAGTGTCAGAAGGTCCAGCATTTCATATCTTCCATGGTAAAGCACATTTTTGTTCAGTTGCACAGAAAATATCTCCGAGTTCAAGTAATTATCTTCCCTATTGATTTCCTACCATTTTCCCACATAAAAAACTTTTTGAAGAATTTCTAACCTCAAGACTCCTCAGAACGTAAATTGAAGCTGTCTGGCCTTTCCGAGCCAGAGCCCACAGCAAAGGCACCCAGAGGCATGAACGCATCCCATTTGTCTTACAGAACATGTAACAGCAGCCACTGAAACAGTGATGCTTAACCACTTCGCTGCTGCTCACCACAACAGAAGCCCTTCAGCTTGCATGCTACTCCTGGACTTCTCAAACATCAAGTCCCTTTCTAGAAGCCTCCTTGCAAAATTTAACTCCAGTCTGCTCCAAAGAGAAAGCACATGGTCCTTTCTGGAACAATGTACTCTAATCAGCAGAGCCACCCCGTGCAGGACACAACATCAAGCAGCAACCAAGCAGCTCCCCATCTTCCAAATGCCAACCTTTTCTGAAGATGTGTGTCTTGCTCTGCATCTACCATCACTCACACCTGGGGAACATGAGACTAACCAGGAGCCTCGAATCATGGCAGCACACGTATCCACAGGCCACCAAATCACTGACCCAGGGCACCTGCAATTCCTGGGGCACCTCTCCAGCCACAAGCAGGTAAGGTGCAGTTGGTGTTAAATGACTCCCTGGGCAGGTTCCAAGAAAGTCTCAGTAATGTTCAAAAATACAGACTTCTTGGGGACCTTAATTCAGAGACTTTGCTTTGCGTCTTTCTGTGACATGCTCCGAGATACAGGATTTCTTGTATGACTTTTGGGGTGAGTCACTTGGCTTTATTCTGCCTGAGGTCCAGTGTAGAATGGGGACAATCCTTCCCTAAGTTGCCTCTTCCCACTGGTACACACTGGAAGTGCTTTAACGTAACTGCTCAAAGAGCTTCACACATTTGTTTCATGCAGATACAGAACCAGAAGTAAAATCTGCTTAATGCCAGCAAACAGGCTATGGCAGAAAGAGACACTTGCCCACAGCCACTTCCAGACCCTCATCTGTGTCCTAATTTTGTGCAAAACAGATTTGAGAAACTCTCATGTGAAAGCTAAGCACTTTGTCAGAACAAACATAAACAAAAGCCCTCTGGTTCAGAGGCTGGAGACCAGGATCTGGAATACTTTCACATCTGATGCGTGCACTGCTTTGTCCTCTCTCTTCCCTAAGCCCTTGGCTGGGGGATGCAGGGCAGTGACGATGCACTTTACTGTTGAGCAATTCAATGCCATTTTACCAGGATTAATTGTGATTGCAGGTAAAATAGTCTATCCCATCATTTCAGGAAAAACATCAATAGAAGATAAACTAGAAGCACTCTGGCTGTATCAAGAGCAAGGCTAAGAGAAGTAATTGCTCTGGCTCTGTGGAATGAAAAGGACTCACTTGCGAAAGTGAAGCAGTTAAAACAGGAACTATCATTAAGAGAAGATGCACAAAATTAAGAGGTAAAGGCTCTTTGGTGTCTGCTGAAAGCAGCAGTGCCAAAGCTGAACCTTCAAACACAGCACTGAAAGGTCCTTTGAGCAGCAGCATCATTAGGGACACAACAGGTGATTGAGGGTTTGTGAATAAGCACTACAAAGTCCAAAGTGTTATGGAGACAGATTCCTACAGAGCAAAACCAGAGTAAACTTGACTGAGGCTTTCCATGTTTGTGGCACCTTTCAAGTTTCTTGTCCAAGGCTTGGTCCCAGGGTGCAGCAGCCACAGCAGATGACCCCTGACTAACTGAGCTACCATAAAACAGAACAAGCAATTACCTTAATTTTAAAAGGAACTACAGAAGAGCTACATACCAAATCTGCAGCTTGCAAGTGCCTGTAACGTGAATTTTCAGAGAAGGAAAAAAAGGGGGCCCAATGCGACAGCCCAGACACTTGAAAATCCAAATCCCTCCCTGCCGCAGCCCAATATGCTCAGCTACTCCCAAGTATCTTGCAAACCCCCAACGTACCCTCTCTTCCTTGCAGGGAATCTGAGCCTCCCTGTGCCTTGCCCAGAGTTCTCTGCACACCTTCTCCTTACCACCCGGTCTTGCACAACATCCCATTTCTCCCATGGGATAAGAGGCCGCAGGTAGTGCCTGGCAGCCTTGGTGGCAGGTGACCCCCAGGGCGGCTACAGAAGAATATGGCTGAAAAATGCAGGATTTTGGCAGAGTACTGCACAAGGGGCACTCAGCCCCAGAGCTCTGGTACCATCATTACCAACAATCCAGCATTTTCTGGCTGCAACCTAAACTGTTGTGTTTCACTCTCCCCCTACCTCCCAAGCAGTTTGGGATGGGATGCACAAGATGCAGCTCTTCCCCATCGGTCCCTGCTGCTGCTTCCTCCTCCTCTGCCTTGTGCTTCCCGCACCTCCTTCTCTGCTGAGCACGGCTGGAAGGCAATCTTTTTGACAAATGACTTTGTAGGACAGAGAAGTCTGAGGCTGCTGTTACTTGGTTCCCTACAGTGACAGGATGGTTTGTAGTTTTGTGGACAATTACAAGAATTAACATGGACAGATTTAGAGCCCGAGTTTTGTGGAAATAGCTGGCATTTTGAAAAATGCCAGAGAAACCAAGATAAATAGGAAGATCTTTGAGCAGTAATATTGCTACTTGATTTTCAAAAAACACAGGATTACTTTCTCCCACAGCCTTACACACTGTATTTTAAACTAGGACAATCTAGACCAATTGATCAAAACAGGAGAGTAAAGCAGAAAAAGAATTCCATGTAATTTTGTCATTTAACTGAAAATTAAAATAACTAGAAAAAGCTTCTGACTACAAAGGAATGATATTAGCAGTTTAGTATTTTATCATATGATAGATTTGATGGATTTAAAAACTGGATGTTATCAAGGGCTTAGAGAACCCAGATTCCTTCTCCCCTCATATGAGACATCTCCCTTTGCTCCAGCAGTGTCACATCATGTACCTGCTCCTGAGAGAAGGAAGCAGCAAACCTATTTCACAGGCAACACAGAAAAGGAAGGAGAGGGGACACAAGACTTCAGGGGGTAACTGGCTCTCTTTTGATTTCAAACTTCCTTTCAAAGCTCTGTTCTGCCCTTGTTCCAACGAAGCCAGGTCACCTGAATCCCCACGTAAATTGTAAAAGTTCTTTCGCATCCTTTAAGACGTCCTTTTTCCAGGGCAAAGCAGCAGTTTAAACAATCTGTAACCCCATGCATCACACATCTTATTTTCCTTCTGATATTTGATGCAACTGAATTGCCAGGCAATCTTCAACAGCAGCAGTGACCTTTCATATGCTTTTATGGATGGGCAAATTTAATTTCTAAAAATAGATTCAATTTCTGGAATATATATTTATTTCAACACACACTGTATTTTCCCTTATTCTAAGCTGTTTTGTAGAATTATGTCAAGCTTTAGCTGTAAAAAATAAAGTGAAGCCTTTCTCCTTCACAAGAGAAGGATGCTGCTACAAAATGGCGTGAATCAAATATGCACTATATAAGCTGAGGAGGAACATAACATGTATAACCTATTACCACCAAAAACATAACACTTCCTCCAATGCTTTCCCCAAACAGATATTCTGTAAATCGTCACCTCTCCACTTTGACTTGAAAGGGCATCGTTGACTTAAATAAAATGCACGTAAATATTTTAGCTGCTACAGTGAAAAGGGATTATTTATCATAACAATGAAAGAATAAAAAGAACGTTTTTTTCAGTTATTTTAGTCCACACATCAGAGCTGACTGCCTGGCTGTTCTGCTGATCCTGCTATAAAGCCAGTTCCTCCTGATGACTGCATGGCTGTTTTGCAAGCTATGAGGAGAGAGAGAACATTAAGCTGCCACAAAAATGTTACAGAAGTGAAAAGGACAGCATTAGGGGCTACATTCAAAAAATACATTATTTTAAAACAGGAATTAAGCCTTGTGGGGTCAAAAAATAAGTGCAAATCCAACCCCCCAGAGCCAGCTCATGTTCTGTGTAGGTGCAAGAACAGCAGAGCTCATGACTGAGCAAAGAGATGGGCCACAGCCAGCAGGACCATGGTGACCTTGATAAGCACAAGTGATCAGCTAGTGTAAAAGGACTTGGACAGATTATTGATAATTTCAACCTTCTTTCCGCCAAAACAGCTTCCAAAAGGCAGCCAGAGAAATGCTACCTGCAGGGCTGTGCTACCCAACATACATGGGCAGGGGCCAAGGTACAGCCCATCCACCAACGGGACATCTACAGATTCATCCTGGGGCATAAAACCCAAACACATTAATGAAGAAAGCAGAATAAAATAATGCTCAGTACTTTTCCAGCTTGATGTTATTCTACTATTAAGTATTTTTTAGCTAACAAAAGTATATGCCACCAAATTCCTTTCTAGATGTTCTTTCGAGACAGGCTTTTTAAATGCATCAACAGTACATTTTTAGTAACTGTAAAGGGCACCTACAGCTAAAATAATCTGGTCTGATGATTAAATACAGTAATTCCACAAATTAAAATACTTCAACTTTACAATGAATGTCAGTGAGATGATGGAAAGTGGCATGTGGCAAGCGAGGAGGCTTCAGCAGTGGCGAGTGGTTTCTCATTGCCTCGCAAGCCTTTGGAAAGCAGGGATGTCTCCAGTGACACAGGTGCTGCTGGCAGCAGTAAACACATGATTTACCACTCAGCATGAACACTGGGAAACCTCCTTCTCCATCATACAGCACCAGGGAAGCGGACCTGATCTATTAGGATTTTGAGAAGCAAAGCATAATTAAAAATACAAAAAAACCAAGGGGGTAAGGTAATGTAATCACAACATCCAATTCTGCAATGAAAAATGGGTTGGGAACTGCTGGTTAGACGTCCTTGTGGTCAAAGCTTGGCTGTTAGAATAGAAGGCTCCCTTGGGCTGGTTTTAGAAAACTGCATAAAACCAATTTTATTAAAAACAAACCAAAAAAACACGAACAAAAAAACCCAACAAAACCCAGCCCTACACATCTTCCCAGTCACTAAGAAACTTATGCAGCTCCTGCACATGTAAGGTTAGGTCAATCTCTTTGCTTATTATTAAATTTTAACAGCTTTCAAGAGCTCAACAAAATGTCCTGTATTCCATAAAAGTCTATTTAGCTGTTAAAAAGCATGAAAAAAATCAAATTAAATAAACCCATGAATTTCCAAAATCTGTACTGAATTTATAAAAGAAATAACATGACAGTTTTTGCATGGGAAGTTCTCAGATAAAAATTTTACTGAAGATGATGAAAAAGGTAAGGCAAAATGGTCTAATTTTCCACGTGAAAAATGTATAATAATTGGTGTGGGTTGGAGTTTCTCGAGGCCTTTTTGTAGCTTGTGTTTATAACCCTGTAATATTAGAAATGCAATTGCATTGCTCTGGTTCACAAAATAAACAGAGGTAAAGCAACACGAGTACTTAGGGATAATAAACGTAGACCCCTTTGCTAAGGCTTAATAATGTTCAAAAATACATGTGCTGCATTAAAAACCGATCTAGATTTTTCAAGTTCTACTGAGTTTTAAATAAGGTATTTTCAAAACATTTTTCCTGATAATGTGCCTTTAAAAGCAATTTGGAGAGCAACTTTTCACTGTGGGTGGAAACTGCTGAGTCCAAGCCTGCAGTTCCACCTGCAGCAGTTGATAAGATGGTAGATTTTGCTGCCTTGCCTTATGTATTCCTGAAAGTTTTTCTATTAACTCTACAAAACCATGCTGTGAGCATTTTGATATATGGCCCACATACATATCTGCTGGATGGAACCTGGATGGTTTAGGGGCAGTTTGGAAGTAGCTTTCCCTATGTAATCTGTGCAGTTACTCCTCTTTCATAATCCTCAGCCCAGGACTTCTGCTCTTCACTGATCAAACAGATCAGGGGAAAAAACTTGCTTGAAGCAATCCTTAGAAAGACACTGGAATCCAACCAGTATTTCTGCTTTAGAAAATATCACTTTGTCCAAATCACAACCTTCAGCGAGAATGGGTACATACCAATAAAGTATTGACCACACTATGTTTTCTGCAAGATGTGAAATCACTGATGCTGCTGGTATCAATATTCACTGAAGTAAAAATTCTATTTTTATATTCTTTAACATTTTTGGCTTTGAAATACAAATTAAGTACAGAAGAAAAATTAAGAAAATGGTGCAAATCAAAAGCTAGCATTCAAATATGATCAAAGCAGTTTCAGATAATTTGAATCTGATCTGCTGTTTGTTCCCCTTCAATTTTTTGATTCACATCCCTTAAGCTGTATTATTTGTCAGAATTTGGGATATAGAAATCTTTTATAAGCTGTTTCAGAATAGCTTTATCAGCCATGCAGCAAAAACTGTGACAGTGTAGACGCTTGCTTTTCTTGTGAGACCACTAAAGAAGGTCATTGAATAACTAATGGCCTATTACAACAATGAAATAAGAGACTTTAGTGGGAAGCTTCCAGCTTTTAAAAGAATAAATCAAATTAAGGATGTAGAAACTGAGGATAAAAATTATTTTTTGAGAATGACATTCTAACTTGAGAGAAACATACTTTTAACACCTGACTATGATAGCAGCATCACTAAAAGAGCTCAATGTAAAGGTATATCCCATTAAAACATGAGAAAACATGTAACTTATGAATACACTGTCACATACTTCACCTTTTTATTGGCTAATGGTATCACTCTGGCTGTTTTATTTAAGCCTGTCATGCTTTGCAGAACTTCCTGTTACTTTCCCCTCCCTTTAATAGCAGCAGCAATTTTGGAGAAGAAGGATTTTTGAGTCCTCCCATTGTTCCAAGGAGGAGCTGTTAGCCCTCTCACCACAGAGAATAAAATAGTGATGAAATTGCCACAAACTATTTCAACTACTTCCTCCCTTTCCTGAATTACGCAGAAGGCATTTTGTATTGTCTTACCTTTATGGTTTTGGTCTGGAGTCTGAGTCCATTTAAAGTGTTAATGGCTTTCTCTGCATCCTTTGGATCAATGTAGTTAACGAATCCATACCCTAAACTCTGCCCTGTTGAAAGACAGGAAAGAAAGAAAAAAAGGACTCAGTAATTTTCAGCACAGTGAGCAACTTCCAGGAGTGGGAACACAATTTTCTTACACTGTTCACTTCATCCTTGCTTTCCCTTATGGTCTCTATGCTGTTCTTCACCATTTTGTTATCTCCTGAATACGGCAGAAGGCAACAGAACTTTAAATTGTGGCTCTGAAGATCCTACTTTAAGAACGGGAAGCAGCAACCCCCCTACTCTGCCTTCCCCAGGAACTCAATGAAAAGCAGGTATGAGGCTCGACAGCAACAGGATTGTGTAATAGTTTTTGTTCCTAATAAATGTAACTGGCTGACCTGCCAGAAAGGAAGCTGCCTCTTAAAAATGATGAGCACACAGGCATAATCTTGCTACTGTTTATAAACAGGTTTGTAAGTGTTTAAAATTAAGAAACAGCATTTTTACACTAATCTTGAAGGAGCTGACTGAGAACAGACACCACCTTTACCTCTCATTTTACTGCTCAGTGAGCAGCCAGTAAAGAGGAAAAAGGACAGCCCAAATTGCAGCAGGGTCAGGGACCACATTAAAGCTCCCCTCCCAGTATTAGAGATGACAGCAAACCCAAACAGTACAACAACTGCTGCTGCACATGGGATGGCAGGAGCCCACTTTAGCAGCCAACATCATTTCAACAGCTTCTGTTTTACTAGTGAGATCTGTGTTTGTAGTGGAAAGAGACCTGGTTAATAACTGGGGTGAGTGACACCGAGCTGGAGAGGCTGTCCTGTCAGCACTGCAGCTATCCTGCACACACAGACAAAACTGGGGGTCTGCAGAGGGCTGAACCTGCTCCGATTCCCGAGTAGCAGCTTTGTGGCATCAATTCTATAAATGCAACATGACAGACAGCCGCTTCCAGATCCCTTCCTCTGAGCCTCCTACTGAACTTATTTTTCATGTTTGGAAAACAGAGCAAATTTTTTTTTTGTTAAAGCACATGCACTTAGAAACATACACAGATAATCACACTGCAAGAATCACTGAGTCCAAGCAGGCAGGCTTCCAGTCCTGTATTCCAACCATGCTCCTTCTCATACACCCTTCAGTGTGTCTGGAGCATAGGAAGCCAAAAAACAACCTGTCCCACAGCACTGATGTGCAGGGGATTGAAACGCTTCTGCTCACAGGCAATGAGAAAGGAAACATGTGAAAATCCCTCCCAAGGAGAACAGCATTTGTGCAGATTTCTATGCATGGGAGCAGCAATCAGCGACCCAGCTTCTGCTCACCAGGAGAAAGGGGAGGTTGGGGAGGCAGCTGCACACCAAGTGCCTTGATGTCCCCTGGAGGCACAGATCCTGCCTCCCAGCACAAAGCTTTGTTTCTTTGTCTCCTGGACTACAAAAAAGCATCTGTGTGTTTCTCAAAGTCAGACGCCACCAAAAATACAGTGTTTGCTGTAACACAAATACAGTGAGCGCTTCTGTCTTACGAAATCAGATCAAAGCCCTAAAAGCTGATAACTATGCGATGGAAGACTTGAAAAATCCATGGAAACACTGCAGTTCATGCCTGAAATGCCCACATGCAGGCATAAGATAAGAAATGGCTCTTTTAACCTACAACACATGCAGGGAGCAATTCCCTCCAATCAAATTAACTTCAGAAAAAAATGATAAAAACATACCCACTCGTCCTGGAGAGCTGAACAATCTCAACAAAAATACTCTTACCCAAGTTACATGACATTAACCAAGAATGAGCTGAAGTCTGGCTGAGCACAAAGCCCAGAGCAGAAATACTGTAAAGATACTTGCCCTGCCATGCCTGCCTCCTCTTCTTGCCTATCTATTTACACTCCTAGACTGTGTGTCTCTGAATACATCAAATCCTTAATACATTTAATTCTAAACAGTCCTAGGTAGAAGGAAGCCATTCTCTAAGAAACAAATCTCTTATGCTTTAGGGAGACTCAAGGATGAGAACTTGGGTAACCTGCATTTCTGTCTCTTTTCCCTATTGATGCTCTATAGACCTGCAGAGATACACAGACAGCAGGGAGTAGCTAATGCAGCGCCCTGGAATTCATGTCAGTCTGACCACGGGCTCCCTTGTCCAGCTACTGTTATTCTTGAGGCACACAGACTGACTGACCACTACAATCTGTACAGTGGTTTTTATTTCTCTCTCCTATGAACATTCTCACTTCTGTTAGTACTTGTGCAAGGGAGAGACCATGGATAGCAAATCCACAGACAGCACTAGCAGCAGGGAAAGGAAATAATGGCAATATATGAAAAGGATAATAGAATTCCCCAAACCATTCGCTGTCTTCCTCTTAGTTCTCCAGTAACATTCAAGTTATTTAGATATCATCTCATTCCCACTACCAACTGGAAGCAGATAAATCTATTTTCTCCAAGGTGAAGGATAATGAATACCCCAACACTAATAAAGCTGTCTTGTCTGCATGCAGGACTGCAGAATGTGGCTTAAAGAAAACTATTACATTGTCATACCATTTTCCTTAGAAGAAAAGGCCTGAAGAAACATGATTTCTTCTTGCTGGTGAATATACTCCTGAATATCATGAAATATATGAAACTTGTAAGAAGATTTAAGGCCTGTTACTCAGGAAGTCATATCCAATATACTAATTGCTACATTTGCTATATAATAGTCTCACAAAAAAACGGATGGGTCTACTCAGCATTTTGAGCAGTGAAATTCTGTTAATTCAATAAAACCCCATTTTATTTTAAAACTCAAACCCCACACCCTTTGCAGCTCTCAGAAATCTTGGTGCAGTTCTTTTGATCAGCAAAAATTCCTGCTGCTGCTTTCTGCCATATGCCTCACTGTTAGTGAAGCTGAAGGGAGAAAAATCTTTCAATTAAGAGCTTTCCACTTCAGGTGTATTTTATTTGGTTGCTTGGTATTTTCATCCATTTCTCCCAACAATATCATGCAAATCAAGATTGACACACAACTCCCATTCTCAGAAAACCAAAAAGAGTAAATCTAGACATAAAGCTAATTTGTGAAAAAGCTTTACGACTGTAGCAAACATCATAAAGTTTTAGTGTGCTAAGCATTTACAGCTAAGAAGCCAAGAAAAAATTTATACATGCAGCTAAAAATACTGTTTTCAAATTCCTCTCAAGAGCACTACACCTTATGTCAGACAAAATACAGACTCTAGATGTGAAAGAACTAAAAATTGTTCCTAGTAAAGAATGAAAAGGATTTGTTCCAGAATACAGTAAACAGTATGAACTTTCCTATTTTCTCCATCATGTACTGTTATTGCATGTACTCCAAAAGGGTAACACTTCTTTGGACACAATCTGGCAGCACAAAGCAAGCAGCTGGACCTCTCAGTGGGATCCCACACAGATACTGTAGTTCATTCCCATGCTACACTTCCCAGGAACAGCACCGTAAATAGTAAATATTTTCTGTGATTTGGAATCCAATAGTCCATCACATGCTGTGATTCAGTAGGTCAGGCAAGAGATATTTCTAGATGATCCTAAAACAACACCTTGCTACATTGCTATTACCACTGCTCTTCCTGAGTGTTTTCTCTAGCTGCAGAGAAGACACAGTGGACCTCCTATGATCTGGTAAGCAGTAAGTCTAAAAAAGAGCAGTAACAAGGTTAGAAATTACCAAGGACTTGACAGTTTTAAGAAAAACAGGCCATGTCAAGCCCAAGCTCATAATGTACATATTTTGCATTTTAGAGAGCTCCATTTTCAGAGCTGAATTTCACCAGGATTAAAACAAAGTATGAGAATGTGTCTTTTTATTACGTTCTATTTACCCTGTAACATTTATCCATACATCCAAAAACCTGCAACTGTGAAAAGGGTGATGCCAAAGACCTGTATCTTCCTTTATTTCCTTTGTAAGCCAGTCCGCTTAGGCCAATTCCATACTTAAAATTAGAAAATAAAGGGAAAACAGAAACAAACAAGGTAGAATAGAAATATCATAAGAAAAACAAAAAACCATTAAAAAAATATCTGGCTAGTAAAGATTGGGATAACAAAGAAATTTTTTTTTAGATTTCACAAAAAAAGATCCCTTAACATGCATTCTGACTCATCAGCAGATACTAATAGTAACAGTACAGAGACAACAGACATTATGCACACCTGAAGAAGCTACATGAAGCACTAACTAAAAACCCAGGTGGATGCTAAACAGGAGCTCCTAAAATTATGTATGTTTAAATGAGATGATCTGGATTACTTGCCTAGAAGAGATTCCAAAAAAAGGGGCCAAAGGCTCTCTTGTGATTAACAAATTCCAGGAGCCTGGAGGAAAGACAACTTTGCACTGAAATTCAAAAAGGGAGGACTGGATGACCCAAGTAATTACTGGTCCATCAGTCTAATGCTGAGCAAGACAAAATTACAGAATATTCAATACTGGACTACAGTAATAAAGAATTAGTAAGAGGTAATAAAATCAATGTCAATCAAATTAGGTCTATGGAAAATAGATTCTGTCAAACTAAACTGACAACCTTCTTGATGAGATTACAAGTTTGACCTATAAATTTTAAGAATGTTGATTTAATGGCATTGATATGCCATTGGTCTTCTCTAAAGCACTTGATTTGCTACTGCTTATTAATTGACTAAACCAAAATTAACATGGCACACATTAAATGGATTAAAGAGTGAACAGATCTTTAACTGGTAACTGTTCACAGGAAATCACCAGAAAGACATTTCTGCAGGTCCATCTAAGGAAACACATCTGGGCCCTAAATTGTTTATTTCCACCAGTAAGTGGAAAAAACACAAACTACTTGTTCACAAAGACGGGATGAGAAAGTAAGAACAAAGAGGACAGAGTGAAGATGCAAAGCAATTTAAGCTCCTCAGTAAACCACAAATATGTACATTTAGATAGCACAAAGATTATATTTTGACAAACCAAGTTAACTGGCATGCTTTAGAAATGCTGAAATGAAAGACTTGATAGAGGCCACATCAAGCCTGCAATGCTGACAGAAGGGTTTAAAACAATTCCTCTTGGCATAAAAGCCACACACAATCAAAAAGGGAAAGAAACCTCACCGATTCTGATCTGACTCTGTGCTTCAGTGGCAAAGAGCCTTGTCCAGCCCCAGTGCATGTGCTTCATGCGAGACACAGGTGCCTTGGTGATGGGGCCATGAGAATTGGCCACAACACTAAAAAACTTCCAACTGAGATATGGGGGGGCAATCTGCCTATCTGATAAAAATTTGAAGCTGAACTTTAACAATACTACATTAGTGCTCACTCGAAGTCCAGATTCAGCTAAAGTCCAGATTAATTTTCTTTTTTTTTCTTAATAACAATCTGTCCATAGAGTTATTTATCCCAACTCCCACTGCTTGGTAGGTGAAACCAGATAGAAACAAGACAGCTAATGCAGTTTCCTGAAGAAGCCATTTGCTTTGTTTTTGATATTGAAGGTAACATGAATTTAAGTTCCTCCCAACCCTTTTATCAGTTCTATTACTGGAAATTCTGAGTGTTTGGATTTTTCTGAATTTCTGAAAGCTATGCTCTTCTTGCTCAAGCAGGAATTAATCCAGGGAGATTTTGGCAAGATGCATTACGTGCCCCATAATCTCTTCTACTCTGAAGCTCTACAAATAACACTGTTCCTGCTGGTTGTAGTAGGAGCTGTATGAAGAACAATCATTGCCACAAGCAAAGCAGGAGCAAAGTCCTTTCTCAAAGTCTCAAGCCTTCGTATTGAAGGAAACTATACTGAATAACAACTTAGAGAAGAGCACAAATTTTAATTGCTCACCTGTGACCAGAGAGGTTAAAGAAATGTTTAAAAATATCCCTTTTCATTTGGAAATAAACTGTGAAATGCAATGTTGCATTGAGGTGCTATGGTCCCTACTTAGAAACAGTCACTCATGAGAACAGGCACAGAATGGGACAGCAGCAATCTATGCTGCCTTAAACTGTGGGTTTTGTTGTCCCCTGCCCAAATGTAAAACCTAATTAAAGCTGCCTCCCTGACAGCCACAGCACAAACGCCAGCGAGCGCCGATGCTTTCCTGCCACAATCCCTCCCCTCAGAAGTAGGGCACGTCTGACAGCTCATCTCGCATTAGCCAGGCACAAGCCGTCAGACACTAAACAGCCTTCAGTCACTCTGGGGTTGGGACCAAAAACACAAATAATGCTCATCACGAATTCTCCAACCTCCCAGCTCCATTTTTGCCTGCTCCAACCTCAGTGAAATCGAGGGAAGAAACTTGTGGCAGGGGGAGCTTCTCTCTATCGAAAAAGCTGAGTGCAACTTGCTCTCCACCTGTGGCTCCTTCCAAGCAGACCTGCACATATTCTTCCACCTTCCTCCATGCTTCTCAAACTAGAGAAGTTCCTAATAAATAGCACCTATGGATGGCTGGCAGGGAGATTGGAGAAAGACTTGCTGTGCTTTCTATCCTGTGAACAAGAATAACCAGAAACTTGGTGGCATTCAAGGCAAGTCCTGTCCCAGCTGCCAGGCCCATTTCACAGCACCACCCTGTGAGCCTCCAAACCATTTCAGAAGTGTCTGAAACACATTACTGGGAGGACAAAGAATGACTACAACTCATATGAAAAGCTGTATGAAGTAGGGGCTTTTGGAGAAGGTTACATAAATACCCTTGAGAAGATACACTCAAAATGTACCGAGAAGGTCAAGTGAATTGACTGCTGCATTATTTTTGTTGTTGTTTCTACAACAAATAGAGCTGTTCATCTAAAAAAAGGAGGTTAGCTATGGAGAGAAGATTCAAATCAAGGGAAAATGAGATGGGAGCACAAGACCAGTTAAAAACACGCTCCTTGTCTGATGCTTTTTATACCAGTAATGTTAGTCTCATTCATCCTCTATCCCTTTACCAAGGAGAAACACCTGCTGTCACCCCAGCAATGCACACTGCAGGCTCAGAGAAGCAAACCAGGAGGGAAGAACCTCCTGCATGCAGTGCTTCCAGGACCCAACAACTAAGCTAAGGCTGTCACTGTCACAATTCACTGCAATCCAACTATGAAGGGTAACTTGTTCTGTGCTTAGTGTAGCTCTTTATCACAGCACCCATTTAGTCTATAGCTTATCTACAATACAGACTCCTTATATTCATACAGACTAGGATTTAATACATGTTGTCCATGAATAGCATGAAAACATACCCCTATTATGTTATAACTCTGGCTTTTACAAGAATTTAGGGAAAAATGCATAGCCTTCTCCAAGAAAATCCAAGAAAAGTGCTTGTCTATTGCCTCTTGCAGGAAGTTGACTTTGTACAAGTGTTTTTAGGGAACCTTCCTTCAAATTACTGTACTTCGGGCACCCGTATTTGTTCTTTTTAGGAGACCCCACTTCTACATTAGGAAAAGACAGCAGTATTTAAATGCAATACATGTATATGTCTAGAGCCCCAGATACACTGTGATGCTACAGTGCAACTACAATTAAGCAGCATGACTTCTCCTTGGTTAGAAACAGCCAGCAGCAAACTGAGTTCAGTAGGCCTTCTTAAGACAATTCTGGAGAGTTAAGCCAGGTTCCAGACTCAGTTGGATGTCCTCAGAACAGACCCCCTCCTCAGAAACATGCTCGTAGTTTCATAACAAGTGAAAAAGCAAAACTCAACCCAAATCTCAGGGAAAATCCCTCCATGTTCCACAGCTACAGCACCTGCAAAGGCTACTACATGGTAACCCAAAGATGCTCAGATGGGGCAAGAATCCCTCAAGCAAACCCTCTTTCAGGACATCAGAGTCCTGACACCCAAGTAACAAAGGCTGGGCCCTCCCTATCAGGTATCTGCAGGGAGAAAATTCCTATCACTGCCTTAATCCTGGCAATGCCAGAGACAAAAGCTCATTCATGCAGGAGACAGACCTTTTTTGGGGAGCTCGAGGGGAGACAGGAGTTGCACAGTGAGGTCTCATGGGAGCTCTACACACACAGGATTTAATAAACTCCAGTCCAAGTGAAAGGGGCTTCTTTGCACCAGGCCTTCTCCAACAGAGATGCTGCTACATGATTAAAAAATCCCCCAAAGGAAGCCCTTGCAAACAGTGTGCTACATCCCACGTAAAACTCTCCCTCAGGGAGAGGATAAGAGAGGGAAAATGAACCAGACATACAGACACCGCTCACTCAATTTTAATATCTGAATGGGAAAGTGCCAGATACCATGACAACAAGCCTTGAAAATTAAAAGGGGAATAAAAAGAAGTGTTGCCCAAAATGTGAAACAAATCCTATAAATGGAGCTAAGGCAATCAAGTGATAGTGCTAGTGAGGTAACTGCAACCCCTGGACCTCCACATCAGGACCTGAACACTGTGACCTCAAGGACAAAGCAAGACTCCCCAAACCCCATCTGCAAGTTGCCCACCGCAGAAAGCAACATTATTGAGTTAGAAAACCTGATTTTGCCAGGCAGTGCCAGAGGAGATTACACAAATTTTGTCCTCTTCTGTAGTTTTGACAAATCTCTTAATGCAAGATGGTGTAATTTGATGTCCTGACTTTCAGAGATGCTCAGGCAGTGGCAGTTCTCATGTAAATTAAATACTAATTGACAGTAGCTGCCATTGCTCAGAATTAGACACTAATAATGATTCTCACTCCAGAATGGCCCCTCATACCCACTCAAAAGAGAGAACAAGATGGAGCATGCTGCTTCCACAGCCTGATGCTGCCCAGCACCACTATATCCTTCCAAAAACCCTATTGTCATAGAAATTGCAACAGGACTTTCAAAAACACGCCATTTCTCAGTTTTAAACCTGACCACACCAGCAAACCAGACATGCCTGCTCCTGAAAGTAGCGCCTTACAGCCTCCTTGAGGACTTGTATCATTGCAGGTGTTCTGCATCTCACCTGAAGTAAGACTTTGCTCTTACCTGCATACTACAAAGAATTCAACCAAGTCAGCTGTGTGACTGCTTTGCTGGAGGACATGGACTAATCTGCATGCAAAGCTTAAGTGGCAGTGTGAGACAGATGTTGCTGACTTGGCTGGAGTCCTCTGCTGTTCTCATTACCATAGCATGGAAGCATTTTATCTCTGAAACGCACCTTTCCTCACAAACGCCACTGAGGAAAGGACTTTCATTCCTACTATGAAGAAGAGAAACTGAAAGGCATCACAATTTCCAGGGTGAACTTGGACAGAGTAACACAGTCACCAGAACAGGGAACTAACACTGCATCTCCCCCACTCCAAGGCTGGAACCTTATCAGTGGCCCATTGCGAGTTGTGCTGGGCTGGAGATATCCTGTAAACAACACACACATTTCATGCTGCAGAATATATTATCCTCTGTTTTCTTTTTTGTTTTTTTTGCTTTTATCAAGTTTCTTTAAATGTAAAAGTGGATTTCCAGTATGGGTATGTTTATACTACTGCAAGCAACTGATTAAGTACATTTTCAAAAGCTACAGCTCCTGACATCCACAAGACAAGTGAGTTCCATTTCTGAACAAATATTTGGATTTTGCTCCCCTCAGTTGACATCTCTTGCTTCCTTTCTTTTCATCTTCTCCTCCCCCTTCCTTCAAGGAGCACAGAGCCTCTGAATTAGCAGCTGTTCCGAGAAGAGCAAGGCTACACTCCTCCCCGCTTTGTCCCAGAACAGAACAGGGACTGTACTATAAAAATCCAGTGTTCTGGGGACAGGCATGAATGGACAAGAAACAGCCATGACTTGTCTATCCTGAACAGTAAATTCAATGCTGAAGAAATGAATTAAACACAAGAATGCAGACACTAGAAACAAACAGGCCAGGTTCAAGCAAGACTCAGTAAGAAGTGAAATAAACAGAACTAGAAAAAACCTGAAAGACACATCAGCACATCAAAATGGTAAGCAGCAGTGTGGGAAGAAATCTGCATCAGGAATTAAATATGTTGTAGGAAGCCTTTCTCATCCCAATAGGGGATGCCACCTTATGGAGAAAGGATAGAGCATTGTTGGACCAGTAGTAAGTACATAAAGAATGGTAAAGACCACACAACTCTAATAAAAAACGTCTGTATTGGAAACAAGCAAGGCAACAAACTGAATGCAAATATCAGCAATCACCAGGTTTTTAAATTAAGACCTAAGGCTCAAAAGTGACTTAAAATACAAGCTCAGAAGTGTCCAGTGTTAAAACACTAAAATACCATATCTTTTGGTTAAACTGTGACTAAAAGAAGATATAAAAGCCTATAGATACTTCAAACACGTAAAGACTATGACTGAAGATGATATATTACAAGTGTGCTACTTAACACTTACTCATAAGAAAATGAAATTAAAAGAGGGTAAAAAATAAGTTACATGATCTGAAATCAAAGAGAAAAGGCCCTCCAACTGCATGAACCAGCAGGTCACAGAAGAGATGCATGCCTTGTTACAGCAGGTGTATCTTCCCTCCTGCACACCATCCCAAATGCTGGCACTTCTGAAATTTAGATGAAAGCAGAAGGTAACTGAAATTTAACACTGAACAATGGACCAAAAACTGAAGGCAAACCAAATGGAAGAGTGATTTTTCACTGGTCAGGCTTCAATCAAAAGGACGGTATGTCTGGATCAAAGTGAGCCCATACTGCACCATACACAGTTTTGGTGCAAATGTACCAAACTTACATAGAAAAAGAAAAAAAGAAGAAGAGTAAAGTCAGGCTACAGTCAAAGTTGATGAGAAACTCCACTATTCTAGAACATGATGGTAGTGAATGGAGGAGTGATGGGAGAAGAAAGGCAGGAGGACAGAACCAGGAGCAAGCCTGTGCATGGACCAAGGTTCCCAATTTCACAAAGGGTCAGAGAACTGCATGAGTACAGTGAAAAGCCAGTTGTGGCTCAACAAAGTAACCCTCAACCTGGTTTGTGGGTGAGAGATTTTTATTAAAAGGCTAAGAACACGCTCTCTCAATGAGAAGAACTACACAAACAGGGGAATTGGGAAAGGAAAGATATAGCCAAGGTACAAAAATCCAGTGCATCCTCAAACCTGGAATCATTTCATGTGGCAATAGTGGCAGTAATTCTTCCAGTCTAAAGGTAACAGCAGAGGAACATAAAATTGGAGAAATACAAGAGTTTATTTTGGAAAACAAGAATATTAAGTAGGACATAATATACTGCAGCGGCACTATCTGAAACCTGGTTGACTGCAAATTCAGAAAGCCCTGGTAATTTTGTCATTAAATGACTTAATTCAGCAATAGTTAAGGTTTTGTACCTCAGCCTCTGCCAGACAACAAAAAACAAAAGCCACCACAATACCAACAAATTTCACAGTAATTCGGAACAATGACTTGGAATACCTGTTCTGTCTCATCAACAGCCTACTAATTAAACTCTGAGCTCTACTAACCAGTTTTTCCAATGCACAGAGGAAAGTAATTTATTACAGACTGGAATACAAAATTCAATATTAACAACACAACCTGTGACTGCAGCACTTCGAATCTGATCAGCAGAAACATAAATAAAAGCTGCAACCTGACAGCTAAGAAGGTTAATCTGTAATAGTTAGATTTACGTAGATTACTTGACACAGCACCTGGAAAGATGCTGAGAAAGGTAAAGCCACTTTTATTGGGCTGCCAAATGTGCTACCTATAAAAATTTTGCTATCCAATGATGCATAAACTGCAGGGAGTCTTCTTAACATACCTGTTTCACCTTTAAGACAGAACTTTCAAGACTTTTAAAACAAGAGGAGGAACTTAAGTATATTTCAAATATTTGTAATATTCCTTTTAGGTACTTGCAGGTAAGTGAAGTAATGAAAAAGAAAACTGCTCTATAGAGAAAATATTATGACTTGGTTGTGTGCACATACTACTTATGTCTATCACTTAAAACTCTTGCTAATTTTGTTGAGAAGAATATTAGCATGAATAAGCTCCTTGAAGAATTTTCTCCAGACTGAAAAATCTTTTTGTTTTAAAGGTGGAAAATTTCACCTTCTGTATGATGTTATCCACATGTATGACACTGAAGTGCCATGAGTCAGTGTCATGAGTAGAAGCCACTCTTATTGGCTGACCAGCACCAAAAGCAGAGCAGGTTCTGTGATGCACAACTCTCCAAAAAGGCTTTTCGCCACATTAAACATGTAGGCAGTAAACAAACAAAAAGGTAAATAAACATTTTTCCTTTTGTTTCCAGTTTAGCAAAGTACCTAAACATCCCTAACCTGGAGCACATCAGTACCACAATCCTACCAACAAACAAAATCAAGGTAACAGAGCAGCTATTCCAATGCAGTAGAAAGCATAAGGGAAAAATATGTTATCAGTCAAACTCCCAAGCTGTTCATGTTTGGGGCTTTTTTTTTTTTTGTTTAAGACGAAGTGCCTTCCAGAGCAGGGAAATATTTAAAGAATTGGGAAAAAGATGCACTGGTAAATAGAAGTGACACAGATACAGCAAGCAGGAGAACAGAGGAGTCTAAAAAAGGAACTGCTGGAGAATACTTCTTCCATCTTACATGTCCTATCTTCTCATGCCCTACCTATTGTCCTCACAGCAGGGAGAGGCAAAACACCCTCTCCATTCAGCCAACAGAATCCTTGGGAAGACAAAGGCAGCCTCATTTTGTGGGTCCTAGAATGCTGCAGCAAGAGGGAGGCAGCCTGTTGATATCTAATTTAAGGTGCTTTAAAATGTGTGGGAGCATCATTATCTGAATAGGGCAGCAGTGAGATTAGACCTTGTACTGCAGAACAGCAGCCCCTCTTGTACAGCAACAATTAATCACACTGGCACTGCTGCCATTTGCTTGCTTGCAGGTGAGTATGACGCAGCTTTTTGTCCATCTGCTTTTGCAACACCCTTTAAAAACCATCTAATGGAGCAAAAAAGAAAAAAAAGCAGTTTGGGCTCTTGTGAATAAAAATAATAATCCTCAGGGTTTTTTCCCCTCAAGCTGATATATTCCACTGATTAAACAGATGCTGAGTGCCACAAGAACAGCAGGGCTGGGTCAGAGCAGAGATGTGCCTGGTCCAATATCCTGTCTCCAGCAGCACCTGCAAGTCAGTAACTTGCACTGAAAATCGTAGCAGGGACAAGCAGGAACATTTGCAAAGTCAGTTACTGCTCAACAAGAAAAGAGAAAAGCAGCTACATCCAACAACCCCCAGTAACGAGTCAGCCAAAACCCAGCCAGTGAGCAAAGCCAAAGAAACAGATTGGACTCCAGAGCCATGATGCTTTCTTCCACTCTCTCTCTTCTCTTTTTAGAATGAAAATCTCACAGGCATGAGAGGGCCCACCAAATTGTGGCACCACAAAAATGGGAAATGTGGTATCTGAGCAAAACTTGTCTTAATAGACATGTGCAGAGATACAGAGGGGCCCAAACAGAACTCAGGCTGTACCACAAATAGTTTAAAAAGTCAGAGGATGCAGTACCCTACTGATGACTGTTCCAGGAATGAAGCACAGGACACGAAAAGAATAGTGCTGAAATCCAAAGATTTGTTGGCAAAGACTGCGCATCAGAGCAATTTCCAAAGCCCAGATTCCCGAGATGGTTATCTGTGCTGACTGTCAGCACACAAGTGCCAGTGAGCTGCATACAAACACTGCTGGACTCCCAGATCAGGCAGCAAGAGAAACTACGTTTTGAGTGGGGAAAAAAGAATACGTGGTGAGCAGCGTTAAAGGTGCACAGGGGCAGAAAACCCCCACAAATATCCTTGCACACAGCAACATAGTTAGAAATTAACACCTCAACCATAAGTCAGTTTAAGATATAGCCTACATTACCGAGCATGTGGATCGAGCCTTTGAAGTTTTCTGGAGGCAAAGGAGAAGGAAAGGATTTAAGGCCAGGAAAAATCTCCAAGCAGCAGATATCCCAAAAGGCACTTAGCCCTCAGCAGATGGCACTCCACTTGACAAAACAGATAGAAAGAGGTTGGCCTGATAATATAAGATGGGACCTTGCTTAAGTCACTGTTAGATTAACTCCAAAAGCAAAGAAGGATGGGGTCTGAATGGAGGGAACCTGAAGAACTACTTGGATCAGTTTAGGGACTGCACTTCAACTGAGGCAGCAGAAAAGAGGGGAAAGAACTGCTGAGCATGTCCACACTCCCATGGGCAGCAGATCCCAATGCTTGTCCAAAGGTCTTGAGCTGACCATTTCCAGAAGTCAAGGTGAAGATCTTGGCAGAACTCTTCTGGCTGTAGACAAAACCAACTTGCTAGGAAGTCAAACGATGACAGATCAGACAAGAGGCAAGAAACTTCCTGGCTCACTGTTTCTGAGAATCAGCTACTGCAGGCAGGTTAGGTAATCCTGGTCACAAGTTTGCTAAACATGATCTAACAGCAAAGAAGAAACTCTTAATGCAGTGTTGGTGAAAAGCAGCCTTGAGAGAAGGGAGAGCAGGAGGCAGTCCAGTTTCAAAGCCATTTAAACTGATTCTACACAGGTTGCTTCTGTTCTTGGACAAGTTGTCCAGCAAGAGCACTGGGGGGGGGGGCAGGCAGAGGCAACAGCCACAGCAGGGCTGCACTGAGCAGCAGGGAATGGATGAGCGCTGGCAAAGTCAGCCCTGCAACCCCAAAAGGTACCCAGGTGGGCTGTCTACTGCTGCCCCAAAAGACCCTGCCATAGGTGGATGATAGTGCATCACTAGTGGACACTGCTGCCAGTCTCCCAGAGCTTTCCTGGCACTCTGATTCATTTCCTCCCCTTTCTCTTCAGGCTAAAAGGAAATAGAAGAAAAAGGGTTACAAAAGAGCTGGGCACAAGTGCTGAAGGACAGGGCCTGAGCTTCTAGAGGGGAGGGCAGGACGAGGACATTCTTAAAAAGGACAAACATTGGAAGTTAAGCGTAGACTGCCATCAAAGAGAGGGTTCCACCAGAGCCACTTCACCTCGCTGTCAGACAGTTATACTCAGTGCAAGTGATACGAAGGATGAAGAAAAGGGGCTCAGAGCAGAAGGTCAGCAGACACACTGAAAAGCCTCATAAATAACCTTGGATCTGGAAGCCACAATTCCAGAGCTGTAGGTGTGCTTGTACTGTTGAGGAAAATCACACTGCTCATCCTTCCACACTAGACTTGATGGGAAGGTGATGTTATTTACGCAAACCAAGCAGTAAAAACTGAGGAATATACGAAATACAATTTAAGGCATTTAATACAATTCAGATGCAGCTCTGGATTGAAACTGGTGAAGTTAATTAGAAAGCCCTTTCCCAGCACACGGGTCATGCCTACTTGCTTTCTGCCTCTTTGCCCCAACCCTCGTTTCAATTGCCTTTTTCCAATAATCAAGAAATCAAAATTCTTTTGTTCACCAGTGCAGAGTAGGCACCAGGCAACTGCAGAGAAGTGATAAAGAAAATGATGGATGCTAATTCGACCGTTTTCCTCAGCATTTAGCACAGACATCAAACCACACAAAAAACATTGCAGAAATCCAGCACTAAGACACTCGCTACCATTTCTGTGTTCCTTCCCCCACAGTGCTAAGTTCAGATACTTAATGCAAATGTTCATTTAAATAATCAATATTTGGGGACTGTCTTGAAATCTGCAGCCCTTAAAATAGGATATGCAACATGGAAATTCAGTTTATCTCTGCTCAAGAGCAGAATACACTTCAGGAAATAAGCCATAAAAATAACTAGGCTATGAAATTAAGATCAATTTATCAAAGGTCTTTAATAACATTCGGAGTTATATATTTAGTCCTTCAAAAATAATTTTAGATTTTAGATTTAGAAGACGCTGGAACATACCTGTTTTTCTGTATCCTCTAATATTTTATTCTCTGCACGCAATGGGATGTACCAGACAAAAGATTATAACCAAAATTTAAAGCATCTCTTTCACAGAAAGAATTTTATCTCTTCAGTTCTAAACCACATTATTTTCGATTTCTGGGCACTTGACTTTCAGCTGCAGTTATACTCTATCTGTCCACTCTTTCCTCACTGCATTTTGACTATGCAGTCAACACAAAGAAACAACTCCCATGCAAATCTCCTGTACCTACTCAAATACAGTGAAGCCAATCTACAGTCACTTCCTGAAAAACCTAAGGCAATTCACTTAATTTGGTATTATTTTTCAGACAAAAGAACTCTAGCAGAGTACTCTGCTGCATAAATATTTTTCCTATTTCAGCAAATACCAAGTTTTTGCTTTCAAGGAAGTCAAATGCAAAAACTCCATGGCTTCTTACAGATTGCCTATACAGCCAATTTGAGGGGGACTACTAAATATGGCCTTTAAATGCAATCAAGCCAAATACAAGAATTATATATTCCCCAGTATATGGTGAACACTACAGTACTGATTTTTTTTTCCCAGTTCTGAATGGTTGTATTAATTCTCCTCTTCTACTAGAGCAAAGAAACTGCTGCTACCACTCAGTCCAGGGCAGCAAGATCTGTGCCAAATAAATGATCAGAGATCAGTGACTAGTTACTACTGCTTTACAGAGAATTATTAAAAAACCCTTCCAAGTCAACAAGGGAATAAACTACCTCTACAAGGTATTTTTCTCCTAAACCCTGTTATTAGGTGGGCTTATGCCATGAGGCATGAGTGTTTACATACTTTCTAAGGAGTTTATAAGTCTTATCTAACATAATCCCTATACTCTATAATCCTATCTGTTTAGTGTATTTTAAGTGGGGAAAACTGCTGGAACCAGTAATATCTCAAAAATGGAAGGCACTTTCAAAGCACAATCAGTGAACCGGACATCAAATGCAGAAGTAGTTTATGTTCAGATTAAACTTTCAGTCATTTAGGATCAGGTAACTTAATGTTGGGTTTCACTAATCTATATTTATCCTCACATGGGTCATTTTTTATTCCCATAGGACACTTTTGCCAGGTCCCTTGACAAAATTCTTACAGAAAAAATATAAAAAACATTGGTAGCCTTTGTATGTGAATTTTTCAGTGAGTACATCTTCTATCTGCAGTTTCTAAACATCAATAGCTGTGAACTATTTCCACTGAATAAAGTCTTTTCTCCCCTTGACAAAGCAGCACAATTTTACTAATATCTCTGCAATTTCCAGCTTAAGTGTTTCAAATGCAGACTTAACCATGCACTGGTTACCTAATGTCATGAACTCTATTAGCAAAAAGCCTCTTGCCTACAATTAAATTTAGCCATTAATCCCATTTTTGCTTTGTCTTTACATTATGATGAGCTTTCAGAGTCTTTCTCCGATCCCAAGATGGACACTGTGACCTCTCAGTTATCCACCCTTATCAGGTATCAAAACCTCTGATTAAAATACATAAAAACTTGGCTGCTGCCTCCTGCAAACACTGGGCCAATATTAAAAGATGCCTGCTTATGAAGGAATGTTTTCCTGATACTGCACACTTGCCATTAGATCCAAGAGTCTCCCTCCTGGGGGACATGGCCATACACCCACCTGCCTTCCCTCGTGCCTCCCAGGGCCATCACCACAGTGTGCAATTAATGCCTTCTGCTCCAGAGATACAGACCTTCTCCATCCACTGCTTTCGAAGCAGTTACCAGCTCCAGATGTAGCTTAAAATTCAGGCTGCTTATTTAAGTCCCAGATTTCAGGGAACTCCAAACACACAGCTCTGAACAGCATGTTCTAGATAGAATTGGTTAAATAAAATCTGGGTCTTGGCTTTTTACAGCAGCACCTTTTCGGTATGTGCTGGTGAGCTGCTTGTTTTGCGGCAAAGTAGGAGAAAATTTTTTTAGAGGGGGCACATGAAACCAGCCTAACACAGGGTTGGTCTTACTTCTGAATCAGGAGGGGTTTGTGGTGGCTTGCTCAAAGCACAGGTGGAATACCCTTCCCAGGTCAGGAATGTACTGGTAACTCTCACATGAAAAACACTTGCCTGTACTCTCAGCGTTGCATTATTTCTGACTGCCATTTTACAAGCTTTTGGTTCTTGGAAGGGATGTTTGAATATCCAAAGAGCGAGGAGTGGACAAACCACAACTTCTAGAGAAGACTATAGGTAAAGCAGTCAGTATTTCTCTCTCTCCTAACATGCAACAACACAAAGATGTTGTGTTTTGAGTCAACAGCTTGTCTGTCCTGGATTTTCACTGGGATCATCAGTATTTATATTAGACAGACAATGCCATGATTATTTCTGAACTGCAGTTTCAATTTAAGTCTGCATCAGTCCTGTTATAAATATCTGAAATTAAAGTGAGAGACTTCAGTCTGTGCATAATCTTAAAGGAATTGCAAATTCAAAAGAAACTATTTTAAAAAAATAAAATCCAGAGTTGTATTTTGGGCAGAGGAGCAATGAAGTTTCTGATTATACATGCAAAGAAGATAAAATTTTACCACACAGCAAAACACCATCATAATTTATAGGATGCACAGAAATCTTGTATCACTAAATATTCTGCTTTACAGTTTTCCCAGATCATTTGAAGATATGAAAGATTACTTGAGGTCCAAAGATATTTAGATGCCAATCACCTTAAGATTCAGAGATGTAAGTTCTGGGGTAGGTTACAGAGAAATAAAAATATAATCCTGCAAAGCTCAGCAAAGGCTACCAAGTGAATTAAAAGCAATTAATAAAAGCATCCCCTTCTTCCACACACAAACTATGTCAACAAATACAACTCAACTGTCCAGCAGCAATTACAGTATCTGACAGACACTACGCTGACTGGATCTCTCGTTTTCAAAACACAGGACAAAACAAGTTCAGCATTTCTTCTCAAAATTCTCATGAATTCAAGCTCTCCTTCAAGTCATGAAGATATTTGTCACTGATTTTCTTCCTACAAAGGAAGAAATACAGAGCATCTGCAACACCATATAGCTTAGTATCACTGGTTAGTGCTGAGCCTCACATTCACCTGGAGCTGTGGTCTTCCTCCATCGAGTCACCTCCCTTCATCTAAAACTGCTCTAAAATGTTTATGCCACTTAGTTGGGTTTGGGGTTTTTTGTTTGTTTTTTTTTTGTTTGTTTTTTTTTTTTAACTCAAGTTCCTTCTCATTTTTTGAGCGCAGCTGATTAAACCTGAACAACTGGGTTGTTGGACGAAATATGCTGTAGCTATGAAATGGTACAGCAGGGACCAGTTTCACTGTTAATTTAAAATGCTAGAATTAATTAGGTAGTGTAAATGAAGAATTTAATAAGCACACTTTACAACCACAAGTTCTGCTTCTATTAAACACCCCTGCCAAATGAAGGCAACTATCTTCAGTCTGTTTTTCCTTGTCTCATTCCCTTAAAATCTCTGCAGTGAAAAGAAACATTTTTGCTGTTGCAACCCCTCCCCCATAATTAAAATGTATGCCTGACTTCCATCTCCTCTCTCAAGTCATTAGCATCTTTAAAAAATTCTACTGTATATCCTGCCTGTTCTGAGTAGCTACCAAACAAAACCCAAGTTTACAATTTTGGTTTTGAATACCAAATTAAAGGCTGTCTTAGAAGCTGTCATTCCTATTCAACTCAGTACGGTGTACTACCAAATTAGCATAGTTTTTTAGTGAAAGAATATGCTTGTTTAAACATGTGTCTTTCCAAAGCAAGGGGGTAACATCACAAACCTATTTTATTAAAAACTCCTACTTCTCTTCTAAGACTGCAAAAAGACTGAGCAGGTGACTATTTCTGACATATATTGTTTAACCCGTTGTTAATGAAAGAGTTCAGCTCACAATTCTATCAGAGATCCTCCATGTTTAACAAACTTGCTTTACCTTTAACTCTTTGGAAAAAAATCCCAAACCTCAAACAACCCAAAACATTTTGCAAGACTCACTGTTACTCCACAAAACCCTGTGCAGTTTCTTGACAGGTGAACTGGAATCTTTTACATGAATCAATTCAATCCTAGCTAGCCTCAGAAATACATTTAAGATTTTCTACTATGGTTTTGCCAGGGTAACTATTTAATCATGATTCGGTTTAAGACCTTTTCTATTTTTCTTGAAGCAATCTCTCTCTACAGCTAACTTTTTTCTGGCTTTCTTCGATTTATCTGGTATTTTAGCTAAGCAAGAAGGAGGCAAATTTACTACATATGGGAACACCGCATTTATTTAGAGGCATCACTAAACAGAGCATGCTTAGGTGAGGTTTATTTAAAAAAAGCAGAATTTTCACCTGAAACAATGAAAAATCCAAAACCAGACAAAACCTGAACTGTTGCAAATCTTCAGTTTCATCAGTAGCTTAAGAACTTACTGATTTTTGGCAATGCAGCTTTTACTGTTAAAAAATACCTATACTGATTATAAGCGAAGAACCCCTGAAAAGCCTTTCATCCCTGTACGAGCCCACTGGAATATTTCCGCCCTGACTGTCCGTCCCCCCTCCCCCCCCCCAAAAAAACCCAACCCCAAAGAAGACTAATGAAGAACACACTTAGTGATGATCCAGAAAGATGAGCTGGGTATGACCTCAGTGCATTTCCATGTTGTTACTCTTCATGTTCTAAGAACCTTTAAAAACATGAACTGCTTCTGGCAGAGAACTGCATCCGATTTACTAACTTTGAATTCAATGTGAGGAATGAACATGCATCCTCAAATTTAGAAATGTTGCACAATGCCTTGATAATGGGCCTGAAACCTTGGCAGATAAAATTCTGTTTTCAAAACTGGCACAGATAATTTGAAGGACTTGTTCTTTTTTTGTAAATTTGGTTCTTTTGTATTTATATCACTTCTTAAAACAACATGCAAGGCTGATGTCCTCAAGGTGTCTATGTAAGTTGTTTTTAAAGAATGGTTCATTTACAATATTTTAGTGATCAAAGACTTAAGGACTTAGCAGAGCAAGAGAGCGCACAGGCAAAACAGAACCCACCCAAAAATACGATGCCAGAAGACCATATAGCAAATTTCTCACATCTTCCAACACAAAAAGAGACAAAAGCCTGGACATAGAATGAAACAAAAAGAACACTGTTCCTAGTTGATGAAGTAATGGTTCTCTGTCCAAAGACAGCCAATTCCCTATGAAAACAACCCTGAATATCTAAAGTCTTGAAATTATTTGCTAGGAAATCACCATGAATTTGAGGGATATGGTAAGCAACAAAAGCTCATGAAACACAAGCCCTGCCATGATCAAAATCCAAGTCAGGCACACTGGACTCCTGTAGATGAGGGTTGGGGATTCACTTCTGTCTGAAATAACTGAACTAACCTGCAATTAAATTTCTCAGATAGAAGAAAAACAGTCTGTAGAAAAAGAGAATAAATAAGTCAATTCTATTTTTCAATCTTCTTCCTTTTAAAATGCCCAAAGCTGTGGACAAATCAGAAGACAAATTGCAACAGATAAATCATGGTCAACATACTAGAGAAAGCTCTGCTGGACTACACTTGTGAGGACTCGAGCTGCCCTGCAGCTACTGCCATTTGTTATGTGCCTTGTGTTCAACCAGAGCATTGCTGTATGTCAGGAAATAAATAAAAAAAGCACTGCATGTTGAAAAGCACTAAGCAGATCATCCTAATGTTGTCAATGCAATGGCTGCCAGGATGTTTTGGAAGTCAGTATGAAGATTTGCATTTTAATTTCTCATCTTTCCATGGTGCCTCTCTGCACAGAGCACACACCCAAGTGGCCGGGAGCACACCTGAGAGGAGCCGGCTCCTTTTCTGGAACCCTTTCGTTCCCAAGGCTGCTGCTCTCTGTGCTAAACATTACAGTGCTGGTGATGCAGTGAAAATTTCAGCTGTTCTCCACCTACAGTGTGAGTAGACACACAACCTATAAAACTAACCTACAAAGCAAGCTATAAAAACTGATGGTTCATCCCATTACCCTGTGCATCAGTGAATTCCTGGCTGCGGCAACAAGGATGCAGAGTAGGCAAGGTGCATCTGCACCCATCCATCCACACCTCCCCCAGCAACACTGCAGACACCTCCCCTCTTGGAGGCAGCATCTGTAATGGGAGGCTTTTGTTCTGAAAGCACCTACCAATGGGTGTCACTTCATGCAAAAAAGATCAGGACAAATTAAAATGTTTTCGGGGAACCGAGTTCATTAGCTATTATCTACAAATGTCCAAAGTGAAATCCAGAGCAGTGTGTCCCAACTACAGTCCACTGCTGTTCCAGAACGCCGTGGTCGATAAGCTGTGATGATCATGCAGAACGATCTTAGGTTACAGTGTTCTTAAACAAGCAGAAATTTAATGAAGGTGTAAGTGAAACTCAAAAAAAGAAAAAGAGTCAGAATTAGGAATGGTCAGTTGGCTCAAGCCAGTCTGACTACATGCCAGTGTTAAATAACAATGAGAACTATCAGGAAAGGAAGGCCATTACCTGAGCTCTCCTGCAAGAAACTGCTCAGTGTGTTACACACAGGCAGCCTGGCAATGTTCAGACTCGTCCTCAGATCTGCACAGAGGCTGAAAGACAAGGGCCTTCTCAGCTGTTCTAGATCCAGTGTGCAGCACTGAAAATCAAGGGCTTGCCATTTGAAGAAGTTTACTGCTGTACTCACAGCATTACCTGTGCTGTGCTGTTGAAATACAAGCACCAAGGTTTTGCTGACCCCAAATGTAAACTGACCCTAATGCAGGTGAATTCCACAACATGAAATGCTTACCTGTGATTTTGTCTCTCACGAGTTTGCAGGATTCGATTTCACCAATGCTCCCAAAGAGACTCCTGAACTCCTCCTGGGTCATGTTCTGGGGTAAATAGTTGACTATGAGGTTGGTTTTGCTGTCATCTGTAGCAGCCCCTGTCTGCATGGGGGAAGGGCAGTTTCTACTGTTGCTGGAGGGTCCATTGGTTGTATTGGAAGTAGGGCCATTCGACACCTGAGGCTCCATGGTGCTAATTATCTACAGCAAAAAAAGAGAAAGGGGAAAAAAACACACCCTTAAGTTTCATGGATACAATAGCTATTTTTAAAGATACACACAAACGAATGAGTAGGTAGCATTTGTGGCCAATTTAGATACTTCAACAAAAAAACCCGGCTTGATTCCTCTGTTATTGTTGCAAAGTAGGTCATGCTAGTCTTTGGCTGTGAGCATATACTAAGATGCAGTTAAAAAAACCCTTTTTTTGTTAATGCGAAGCTGATTCCTGCTTTCATCACGCAGCCATTTTCACAAATGTAAATTTAAACCACATAAATTTAATTATAATTTAAGGTAATAATCATAATTAAAATTATAGTTCCATTAAATCAGATGAACTAAGTGTATGGCTTTATATGAAAAGGTAAAATATTTTACCTATTTAATAACTGTATCACAGAGTGCAATGACAACAACATTAACTAGGCACAGCCAATCTGCACTGTGTCATCATTCAGACTGCCTTCAATTAATAAACTCTGTGTCCCAAGATATACCATTTACTGGTTCCAGTGATGACCTATATTCTCCACCTATATTTTCTTCTAACGAAATGACATCTCTTTAAATAATAAAGCCCTAGATTTGCGATCTTCAGAGATATAAAGGTCTTCAGATATTTACTGGAATCAAAAAGGTTTAATCAGAGAAAGGCTTATCAGGCCAGGCACAGGTGCAAGCTGGAATTATTAACAAGCACATCTATCTTGAAATGTGAAACTCCAATTTTTGCAAAAGGAACTCAGACCTTTCCAAAAAATGACAAATAAGAACCCAGCTCAACAAAGTGTGTTGCAGGACAGTAGCCCCATTGTCACCGGTGCCACCCGTCACGTGAGCAAAGCTGCCAAAGTGTTTTCTTCCAGATACTGCACAGCCAGACAACAAGGGAAGCAGAAAATCCTGGGTACTTCGAGCTTTTCCTGTATAATTTGCTCTACTATGGCTTCCAGCCTGTCTTTACTGCCACCAGTGCTGACAAAGAAAGGACATCATCTTATCCATCAAATGTGGATAAATTTAAGCAAATGGTGGCTTTTGCTGCCTACTGTGAAGCTGGTGATGTGCAGCTACAGTGGTATCTCATAGCCAAGATGGTCCCTCAGATGGGCTCAGTCTCTCTCCATCAAAGACTCAAAGTCAGGGATGCAAACTGCTGTCCCAGGCAGGAGACTCCACTGCCCAGGGGACAGGGACAAACACAGGAGATCAGAGGGCTAAGGCACCACACACTCTGAACCTGGTATTCTTCTGATCCTGTAATTATTATAATTACTCAAGACTTAATTTGCTTTCTTTTTTAAATCCAGGGAGCTACATGTTGTGACAAATTAGGCCTGTAATTCAGGAGGATGGAGACACACACACATACACACCAAAAAAAGAGTGTCTATTCTAAAATTAACTGCATGAGGGTGGATCAGAGTCTAAATAGGTTATATTCTGGTCATATCTTTTTTTTTTTAATTGAAATGTCTCATTTAGGAAATAACTCTCTTTTTTATCAATGGAAGTAAGTTTTGAATTAGCATTATTTTTTTATTATCAAGGCCAGGAATAGCTGCTTGGTTTAACAGCTTTTAAATAAAAAGAAGCCTTGCCACATTATGCTTAAACAGAAGTGCCTTACACCATACAGCAGAATCATTTTGAAAATAAACTACACAGAAATAGTCACCTCTTGAAAGACACGGGCACATCCGAACCAGAATCCCCCTGCCAATTTTACCAGCCACGTGGCACCAAGCACTGCTGACATCCTTGGCCAAGCTGTGCCAGCCCGGCATGCTCTGCCTTCCAGAGCTCCCTTTAGCCGGTATCAGCCATCCATCCCTGCTTCAATCCAATTTCATACACGTATTTACTCACACGTACTACTAAATGCTTCAGATGTTGCTAAATCTGTTTAGCTGGGGATTCCAGCTGGAAGATCATCCTTTGATGTCTGCACCTCCATGACCCCATGGCAGACACCAGCTCCAAGCTTTGCTGCAGGGCTGGGGTTCACACCCCAAGGACAATGGACCTCAGCTCAGCACAGCCTGCTCATACAGGCTGGATCTGCACCAACCTGATTAAGATTGGGGGTAAAAAATCCACTTCTGACACTAACACATAGTCAGAAGGTGAGTGAAGCAGCTGACATGGTTTCCATTTGCCTTTACATCATTGGACCATATTCTTCCCAATGTAAAAAAAAAACCCAAAAGACAAACTGCAGTTTTAGGGACTGATCCTGCCGCCTTCACCGCACCACTGGTTTCAGCAACAGCAGAAGCAGGACTTCAACACAACATGCCGAGCAAGGTACATCATCTATTATTAACAACAGACAAAAAAGCTATCTATAGTTCCCCCCATGGTAAGACAATAATCCTGGAACTTTTAAAAATATGTGAAAGAAAACAAAATTTGAAACTGGTTGCTGTCCTA
The DNA here is from genome assembly GCF_047495875.1 of Pithys albifrons albifrons. Taxonomy (NCBI): domain Eukaryota; kingdom Metazoa; phylum Chordata; class Aves; order Passeriformes; family Thamnophilidae; genus Pithys; species Pithys albifrons. The sequence continues at coordinate 27,013,538 of NC_092467.1, read as the reverse complement.
CTTAGCTGTTTTGCAAAGCATTTTAGTTCATTTTCAGCATGCATACCTTCCACACCAAGCAAAGGAACAGAATTCAACTCAGGCATTTAACACATTCAGAACATTAAGAGTAAGCTGCTCGGTAAAAATCTGTTCTTGAACAAGTACATTTCCTCATATACTTCAAAGTACCTTGGCATAAACTAATTTTGCACCAGGTGCCAGGTTTTCTTCCTAGTTACTCTCAACTCCAAACAGATTTCCCTGATTTTTCACTAGTAGAAAAACCAAGTCACTTATTTGCCCTTCAAATTATTGCCAAGTCATAGGTTACTGAAAATGGATTTCTCATATATATTAAAAAGAGAGACGATACAGAGAAATCTTGAAAATTAAAAGTGTTTCTGATAAGAATTTCTTTTTTTTTTTATAACTGCCTAAATTTAAGTCTCCATTTGCTGAGTGATTTCTGTGCAAAAGCAGTTACATACCACAGCTTGCATTCAAAGTTCTTACAGGCACAAAAGAATAATACTTACTTTCAGATGTACACACTGATTCTCATGATGAGTAAACATTTAAATTATTAACGATAACAAAGAGGTAAGTCCTAGCTCTCCTTTCCAAACATTCGGTCTCTCCCCAGCATGTCTGAGCTCAGACCCTGTGGGAGTTCAGTGTGCATGCACCGGGACATTTACTGTCGATTACTGGATTTAATATTAAGTAGATGTTGATTCCACATCAGTCAGCACATTACATAAGAGTAACATTATTTATTCAAATAGATTTCAACATGACATTTGCTGTATGTTTTTTTCCCCCTATCCACAACACTAAGATTTACATTTTTAATTCAATACCTGTATCGCAATATGAACATTTTTGAAACTGATATTCCAGTTTCTGGGGCACACAATTAACTTACTATGTTTTAATTACCAGTAATAACTTTTTTAAATAAAGTATTGGACTCCAATTCAATTCTACCAAAATATCAAAGGAGGCTCCAAGTCTGTCTAACTCATCCAGGGCTTATCTGGATACAGGCAAAACAAAAGTGGAAATTTCAACACTGACTTAACCCAAAATAAAATTTTTTAAAACCAAAATATATTGTTATCCTTTAAGATAAACCTCTATATCCACGTAAAATTAGCAATACCTCTGTGCTCTGAGCAACATCTTTCTGTAGACCTTCTCTGACCCAATTTAGGCAGCTACCACCAGTCTTGAAATATTACAGTGCAAATGTCATGTGTGATGACATTCACATGCTACTGGTTTAAAGACAGTTTCCTCCTCTTTTTTTGGCAATAACTTGCCAGACTCCCAATACTGCAATACAGTATTTTATATACAGGGAATTGGTATTTCTGAAGAAGAATAAACTTCATTACTGCTAATCGACATTTGATCACTTAGCCACCAATAATTTGAATACTCTAACACTGAAAAATACTGTCCATGACAGAATTTAAAAACTGTAATTTTGTCAGTTAAAGGCAACCCATATTTCAAATTTTGCATGTATTTCATCAGACTGCTGCTTTTATAAATGACGACTTGCTGGTGTACTACTTTTCTCACTATGGTAATGTATCAGCAAAGGACGAGGTATTTTAGCTTGACAGATTTCACAAAGAAACGCTTTAAGGAAGAAGACATAAGCTTTGCCAGTGTTTTGCAAAACACTGCTTACCAAAAGGCTTGGTACAACCCTCCCAGAGGATCAGCCACAAATATCCGTTAGAGCAACTCCTACATTACTAATGTTTCAGAAATACTTCCATCATATCTTCATTATTTTTTCAATTAATTTCATTTCAATTTATTCCTACTGAAACATTAGCTCTAACAATAATGCAAATACCTGTATGCATAAACACAACTCTTACAATTACAAACTATTACAAGTCAGAGTAACTGACACTAATCTTCAGTTATTACAGTAAATGTGTGACATCCATCTACCACTACAAAGCACAGTTAATGAATCATTTAGAAAACTACCCACAGACTAAGACAGCCTTATCTCCCTATTGCATGGGTAAGCAATAGCCAATGGCCTGATAAATGTAAATAAAATTTTTTTGTATTTGCAGAATTTGTTCTCAGTCTAAAAGAAGGTCTGCACATTGAACTGAGACTGCCACATCTATACACTGAAAGGAGCTTGTGTTCAGCAAATAATCAGCAGCTATTCTTGTTATCCCAATGATGTATACTCCACTGCCCATATTCCACAATAAACAGAAATTGATTTGTTATGTATAAAAAAAGGTCACAATTAAGAACCTTAAGTGTTATTCATAGGCACTAAAGAGAAGTGATTAAAAAAATAACACAAAAAACCTTTTCCTAAAAACAGTATGTGAAAAAAAAATATTTAAACCCAGAAAATTCATGCAGACATATCCATTTTGAGGACTCAGAAGTCAAAAAAGTTGGCTATGAATAATGAACTGTTCACAGCACCTAAATGCCAAGAAAAATGATCACGGCAAATTACACCTCATGAAGAATTCATGAGGTCTAATTTTATATTATTTCTAAGTGTTCATTAATGAACAAACTCAGAACATTCTCCCATAAAAAAGAGTTTAGATAAATAATGCAAAGCTCTTACTTTATCTAAAAAAGCTCTTTAATTAGCATTGCAAGTTGTTTGCTTTTACAAGTGAAAACAAATGGTGCCATGGCAGAGGTCCCACAGCCATCTCCTGAAAAATGATGACAAAAGAAGAAACAAACAAAACCTCTCAAAGAAAATAAACATGGATTCACTAAGGTTTTCCTTCTACAATGAGAAACAGGCTTTAACTCCCAACAAAACTGCTCTTTTGAATGCAAGTCAGCACAGTACAAGTCTCAGCTCCTGCAGAACTTTTCTTCAGGTAAGAAAAACCCCATTTACAGGAGCTGCCTGGCAAATCTATCCACAGCCTTCCCCCCATCTGCTGAGCCACAAACAGCCATGCCAAAGCCAGAAGATAGGTCTGTGGGTATGGACTGGAGCATCCAAATACATCCACGAGCAGGTGCCTCAGCCCTGGACCAGCTGCTTCAGTCAACACTCCACTTTGAGATGCACCCACTGCTACTCCATGGGGATTTTTAGCACGTTTCTGCAGAACGAGACACTGGATCATAAAGTGTCCAGGACACATCACACCACCTTCCCTCAGGAGTGGTAAAGAACACAGTGATTTTAAGTCTTCATTGGTTCAAAACCGCAACTCCAGCCAGAGCAAGAAGGAGGTGCATGTGAACCTCTCACAGACCTTACGTGGGCTTCTTTCTGAAGTGACCTCAGCAGAGACAAATGATGCTCTGTGTGCAGCTCCACTACAGATTTTCTTAACTGTAACACAACTGTCAAATTTCACTGTCAATTACATTTTTATTAAAGCTCATGTACTGCACAACTAGACTTTGCTATTATTTACCTAATAAATACATCATGAACATGAAATAAAGCAGGAAAAGAGAGCTTTTGAGTAAATCTGCCTGGAGGCAAATCCAATACCCCAGAAACAAATCATTATCTAACCCTCCATATTTTGACACATTCCCCACTCATGCACTTTTACATGTTCCAATCTTTACCTTCCTTCAAGTAGAAGTCTTAGTAAATATTTTAAATATATAAAGCCGAAAGTATCAGCTCAGAAAACCAGCAGCCTGTGGTTCTCATGGAACAGATACCATTGTTTTGCTTGCTTTACAGTGTGCTGCTCTTAGGTTGAAATGGTTTTTCAAAAATTTTCAGCAAATTCACATTTATGGGTGCCACAATAATTGTATGGCGCACACGAATGATCCAAATGGAGAAGACAACAAATGCATTCATTTTAAGAGGCAAGATTCAGCTCAAATAAAGGAGAAAATTATTTTCTTTAATAGCTAAGTTTATCCTGAACCAGTCCATTATAGGCTTTTGTGTGAATATGCTAAACCAAAATACTCTATCCCCCATCTGCAGTGAAATGCAAAGTTTATTGGCAATATTACTTGTTATCACAGCAGTGCCTGAAGGATGTAACCGACAGCAGCACCAAGTTGTGCTTTACAAATGGTAGTAAGGGCAGGGACTGCTGCTGTACCAACACAGTGACAAAAAGCAGAAAGGCAAAATCTGTTATTTTTATTCCATGTTTTGCAGAAGTGAAAAATCAAACCAGATGAAAGTATCCAGTCAAACTGCTAAAGTTCCACAGCAAGCTGTGACAGCTCCGTAACACACCACCATACCTCAAACCTGGCCCAGTGATAAGGTTGTCTATACAACTCCTAACAACTTTCTCGAAAAGTAAACCTGGATGATGATCCACCAAATCACTCTCTTAGAGACAGTGAGCAAATAAACGTCTTCTGCTTCCATAAAGGACTCTACAGTTTTGCACTTGATTTCAATGACAAAAGGGAATGAGTGGGGAGAACAAGGAGACACCCAAATTACACCACAATTATTTCAACATCAATAACTACTAACTGAACAGTAGAGGAAACCACTCTTGGAACTACATGTCCAATAAGCACACACAAAGGAAGAAAAAATGCACCATATCACACATTTCCTGTTTTGTTTGTTTTTTTTAACTCTTCCTACAGGTACTCTGGGGCTAAGAAACTGAAGGAGGAAAACTACAATTGTACATGCAGCACTGCACTCTTCTGCAAAGCACAGAAACACACAGGACTGGGGAGCAGATGCAGGGACAACGCACAGCGATTTCTGGGAAGCACAGCAAAGTGCTGAATAGCACATTTTAAGGACAATAATTTTGTTCCTTCAAAAGCAAAATATAGTTATGTATTACCTCAACTCGCAGAATTTGAAGTTCTTTGTGAACATCTCCTGGGCCTCACTTTCTACCACAGTTTCCAGCTTCTACACCTCTTGCAAATACTGTGGAGAAACTATGTCTGTTGGAAACCTCAGAGATGTTTTGCTCTATTGTTCAGTGTTCTCCAAATACCTTATCAAAGTCTACAGCAACAGCACTAGTGAAATGGTGAGGAAAACCGGAACAGGTGATGGGCATAGCAGCTTCCTCCTGTATCATGGTCATCTTGTTCACTAAGACAAACTGACTTCCAGAATGCCAGCCAGCTATCCCCCTTCTTCAGAATGATTTCACCTAAATGTGCTTGTAATCATTTCTGCCATTAGGCAGTTTACATAGGAGAACACAGCCTTGATTTCACAGCACTCAAACACTGCCCTAACAACACAACTTTGGAGAAAGCCATCATCAGAAACTCCCACAGAGGAAAATCAGTGCATCCTGTCTGTTAGATGGGTTACCCAATTAGCTCAGGCTAAAAACCCTTGCAGTTCCTTGTGTCCCACAGGCCACGGACCACAACAAAGGCTGGTGGCAGGGAGGTGTCCTACTTCTGTACTGGGACACAGCCATCAAAGGCTGCTGCCCACCTGCATCTCTGGGGGTCACCTGTGCTCAAAGGTCTGGACTATATTTGAACTGGATTAAAGGCAACGTGGCCAGGCTCTATGCTCTGAAGGAACATCTATTTCCTCTTCAATCACCCTTCTACTTCTGCCAAATTTGTACCAGGTGAGTCTCTATCTAAACTTTTACAAGGGCTTTACTTTATTTATTCCATGATTCTGGATTGCTCTTATTCCCTCCTGGCTTTTCACCAAGGCTAGTACTTGTTCTCTCAATATATATATACAAAGGCTAAAGGAACCTAAAAAAACAAATCTCAGCAAAATCATCTTTCCTTGATTGATGCTCCAAGCCAAAACTTGATGAAAACATCCTCTTTCTCCATGGACTGCAGCATATTAGACAGAGACCACAAAGGGAAGAGATCTCCCAGTGACTGCACTGTCCCTCTTGAAAAAGATATGGTGACTAATAAAAACCATATTTAAAATCTGTGCTAACAGGGTGATAAAGGTACAATACTGAAAGCATTCAGGGCATGAGGCAAACCCTGAAAGACTGAAGAGGGTCTCAAAAGCCTAGGTACTAGACAATAACACAAGAGCATGGCAGAGATCAACATTTATGACAGATCCTCAGCCTAAAGGACATACAGCCTAAAAATACACTGAAATGAAAGCAAAGGAAATTGAGAAAGTCTTTTTATATTTCTGGTTACTTTCTGCATTTTATTTTTAGCCCTGTTTTGTTTCCTAATCACTACTTACTTGTTTGGTTTACTGACTATATTACTGAGTTATATATTGCTAATCTGTAACTGAATTATATTACTGGCTTGGGAATATGCATGTTGCACTGTGTACTGACGCACAGATTCCCACGGGCACGTACATGTTCATGTAAGAAGCCGACAGCTGCAAGTCTTCAGCTGCTATAGACCTGTCACAATTCCACTTTATGTTTTTCCCTTTAAGAAAAATGATCTAGAATCATTTGCAACCTGAGAGTTTAGACAGTGAAAGCTGTATTACAAGCCACAGCAAACCTAAAAGCATCTACTTATCAGAAGGCAAAGCAAAGCGAGGACAGCACACGCTCTCCCGTGAAGCCTAAGAACATGCAACCCCCCACTGTTATTTCTACTGTGGTTCTAGAAACAAAAAGCTACAATTTTTAGAAGCCCTTAAGCAATTTAAGATTCATTAATGTTCACTGCAATAGGATTTCAGCTCTTAAGCCATAAGCTCTTCTGAAAATGTTGCCCGTGTACTTTTCACGCAAAGACAGGCTTATTCTAGGCAGGAATGGATGGCTTTGCAAAACACATGCCCCCAACCAAGATGTTTTAAGGCTCTGTCCTCAACAGGATCTCAATGGAGACCCACTGGTAAAGGCAATTAGGGAACACTAATCAACATGTGTACATCTCAACTGCTGGCAACAGCATCTCTATGGATACTGCTGCTTGCAGGTCTAAGCAGCACAGACCCCAAAATAGAAACTATGATGTTGAGCTAAGTCCTATCTTCATCATTAGAAATGTTTACTTCCTGCAAACCAACAGTGTATTGCTCTTAAAACATAGCTGGATTAGTAAAAAAAAATTGCTTTTCTTCAATTCACTTTTTAGTCTACAGCCCTGTACCACACTAATATTGCCATAGAAATAAAACTCTTCATCAAACACAGACCCTCTTGCTTCTGTAACATACCTTCAGTAGACAAAGTAACAATGAGTTACTGAAAGCAATAAGGCCATCACTATCTTAAAAGTAACAAACATATAACAACTGAAGACTTGACAAATTCCTGGTGGAAAACCAGTAACGAATTACCTTCTAGTAAGGAGAGGCACCTGCTTATTACTCCGACAGTCTCACTAAAGATATAGCTACAAAATGGCTTAAATGAGAGTGTTTTAACATACTGTATGGGATACTTAAATTCAAGCAATCTCATGCATGAGAGCATCTATGCTAACCTCAAAGACCTATGACCACAGACTAATAATGTATTATTCATCAATAAGGGACAAAATATCAAGTACATATGCATGTACCCATCACAGGTCAGGCTAACAGATCATAATGGTTGATCCTAGACAAACTATTAATCTCTGTACTAAGGAAGAGAAACATGCCACAGGCTAAACAGGAAACTTTCACCATTCCAACTGCTAAGTTGTCTCCTAAACTTTCCAACATAGTCAAATTCACCAAATTTTGTTCAAATAAACAAACATCCCCTCTAAACCAAGCAATTTAAAGATACATCAAAACTCTTAAAAAGGTGAGCAGACCTCACAGATAAAGTCATCATTAAAACATAGTTTTGCTCGAGCTTCTGGCAGGAGCCCTGCTAAGCTCAGACCCTGCTCAGATACAGGTGCTTGGGGACAGGGAGGCACCCAGGCTACTCCAGCTGTCCTGACTCAAAACCCACAGTACACACTGCTCAGATGTCAAAAGGCAGCTGGGAGTATGGCAGTATTAACAGAGATTAGCTGGCAGAAATGTCTTAAGAGCTTAAGCACATAAGAACAGCTTGAGTATTAAAAAAGCCAAACCAACCAAGCTACTGTCCTTTCTACTGGTTAGGCTTTCCTTACAATGCTCAGCAGCCATAGGTAGACTCGTCAAACTAAGAGCTGGATCAACCCCATCCATGTGTTTCACTTCATAAAAGCTGGTGACAGAAGTGACACTGTCATTATGGGCACCAGTACAAGCACCCCGACCATGAAGAGATTCAGCCCAGGCATCCTGGTCCAGCCTGGCACTGAAATCCTAGAGGACAACGTGGCTCTTCCAGCAGCCACAAGAGCCACATGTGGCTGCAAAGCTCCTCCATCATCACAAAGAAGATCACACAAATAACATTCACTTTTGTATTTAGCAAAGACTAATAATGGAAAATTAAACTCCATTTCTATCCCAGTGAGCACCCACATTTGTGAACCCTTCCTGCTGCAGTTGGGTGATGACAAGCACAGACAATAAAAAGAGAAATCTAAAAATATACTACTCTTTTTCCCTGGATTAGTGTGCCTACAGTTAAATATAAACTGTGCTCTATAAATTATCAAACACAGTGTCAAAATCTGAAATGCTCTCCGAAATCTCTCACAGAGCACACGAAATACAGAATGATAATTTTGTCCTGGCCCAGTTAGTCTAAAGAACAATATGCTACTGTGCTAGATCATGGAGTTAGTTCCCATCAACAGGCACACCAAAAATGGCCACAGCCATCACCGTAGCTGCACGCTGTATTTTTCAGGACTCTTCAAGCGAAGAGTTTAATTCCCTGAACAGCTGCTCTCACAGGAAGGGAATCGACAGCAACATTGTCACAGTATAGCTGGCACACACATATTAGGAAGAATTTCCAGCATTCACGCTTTCTGCTAAAAATCCCCTACTCATCTACTGCCAGAACTTCATTTGGAACAAAGATATACAGGGAATGATATTAAAACTATTTTTATTTAAGAAGTATTTATTTACATGCATTCTTACTTGTACGGTGTCATGACTGTACCTTCTGCTCTACAGAAATAACACTTTTTTCCCCAACATATTTTTCTATGCATAGTAAAGCAAAAAGTCACTGACCACCATTCAAAGATCAAGGAGGGCCGACAGAAGATGAATACAAGTATTACAATTAATAGTCACATTTATAAACCCTTCAAAGCAGGTGAAAGAGCCAATTACCCACAAATACCTCTGATCACAAAAGCCAAATAAGTTAACATTCCACCATAGGGTAGTGACTTAAATATGGGTTATTTCACGCCATTGAGTCATGAACTTTGTGTTATCTGACATCAAATTACGACTATGGAGTCTACGTGTCAGCTGAAGAGGACTGAGAAAAGGCACAGCCTTCTCCCCAGATTAACGTTCAACTCATTAAAAAGGTTTGTTAGTACTTTGCTATGTAGTTTTTCATGACTCTCAAACCAGAAAGTCTATAAACAAGTTAACTTCCACACATCTTAAGCAGACCACAGACATCAAGAGTCTAAATTAATCCATGTATTAAACAAAATGCCAAACCTTCCAATGAAGTTCAGTCTAGCAATAATAATTCTCAAAGTCACAAATATCAATTTTGATTTAATAGCACCAGAGAAACATGGACTTCTGGCAACCATCCTGACCTGCAGCAGGAGAGTCCAAGGAGCAGAGTCAGTTCCTGAAATTCCACATCCTTGCTGGACAGTTACACGTTGTGAGTATTGCTGCCTTCGCTAGTTTTTCAGAATGCGATAATAAGAAAGTCTTAAGGGGTGGAAAAGGAAGGACTTCACCCCTCATATCCCTACAAAAGCTTCTCAATAGCACTCAAACTGGGAGAAAATACTTCTCAGCGCTCAGGAAAACGAGCTACTCCAACAAGCGCACATGCAATCCCAAGCCAACAGGTAGTGCCCGAGCTCAGTGCAGTTACCTGCTCCAGCAGGAATCTTTTTGGTCTCTACATGGAAGGGCGATGGGACATTCTCAACCAAACGACCCTCAGGAAGCAAAAACCAGAAGATGAAGTTTGGTTTTCCTTGCACAGCTCGCTGGACACACCCAGGCATGCAGCAGAGCGGCTGAATCTGAAGGACTTACGCTACTGGAAAGGCTCCAGTGGCATTGCTGCCCTCTGCCAACACTGAAAATCACTTACGTGGACAGATGCATTACCCATGGAACCTTCTCGAAGCACTGCAAATGAGAGCCACCTCCCATAGCCATTTGTTCCTGTTTTGAGACATACATTATCATATTGCCTTTAACTCCAAGAGTTCTGAATGCTCCAAAGCCACCACATATACAACAACCACCACGACTCTGAAAAATACTAGTGTGTCTCTCCAGACTGGGAAAAATACCAACAGTATCATACCAGAATTTTTATAGCAATTAAAACTTAATTTTAAAAGAATAAAGAAAGTATTTTTTCCAGAATTCAAGGACAAATAATCCCCCACAACAGCACTGCTGACGCAACTGCGCGTGCCTTAGCAACAAAGGCGTACTACAGCATTTTATATACATCATGCCTCTAAATATTGTCAAAGTCAGGTTTGCATTTTACTGTGCAACTATACCATTTCCAGAAAGGACACACAAAGGTTTTTTCTCAATGCTCTGTCTTTCCCATTTAATTAACGATTCCTAACTGGTTCTCAGCATTTCCTAACTTGTACAGATTTTCTTCAGCATTGAAGTGAAAGTCCTCATGCAAGTCACTGTCAAGGATAGAACAATACCTAAGACAGACTCTCAGCTTCCATGCTACTTTTTTGGGCCCTAAAGCAGCAATAATGCATCAGGAGCTCCAAAAACCATTAGGGAAAACAGATTACAGTGACAGAAAATAAACATCAACGTAATACCGCTGAACTAATTTTTAATGAAATTAGGCAAGCAATGTAAATGCTACAAATAAGACAATGGTAGGTAGTTGCAAGAAATAGCTGCATTCATATTAGAGTATCATCTGAAAGTATTTAATTTCTAACACCGATATTCCAATGCTATTGCAAACTCTGAATACATAAATCAGTAAACAACAAATACAAGGTCTCGTCTTCAGTGCCCCAAGCTATCATCCAAAACTAGTTATAATTAAAGGTGTGAACAACAGAGTAACAAACCTGCAAAGTCAAGGTTCTGAGAAATTAATGGGCATCACACCACCGCACCAGTTCAAATTTATCACTCATTATCTCCCCAACTAGCACAGTGCTGTTTCACGTATTAGTACCTCCTTCTTTCCTCCAAGCCTTTCCTGCCTTTTCTAGATGGCTAATTTTAGACAATTACTGCCTCTGACACATTGAGACCTTTTCTCCCTCCTTTCTTCTTCTTGCTGTAACGCTAGTGACCTACAAAAGCCCCCTGCACCTAAAATATTCCAGCATTTTAGAAACTAAAGATGGATCATTTGAGGGGGAAAAAGCAAGCAAGCAGCCTCTGAATATCTTTCTCCAACATCTCCCCTTTACATTAACTCAAATGGTTAAACATATTTTAAAAGGTAAGGCAAGGTACAGGTATCCTTTAAACAGTATTTTACTAGTACAAAATCTATTGTACTTGTTGAATTGGAACATTACCCTCCTCCTTGCAAAATTCTTTAGAAAATTAAAAATTTGCCTTGCTTTTAAAGTTGCTCGAAGTCTTACACTGCTGGTAACCAGACATTTACAGAAACAATTGGAAAGCATTACATTATACAAACACCCTTTTCATCCAAATCCCAACATTTTCCTTAATATCCATTCAAGTGAGAAAGGAAGTTACACATGCATGAACACACACACAAATACATGTGTACCCATCTCTTCCCTCCATCCTACTCTGAAAGAAAACGAGAAAGACCGAGAGGAGTGCAAGGGGGAGGGGGTGACTTTCCATGTGAGCCAATTTTGCAAAATCTGGCCTATCCCTTACAGGGGTACCGTGGCTTTTAACATCACCTCACTTGCAAAAAGACAGTCTGCGCCCACTTCTCCCCCCAAACCCCAATGACATTGAAAAAATACTGCATTGCAGTATTTGTCAGTGCATCGGAGTATATCCATTAGTTGTCCCACAGACAAACAAATGTAAATTTTCATGTGTCCAGGAATGTAAATGAGGTGTCTAGTGGACACAGATTGCCAAAACAGACAAATGGATTTGTCAAGTTATCTGCATCTCTCTTCCTCTCACTATAACATTCTCTGCCACTGCCCATTTCTTGCCTGGGGTGTTTGCTGAAATTATTTTTAAAGTACAAGTTCCCAAAGATGACAACAAATTCTCCTGAAAGAACATGGGATGCAATCATACCTTATTTCTTTTGAAAAACCTCGGGTGTAGAGTGGCTCTAGGTTATGTACCAAGAGTATGACAATTACACACAGAAAATAACCTGCATTTAATTAGTACACTCCCAGCATACCAAGTAGGAAGGTTGAGGAAAAAAAATCCCCTGTAACCTAGAAGATACTATTTGAAAAAAAAACTAATGCATTAAATGTAAGTAAGATTAATGCAAGCAGATTTTCTTTCATTAGAGTCACAATATTTAACAGGACCAAATAAAGATGATGAAGACTATTCCAAACCCATTCAAACAGGATTTTTAAGTATACCCCTTCCAGCTCATTGTAACCATCCTTTGTCACAACAGCTCGAGCTCACTTTGAGAGAGCTCAAAAAGGTAAAATTAATAAAGAAGGAAGCCAAGAAGGCAACCAAGCCAGTCACCAGTGGAAAGGCATCCCTGTATCTAATAAGAGACCTTAATTACTAGTAGAGTATGTGGGGACAGGATTCCAAGCTGATGGCTGGTATTCACATTGCATCAATATCCAATGGTAAGATCTCTTCTTTCTGACTAGTAGTTCACCAAGACAATTTTAAAAAAAGGAAAATGTCATGTCTAAGGAGAACTACATTTTTTCCTACCTTTTTGTCTTAAGAGAAAGAGGTTTCATATTTTCATATTTAAATATTAGTAGCAATCTCAATTCTCTTTCACTAACTTAATAGCTATTTTTCTATAGGAGTATTAACAACGCAATCTTTTACATGCAGAAAGAAAATGTCACTATGTACATGCAGGCTATATTCATTAATATAAGCTTAAAACAAAGAAAAGAGGAAGATCGGGGTAGGAACACGTGCACCATAAAACAAGGATTACATTATTTTTTAAATCTTTGTAGAAACAGCAAATTGAAAAGAAAATGAAAATGTAACTACTAGCTGATGACTCTTAAAACAAACAATGCAGCTGTGTATAATAAAAGGCACCCTTATTTATTGTCATGACTAAGTTAATAGATTTTGAACACAGTATCTCTGTTTTGGACAGAGGAAAAATTATTTAACTCTCACGTACAACTACAATGCATGTCAGAATGCATCTCTGCACATGCACAGACTAGAAAATACGGAATTTTACACATGTACACGCACCCTCAAGATTTCTTCTCCCTCTCTATATTGTAAAGCAGTGTAGTTTTCAGAGGGCTATTCAATCACTTTCACAGAAAGGACTGCAGCAGAAGTAATATTTAAAACAAAGCAAATTAAAAAGGGGACTTAATTATTTTATTCATATTTTAGCTAACCACTACTGTTCCTACACGAATTTCCATTCAAAGTAACCCTGCACCTGAAAAAGGGATAAAGTAGAAATATCTGAAAATCCAAGACTGAAAGAAAGGCATGTTCTATGTCCTTGCTTTGCTTCTCTTATGCCTCCTGATGTGTGATAGATGAGCATTTTCTGGGCAACCACATTTTTATATCTTTTACGCTAGTGTCTATCACTTACTAGTCTACTACGCTTTTTTAACACTTCTAGCACCACCAGCTATTTCCCATTATTGTTTGCCACTACAATTAAGAGACCATCACAATTAGCAAAATATTCAGCTGCGGTTTAAAAAGTAGAGTTGCCACAAGCAGCCTGACATTGGAAATGGGTATTGCTCTGGCAAATACATAATAGACTGTGGCTAAAGGTGGGGCTGGAGACGAAGAAAAGAATACTACCATTATTTCTGTAAATTCCACTCAGCGCATAAAACCTAAGATATGGTGAACTCCTCTGAACTGATTATTCTGCCATATAACCATCTGATTTTGTAAAAATACCAATATCACTTAACACAAAATCACTGCTTAGGGTAAATTCATTCTACCTACTGTTCTCATAGGGACATTTGCTGGAAAATTCTAAGAAATGATTTGCAGAAGCTATCAGCTGTGGGAGTTCACTATTATACCTCTGTCAACTTCATTCAATATAATTTACATTTTTTTTATACTGCCTCACAGGATTCCTTGCAATTTTTTGCACGTACAATTTCACAGCAGGGAGGGGAAAAGAAAAAAAAAGAAAGATAACCCCCTCTTGCACAGGAGAAAGAACAGATGCTTAAAACCAGATTTCTAGAAATCACTGTAAGCCTGAGCCAGAAATGTAATTAACACCTATTTATAAAGAATAATTAAAGTTGTGACTGCCACAAAGAACAGCAGAGATAATCGAGGTAGCCCCTGCTTCTCCTTTTTTTTTAGATTTTTTTTTTACACTGTTTGCAGTATTCCCACATGATTGCCACCTGCTCCCCCACTCAGCTTCCCCTATGCTCGTTTCCCCGGCAACCTTTCATTGGCTTTTCCTCCCAGCTATCGCTTTCAGTTCGGCTGCTCAGTCTAATCTTATTTGTTTTACACCCATCAAAACAAGCAGCTAGACAAAGACAATCCTGTAAGAATGGGAAAAGACCGTCGCTTTGTTTCCCCGGTTATAATAAATATCCGCGGCAAAAGTCTGCAAAACGCTAAATGAAGGGGCAGGGGGGTCCCCGCCGCCCTCCCTCCCATCCCGGGCTGGCAGCAGGGCCGTATTGTGCGGGCGGCCCCAGCCCCCAGCGCCGGTCCCCGCAGTTTGTGTCTGATCATGCCATTTTGCACAATCTGTAAGGAAAGCACAAAAGAGGGGACGAGACGAGCACGTCCGGGCTCCTCCGCCAGGAGAATATGGTCTAAAAATAGAAATACTATTTTTCACATAAATGGCTTTGACTTCTCCCGGCATTTTAAAAAAGCACAAAACAACACGGCTCTTCCCCCCCACCCCACCCCCAGCCCCCACCCCGACACAAAAAAACACACCCTTCCTTCTATCCATCCATCCATCCATCCATCCACCCATCCATCCACCCATCCATCCTCGACAGCACCGGCTCCATGGGAAACGCGATACCTGGATTTTAGAGGCGATTATTAGGTTTGTATTTAAGGCTGGTGTAATAGGAACGGAGATGAAAAGGCATCATGGGCTGCCCGATCCGCCAGGCACACGCGGTATCACGACACCGTGACTGTCACAGAGACCATCCGCGCTCCACTGAAACGCGGCGTTCAATGGAAACGCTGTGAAGTGCCATCGCTGTTAGAGACATTAAATGGATGTACGGATACATATGCACACACACAGGCAGACATATCCCACAAAGGAAAAAAAAAACCAAAAAAACCAAAACCGAAAAACCAAACAAGGCTCTCTAATTTTATTTTATGACTCACGGTCCGCCGCCCTGAACAAAAGAAATTCGCGAGGCACACGAGAAACGAGACAAAACCCCACGAGCAGGCTCTCCCCGTTCACTTACCATTTTCAAGCCATTCCACTCCATCTGTGATCACAAAGATGGACCCTTACAGCCCCTCACAGAGTCAAAAGCAAAAAGAGCGTTATGTAAAAGCTGACATTCCTTCTTACAGCGCTGCTGCCCAACGATGCAACAAAATCGACATATACTAGGCACTGCAACACATACAAGCCTCCTCCTCTTTTTATGAGGTCACGACAGGAAACTCTTTGAAATACAATATGCAGCATTTACTGAAGCTCATATAAATCACCCTCTTTTAAAATTACCATACCTATTGCGCAGTCCACCAAAAAGAAAATTACCAATCTCGAGGCTTTTTTTTTTTAACCCAACACCCCCCCACCCCCCCCCCAGGATTTTGCTCTGCATTTGTATCTCCAAAATGTCAATGTGGAAATTAACTCCCCCCACCCTTTAAAAAAAAAAAGCCTCGTCTTCCTTTTGCATTTCAGTTAGCCACATACCAGCCTTGCATTAGAAATGAGCTTTTTCCTTTATTCTGAGAGAAATCGCAATTACCTTAAAATGACAAAGTACATCCTTTATTAAAGGATACGCAGACATTAAATATGAAAGAGAGAGCAGAGAGAGAGGGGGAGAGAGAAAGGGAGGGGGGGAAAGGGAGAGATCATGTACAAACAGATCAGTAGAAGAAAACTAAAATTGATGGGAAAACACAGACTGAGAATGATGCAGATTCGGGGAAAATCTGTATGTTAGCTTCTATATCTACCTCTACATAAACCCGCTACGACCAGATTTTAAATCTACTAATACCTACCATAACCATTCTTAATGGCAAATATTGGGTGTCTTGAAAGCCTTCAACTCTTCTAACGGTTTGTTTGGTGTTTTTTTTGCTATGAAGGTTTTTCAGGGAGATTAATTTTTATTATTATTTTTTTCAAAATTTCTCTCTTTTTTTAAGAGCTCCACCAAAAAAAAACACAAAGAAAAAAAAGAAAAAAAAGCACAGTGGCTAAGACGTTTGTGCGGCGAGAATTAATAATAGTGATGATGATAATAATAAATAGTGATGGTGGTGAGCTGTGTTGTCGCGGTCGCGGAGAGGAGCGGCGCGGGGCGGCGGCGGGCGGAGCGCGGAGCGGCGCGGGGCGGGACGCGCGGACGGAGCGCGCGGAGCGGCGCGGGCCCTGCTGCGACTGGCGGCCGCCGGCGCCCCTTTACCGCCATTTATGGGACCATCTGTCAGCGGCGCCGAGCGCTGATTGGCCCGCGCGGAGCAAGGGGGGGGCGTGGGGGGGGGCGTTGCGACATCAGGTGCTATTGAAATTAGCCGCTGCCAGATTGACAATGTTAATGATGCGGTGACCTCTACAACAACAGAGACCAGATTTCTGAACTGCTGCTTGTGTCTAGTAATTAAGGCCCGGTTGAAGAAACAACACGCAGCCCCGTATTTTATTTTATTTTTTTTATTTTTTTTTGGTGTGTGCTATTCCCCCGCTCCTCACCCCTGGTGCCGTACCTCGGCCATGCTCCAGTGCCTACATCTCCTTACCTCCTGCGCACCCCGCTCCCAGGTCCAGCGTATTTTAACCACCTTATCTTTTTCGACAGTTGCTTTCCGGAGAAATGCATATTTAATGATCTGCCTCTAGGCTTAAAGGCACAACAAAAGCACTTTGACGTGCATTTAAAGCTGCATTTATTTTCAGGTACTATTGATTTTAATAATCAACCCATCTCTGCTTCCTTCCGCACGGTGAAGTTTTTAAAATTACGAATTTTTAAAGGAGTGTATTTAATTTTGCTGCCACTTGACACTGTCTAAGGCACAGCAGACTATGCATCAGGGCGCTCCCCACGAACAACAGTAGTATTTCAGAATTATTTTGCCACCTCACTTCATTATTCTTTAGTTCTATAGGAAATAAAACGACTGCAAACTTTTGGCATTTAAAAGAATCTCTTTTTTTTCCAGCCTTAGAGAAACGTGCTTCACTTAACAATGCACACTCATTAATCCTCCGCTTGCTGCCACTGACAAACTAACAAAACTTCACTTCCAAAGAGCAGTATTTTACCCGCTTCTGACCACAGCAAGTTTTTAATAAAACTCCCAAGTTAGGAAGCACTCATTTCTTTCTCTTACCAAAGAGTTATTTTCCTAAAGCATGTTTCAACCCAAAGTAACAAGGCATGGCACTCTGTAATTGCAACAAACCTTCAATTTACGTTTATCTCAACTAAAACAACTGATTATCCAGCTATTAACATATATGCAGGATCACTTCATTTTACCATCCACACTCATTTCAGCAACTAAACATGGGGGTTTTTGTCAAAAATTCAGTATCATTGTAAGCATTTTTAAACATAAGAACTGAAAACTAAGAAAGCTGGGATGGGCCACATTATAAGCTCACTTAGCTCTTTCTTAGAAAAAGGCAACCTGACTACAAATCACCAAAATCGTTTTCAAAATATGTAATAAAATAATCGTCATTATACAAGTTTCATGTACAAAAATACCCTCCAAACTGCTAAGCTCTGAACTGACATTCAGTACATTTTAAATTTCTTTAAGCCATAGACACGCTCAAACACACACAGACTACTAAACACACCAATAAAACATATGAAATATAGTAAAGCTCATAAAATCTAGCTATACACAGACCAAGCAATGCAAAAAATCACATTTAAAAAACATCACACGATCTATTTGTGGAATGAGCACTGAATTCAATTAAAACATGAACAATGTGAAAGGCTGCAGAGGATTTCTCTCACCACGCATCTTCCTGAGCACATTTGTAGCTTAGCAAAAACTAGTATGGATTAAACTAGCCTGTAAGATACATTTCCTAACTCAAATTTAGATGACCTATAGACTGAACACACAGGCATCAAAATGCTACACAGCTAGTAAGTATAATATCATACATTCTTGTGCAAACATACATCAAATATTAAAGTTAGATTTGCAATGCAAAATTTTTACTTAAGGTCTCTTCAGGGGTTAATAACACCGAAGAAGGCATCCAGAAATTATTTTTAAGTCTTTTCAACTTCAGCCCACTTTGTTACTATGAATTCGTTATGCATATCAAAAGATTCAGCCATTTTTCTGAAACAATAATCGCACGCCGCTCCTCTAAAAAATTAGCTATCTTATCCGTCTATAAATCCAGGTACTCTGCACACTGACCACTTCCCCACAAAGCACCCCACACACACAGCCTTTCCGAGAAACACTAAAACAAATGCTCCAACATCCTCAGAGGCCTCTCTCTGTAAAGACAAAGGCAGAATCCTATTGTTGAAAAAGTCAACCTTATTCTCGTGTTTCCAATAGTACCATTTATCTTTCAGGGTAAGGGACTGACCACCGCATCACGGTGGTGACATTTGTAAAGCATCAGATTCTCTACACAGTCTCTCCAGCATCAGCCAGCAAGCCCCTGAGCAAAGCATATTTTTAGTGCAATCTTCCATCCCCACAAAAAGAAACTTGTCTTAAACAGCTAATCCAATATCAAAATGAAATCACAGGGTTGTTTCCCAGCCCCCCCTCCCTCTCCTTACCATAAATGAGCAGTTTCTTGACTCATTAATGACAGTTTCCCTTAAAAGAAGTGATCTCATATCACTGAGCCCCTCTCCACCACGCATACATCCCAAAGGTTGCGGGTATCTTAGCATCAGTAGCCGCTAGCAAGCTCTCTCATACAGAGCCCAGATGGACTATACCAGAAGCCAATTCAGCGTTAATAACTACCTACTCTGTGCAGTTTAGAAGCCTTACGTGGCATAATGTCCTAGGCAACAGCAGCCGATTGAAACCGCAAATAAAAGACAACCCAATTCTCCAAAAGCATCAGAAGGAAAAAAAATAATAAATTAAGACATTTTTTTAAAAAAAAATTATTCACTTTCATAAGATTAAACTGAATCCTTCACAAATATGAAAAAGGAGAAAAAATCAGATGCTGCCCAGAAAAAGTGACAAAATATTACCTCATTATTTAACAAAGCAGCATTAAGCGTCCTGCTGATTTCAAACATCTTGCCACAGATTTTGGTTAAGAGAAACAGAAAGAATCCTTTGCAAGCCCTCTGTCTGCAAAGGGTTCTTCAATTTTCTTGCGCACAACAGAATAGTCAATATGTTATTTCCCTAGAGTTCGCACATTAAAACATCTAGTCAGTGAGCTGAATTTTCCCCTTATCACACTGTAGACTCCTGTTATATGTACTGCTCTCTTTGCAAGATTAGCCTGCCCCAAACATGGCTGTTGTTTAAACTATTCTTTAAAGTAACAGTTCACTCCATAACCACCAGGTGGGCAGTGTACACAGATTCAAGTAACCATCTTAAAGATTTTTCTTGGAATAGCTGCTGGTTGTGATATACAGTGTAAATTCCCCCTACACTTATCGAGCAGGAGGAAAAAATTATTGTCACTGTTTTATGCCCTTTCCTCCCCAGAAGCGAGCCCACACACAACACCCTAACAACACAACTTTTAACACAGATTTTTTTTTTAAAGGGACCTTAAAATTTATACAGGAGTTTTTCATTCAGCAAAAATGAACTAAATGATAAAATTCAATCAGTTCTGGGAACAAAGTGCAATTAAAAGGGAAAGCACACCCATAGAAGTGGTCTGTACTGCAGAAGAAACAAGATCAGCATTAAGTTCAGTATGACTGTTCTTCCACGGAAACACAAAATTCAGGATGTAAATAATTCACACAAGGGTACAGTTTGTTAGAAAATATGAACTATACTTTCAAGCAAACTGAAGACAACTTGAAAAGATACTGCTATGACTTATTTTGGCTTACATTAATTTATGAAACCACTGTTGCACACATGAGATCACAAAACCAAAATACATAGAAAGGATTCAGTTTTCAACAGCAAATAAGTCTCCTAAGGTATCCAACTGTCCCTATTCCACCATGTCTGCAAGCTAGTTATTTTTTCCCCACTTTAAGGTCAAATACCTCAAGAAATACTTCCATTACTATAAAAAATTCGAATTCACTCAACACTCTACAGCAACACCCAGAGGCTTCAATGAGTTGGGATCTTCCTGTTAAATGCTGTACAAACACATTTGAAAAGTCATTTCATACCGAAGGATTTACAAACAACATTTATAAGACTGAAAGCACAAAGCAGAGGTGTGAGAAACAATAAACAAAGAGCACCACAAAAAGTCTTTACCAGCTGGGATGAATCACTGGAGAAAAAAAGCATCTCTGGCAACTACCTGTGCTAAAGCAGAACCCAAAAGGTCATTTATTGAGGTTAAAAAATGAATGCATTAGATGGATGAGGGCTTTACTACCTACAAAGTACCATTACCTATTTCTTTCATTTATAGCAATCCATGTTGGGTAAGTATATGCAGAGTAGTGATTTTCTTTGCTGGCCTTTAACTAATATTAAAGTGATGCAGTAATGACTTAACCTTCTTGAATATGTATTGAGTTTCAAGTCATCCCTTTTTATACAAGAAAGGTTATTTGCATTGATTTCTGTTTGCATGAAATAAGCTTATTTTCTCATTCACCATATGCCTTGAACACTAATTAAAAGTGTCACTTTCTTCTAATGTAAAAACGTAATCATTTAGTAAATAAGTATTCTTGGCTTTTTGGTCTTTGTGATTATCTGTTTAAGGACTTATTTCCAGGTAACTTCACTGCTTTGATTACCACACATTCCTCTGATGTAAAAAGAAATGTTTTATAAATACACATTTTTGTTGTTGGGAGGTTTTTTTTCAAATCAAAAGAGAAAAAAAAAGGAATCTAGAAGTGCATCTTTAAGGACCCATACTTCTACCCTGAGGCAAATCCATCCAATCAATATGAAACCATTCACATGCCACCATCTGCCAAGCTGTAGAGCAATGTGGCTGGAACAGACCTCTTATAAAGCAGCAGTGGTCTCATTTTCAGTCTATTAGGGAAGCACCAGAGCTCTCATGTGCAAGGACACAACACTCCAGCTCAGACCTCCTCACACCACTTTCTCAGTGCACTGCTGCAGAACTCCTGTAATTTTTGCTGCTTGAGTTTTCACAGTAATCATCAAAGCAAGAGGGAGGGGAAAATCATCAGTAACAGTCCTATCTCACAGCAGTACAAAATAAAGAATTCAATTTAATTCTACCCTAATATGATTATAGCAAACCATTTAAATGCTGCTGCCTGCGAACTACAACCTGGCATTTTCCATCACCTCATTTTCTACTCTTCTGGAGGACTAAACATTTACCCCTAGAATAGTGTTACTCTTTTCAAAAGACATTCCTATCATAAAGTTAATATTTAATTCTGATCAAAAGTATTTTGTTGTTAGATAGATGGGAGGGTACAGGTGGATGAGGGACCAAAGAGATGCATGTTAGAGCAAGAGATGGATCTCAAGTAGAAAATGATTTAATAAAGATAACAGGCTGAGAAAGGACATTACACAATGCAAGCACCCAGGTTTGTCTTATGCTGTAATTCAAGAACCTCTGCAGAAACAGCCTTTGGTTCAAGATACCACATTAACACTATCTTTAACAGCACTGAGCTGACAGTCTTTTCATCAGTAGATCTCATAATAATTTAAGATATCCTTCACCACCTATGACCCCATGCAAATTCACTGCAGGACTAACTAAAAAAGAGCAACAGCAAAAATGGGAACATGAAGGGGTGCAAACCCCTCACAAATCAACATAGAAGAAAAACTATTTTAAAACCGTCCATGAAATCACAAGAAACTGAAGAGTTAAACATGCAATTTGGTGATGTTGAAAGTCACAAACTCAGGTGGAAAAGCCAGGGCTGAGCTGTTCATGGCACTCAACCCAAAGCCAGAGTTCAGAACAGAGAACTAAAAACCAAAACCCAGCCCAATTAAGCAGACTGCCCTTTGCTGCATATGCCTGGAGGAGGTGGAATGGACTCTGGGAGGTGGAGGGAAAGACAATGGCTATGCAAGTTATTTATCTATACAGTAAGACTCTTTTCACTCTTGAACAGTTTACAGTCAAGTGTATATATACATATGACTTAATTTGTTTAGCTACTGAGTGATTTAAAATATAACCAAGCAAAATAAAACACCCTAGAACCAACTGCCTTGTGGAAATCAAGCAGGAGTTGGTGATTGAAATTGTAACGTTACATGACACCAAGAATGTTCTTCAGGCAACTGCTCTTAAAGGTTAGTCAATTCATATATTTGAGCAAAAGTCAAATTTTTAATGTTTCACTGCAAAATAGGTAAGTCATGATAACTGAACACTGGCCACAAAACAAAACAAAAAAAAAAAGAACTAGCATACCATTTCTGAGAAAACAGTAGGTGAAAGATGACTGACATGGCTTGAAACTTTTATTTGATGATCCTCTCAGAAATGTAGGAATGTCTCTGCCTCCTGTTCTGCCCCTGCTGTGGAACCCACCGACCAGCTGTCCAAGCTCTGCTGCTGCTGCAACGTACTGTGTGGTGCAATGAGATTCCTCGTGATGCTGAGGAGATGAAACGTGCCACAGACCTACCTGAAAAAACTATCACCTTTTTGATCTGTGGCCAGAAACAAACAAAACAAACAAAAAAACCAGTAGAGATCTAGCTCCTTAAAGAGCTAGACATTAGATGCAAAACAAGACAGAAACCCCTCCTATATACTTACAACCCTAAATGAGGAATTTAGATGCACAAAGCTTAGGCAAGTAGTCACAGTTCCCACAGAAATCACACTTCAGCTGCTTTTGCACAAATATGCTATTTAATGTTGCTTGCCCACTTTCTTTTCCATGCCTTATGAGATGTGTAATTTGGATGCTGCATAGCTGCTCTAAGTATCACATGCCAATTTTCAGAAGATGTGTGTATTTGCAAATCCCACTGTGGATACTTATGTTTGAATGCTGGGAGACTGGAATAAAACTCTCCAGGGCATGTCAGAGCACAGAGGTAACAAAATGAGTAGATGTAAATAGCTCTGATGGCCAGAGAAGTCTTAGTGATAGGAACCACATCCTCACTTTCAGAACTGAACGCTGGGCATCCACACAGATTTAGGTGTGCATGGGTGCCAGTGAATAACCTCAACAAAGGTCCCCTGAGACTGTGAGGGTACAGGCCAACCAGGGAAGTGGGCCAGCATCTCTGCCACAGTGCAAGGAGGATTTGGAGAAGATGATTCAGCACCTTCCCAGCATGTCCTTGGCTCCACACTCCTCTCCCAACTCCTAACTAATGCTTTGCAACACAGAGCATCCACTCAGTCGCAGTACATCTTGCCTGGCCATTTCTCAATATATTTTAAAGAACCCACTGTCAGTGCTGCAAGACTGAAAAGCAAAAGGCAGCATTTATTGTAGGTAAACATGTTAACATAGCACTAATACCAGTAATCCTTTTGCCCCTTTCCCAGTTCTTTTACTTTTGGCTAAGGAATAGATTTCACTGCTTTCAGTTCCCTGATGTTAATTTTTTCCTTTTAAATTCAGAGATATTAAGACTTGTGTTTGGCATCAGACATCCTAAATCCTACAGCTTGCTTTCCTATCACTACAAGCAGGATTCAATCCTACCTACAGGGAGAGTTAAAACATTTCAACATTGCTGTCTATTTTGTATAATACAGTTAGCAAAGTTTCAACTGAGCACAAATGAAGATGTTCTCAAAGATTTATGACTGCATTTTTAAAATGTATTTACTTGTAAATAATGAAAGGACCTAGACACTGAAGAACTCCAGCCTTAGCAGGGAGATTTACATGAGTTCAGCCATTTTTAATGTGCCTATGTATAAGCACAAAAACCCTCATAAAAAATGTGAACAGGGTCTTTCAAGCAGCATTGCCTAATTTTAGAACAGTTGATGGATTTGCTTTAAACCCATCTGTAATACAGTGTGCAATACACCTTGCACTCAGGCCAAATAATATCAATAACAAGAAAAAAGATAAAAACCTGAAAGGGGATTAATGTGCTGATGTTTCCAAGCTTTCAGACACTGATCAGAAAGAGATCTGGGGAAGAGTGCAAGGTGGTTGGATCAGAAAAGAGGTACAGGAGGAATCAAAGGAGACCTGTGAGCAGCGTGCAAAAGGGTTATGTCTCCTGCAACTTGCAATTACACAGGAAGACAAATGCAGAACCAGGGAAGATACAAAAGAGAAGAGAGACAATGAAAAGTATCAAGAGCAATGAACTGTCCCAAATACCTCTTGTTAGAACAGCTGGTACTTACATAGAGTATTTTATTAACAGTAGGCAGAATGTAAGTATTACAATTTCATACATAAAAATAAATAAATCTCACAATCACATCTGGGTCAACCCTTTCATGCAACCTATCCCCAAACCAAGGATGCTTGAAAGAAGTTCAAAATTATTTTAGTACATAAACCAAGCTTACACCTGTGTGTTTATGTGCCAAAACTTACAAGAAGCTTTCTGTGTACATCTATCTTATTTTACCCCTTGAGAAATAAGGATTAAGTAAGTTGCCTGAACAAGGTACCCAAAACTCAGTGATAAACAGCTCCCTTACAAACATGGCTCACCTAAGTCTTTAGTGTATAGCTGAGGTTACAGAAACGACCATTTTAAAACAATAAAACAAAGGCAAAATAAAGAAAGGATAAGAGGAATAAACCCCAGAGCTGATGCAGTATTTAAGGACCAATGCTGACACTGAACTGCCAACACTGTCACACAAACAGGAAGGGGCTAAAGAAAAGCAAGCAAAAAAGAGTTATCTGTGGCTCCTCTTCCTGCTCTCTGCAGTTCATGAGGCTCATGTCTTGGGATCAGGAGGACTCTGGTCAGGAAACACTAAGGTTTTTCCTACCCAATTTGCACAGATCTTCATATGCATTTATAGTTCTTTCTAAACTCCTATTTGTAAAGTGTCAGACATACCTTAGCCGATGATTTTTAGCTTCCTTTAAAGTAGGGCAGATGAACAAAGGGTATTTTTAGTACTTTATGAAAAAAAATCTAAAATGCTAGTAGATATAAAAATTGTTTTGAAGGCTAAGCTTCTTAATAAGTAACTTTGGTTGCAATTACTAAGCAATACCTCTTTGGTGCTTGGGCTTGAAGGGATCTGTACAGCCCAGCTGGAGAAGCTGGCAGGTTGGCACTCAAGAGTGACTTCACTTCTGCACTCAACCACCTCTTCCACTGCACAAGTGATGCTTTCCTCCCTACTTCAGACTGACTTTTAACTCACCAGGAAGGTGAGGCAACAGACAGGCTGCTTTTGTTTTTTCCAGCCCATGGAGAAAAGCAGTATGTGAGAGGATGGGCTCTTCCAGTGGATGAGTCTACCACCCCTAAGGTTACACATCTGCTGGGGAGCAAGTCTCTCCAAACCCCCTCGGACAGACAGTTAAGGTAAATGGCCATTCCCAAGGCACAGTCCCTCTGTGCTGCTCTACAAAGCTCTGAGAAGATAAATTATGGTCTTGACTTCACTGGCTACGCACTAAGGAGATCTCCAGTAATATCCAGGGGAGCCCCCCTCAAGCAGAAAGTCCACCTTTGGTCAGACCAACCTCACCATGGTTTACCAGGTGATGAAGACACGTGGCTTCCAGCTAATACCCACCTAGATGCACTTTTCTCCCAACTTCGGCCACCCTGGGGTCTCTTAACATCACAGGGTAATCTTGGGGTAACAGCACAGCTGTTCCTGAGCAAAAGGACTTAAGTGAGTAGTAGCAATTCAGGCAAGACAAGTTTCAGACCATCCAGAAACAGATTACAGCCTCAGACACAATGCCAACACTCAGTGCACCTGGAACAGCTACAAAAAGCAAGTCCTGCAAGACTACATTGGTCTGTACAAGGAAAAAGCCTAACATTGTGAAGCATGCAGGCAACCTATCCAAAGAAAAAACCCAGCAAGGTTTATTTCATGACCTCTAAAACAGATGCTGTCACTTTAATAACAGAAGCTTTAATTCTGGACCTCCAAACAGCTAAGGCTTAAGAAAAAAAACACCTTTTGTATGTCCAATTTATGATTGTTGGGAAAAGCAACAAGTACATCAACACAGCTACAGTCAAAACCCATCCAGCTACAGACCACCACCATGCAGTTGAAGAATAGTTCACTCCATTGCTCAAGCACATTTATATTCTTCCAGGCAGTTTTCCTGATGTTTTATAAGGATTCCCCAATGTAACAACAAATGATCTTTCTTTTAATAGTATCACTGGATGCGCTGTAACCTGCATCTAGGGACACCCTGCTCTGCTCAGATAAAACTTAATTGTTCTTCTGACATCATACAATGAAGGAACTTGAAACTCACCCAATAAACAGAACAGCCCTCTATTTTTAACATTTTCCATAGCCCCAATGTCTACAGGAACATTTATCAAGTAAAAAAAATTTTAAAAATCGCTTCAAATGTTTCCGGAAAACACAGATAACAAACATATACTTAGTAATCAAAAAATTATGTATTTCCTTTTTTATAAAGGTGTTAGAAAGGATTAGATTTTCTTCTGCTGTGGTAGAGGTCCTACTTCTGTGGGTAAAGGAAAATCAGGAATCAATGATGCCGTGGAACATTTTACCAAGAAAATTTCAGCTGCTGGCAACAAACTGCAAAAATCCCTACAGTGTGTCTGTACTGTTTCTTTCTGCAGCCTCTTTTCAGAATCTTCTGCTTTCCAACAAAATATCAGGACAGTATAAGGTGCACACCATAAAATTCTGTGGTTTGGTAGTGGAAATTTCAGCTTGTGACCCTCTGGGTTAATGGGGCTATTTAAATTTAAGTCACAATGAAACTATTAACCAATTACTCCCACTGACCTCACTGGTAAGAGGAAGACTGAACAGTGAGAATGAGGCCAATTATTTAGGTGCTGTCATCTGTTCAGGAAGCCACCCTCTTCAGCTGGTTGGGAGACTGTCCCAGGCTGGAGGATGATACGGTTTTATCTACTCCTGCCTTTGTCGCTTCTTGACTGCCATTTAAGCACCAGGACTGATGCTTAGGAAACTCCTACTAGAACACTCCTCAGCAACTTAGATTAGTTTACAAACCAAAACGTTTTGTTTACTCCTTCCATTGGCATCAGTCAGGCCTTAATAGTTCAAGACTCCAGTCATCACCATCAAAGGCCTCCCCTGCACATGGCCTGTGCCCACAGCACCAGGCTATGAACACTGTCATGATAAAAACTGCAGCTCTGCACATGTTGCTGACAGATACAGGATTTCCTCTAGTAATGAACTCCCTGAATTTCATCACTTGCTGTTCCATGTGGAAAGCAGAGCCAACCTTTCCTTCTGTATCATTAAGATCGTAACAGTAATTTATTAAAAAAAACCACCTGTCAAAACGAAATGCTGTTGCACATTTCATAAGCTTTTAAGTAATGAAGGAAGGAAAAAACCATCTCACAGATACAGTCTCATCAACTACACAAACCAAAATAAGACCAGATACTAAAAATGAATGTTGAGGAAAAAACATGTAAGTGTATACAGTAAAATCTTGCTCCAAATGCTTCCACAAGACCCAGACTGAAATAATGTTAAAAACACTGCAATCAACCTTAATGGAGGCTTTACTTTATTCAGCTACTTAAGAATCCAGAAAAAATAACTCACAATTTCTACACAAGAGACTGCTTTTGTAAGATTCAGATTAAGATGAAGAGGCCAGATGCTGTGGTGTACCAAATTTGCTCCTCAGCACTCTCCCATCCTGTCCCCAAGCTCAGCCTCCCCACTCTGTGAAAGGGCATCTGCTGAGCATCAGGGCAGAGAGGATACCAGGAAGGAGAGAGAAAAAGCTCATCAGCTGATGACATTCCCATACCACTACAGGATCCCAAATGTGTTGTTCAACACTACGGAAAGCAACATAACCTGGCAAAACTCCAAACAGGTTTCCGGTAGAGTGACCTGCAGGGAACAGCATGAGATTCAGGGAGTCAAGCAAGGAGGAAGACCTGGCCACTGCCAGGTGTGCTCCCAGACTTGAGTGCCCTGATGGATCCACCACACCCCTGGTCCAGGTGCTCCTTTTAAGCTCAGGGCTGGGGCACAGAGGGCAAAACTCTGGCATTTCAGTTTCTAAGTAGACCATTTCACCCTTGAAAAAGTGGATGGAAAAACAGACAATAGGCTGCATGGCTCCAGCTGTAATCTCCAGTAATATATCTCAAGTATAGGACTGGGATCCTGTCAGTCAAATGTTTGCAGCATAAGACTGGTTAGATACAGTGAGAGGCACACAGATCCAAAGTGTGTCTGTAATACACAGAGCATCCTAGTATTACAGATGATCTAACTACGTGGTTCCATAAAGGGTAGTTAGTTCTGGGTGTTAATAACCCTGATTCAGAACTCTGTTCAGCAATGTACTCTCATTAGCCAGACCATCTGTGTAAAAGGGAACAACCTACGCTGTCACAGCACACAGAGCCTGGGGCTGACCTTAATATCTTCCCCCACACACCAGCAGAGGACAAGAGAAGGGAAATCTGGCATCAGTTTCTGTCTTCAGTGTTGCCAGAGGAAGGTATCTGGGCTGAAAAGAAAGTTTTTCACCTCTTGAGTCACACTGCCAGTTGCAGCAAATATGAAGTGGCAACCTCTCTTCCTCCTAAGGTCCCACTGGTGAAGTGGCAAATTTGGCTGTCCTATTAAGGTAAGTCCTGTTTAGATATCACAGGACTGACTTACTGGGGAAAGAGGGGCTTCACACACCATGTGAAAGAATAAAGTTTCCTGACATTATTCATAGCCAGTGTAAATTATTTGATGGCCTGGAAAGTGCCCAGCATGACATGGAGTTACGCTACAAATATACAGTATTTGTTGCTTCTTGCTCCTTCATCTGTAGCACACATTTGTATCACACATCTGGCAAGACAAGCTGCAGTGCACTGCCTGGTGGACATTTCTGGATGTTCCTCCTACCTGCACACAGACACTACTCAGGGCTGAGATCCCTCAGCTGACTAGTGCAGGAGCAACCCATAGAGCAGATGCAAGCAGGTCCAAGGGACTACGAGACAGTAGGGATACATCCCAGCACTGAGTGAAACATGCAGTCATGTCCAAGACATCTTAATGAATGTCCAGGATTGGGCCCGTCTTTCTAGGCATACCATTCTTCCAGAATCTGCTTTTCTAGTCAACAAATATCATGCTCCCTCCTCAAGATGGAAAAAAAGGCAAACGAACCACCCAAACCAATCTGCTTAATGTGCTATTTACTTCAGGAAAAGCCATTTTCCCTTCTCTACCAACCTCTTTTCATCTTTGATTTCTTAACTGCTTTTATCTGTTGTGATTATTAATTTCCTCTGACTGCTGCCATGTCAAAGTACAGCTGCAGAGAGCAGACCCAGAGCTATTGCGTGCTCTCTGCTTACATGAGAGCCTGAGAGGAGCTCCAGTGAGCCAAGTACAAACCCCAGTGTGGAGCCCCGAGTGAGAGGAAACTCTAAGAGGGATTTGAATGACTCTTCCAAGACATAATTAAAGCTGATGTTTTCTTTAGAGCAGTGAAATTCAGCAGCAAGTACATTAACAGAAAGGCTGGGTATTGCAAACACTAACAGGCAACAGGCATCTCAATTCAACCAAAAGTAAATTGTCTGGATTTTGAGATGCTACCTTGGATGTCAGTAAGTGTATACAAAGGGCTTTATCTCTTATCATGCCATGGAAGAAATAATCTCCCACACATCAAGGCTGCTAGTGGGAACCTTGTCCTATGGGGACAAGGCTGCTCTCTAAGATTTCAGCATTCAGTTTTGCTGCTGTGTAATTTCTTTCCATCTAAGGGATGACATCAAATTAAAGCTTTTTTCAGCTGTTTGATTTCACAAAGCCTGTAGCAGTTTAACATCTTTGAAATTTCCACTTTTCTGCCATCCATTCAACATTTGCCAGCAGGTTAGAAAGCTACTAATCAGGGAATGCATGACCAACAGACAAGCAGGATAGAGTAATGATTTCTCTTAGAAAAACAGGAACAAAACCAAACAAAGTTATTCAAAACCACAGCTACTTGAATGAGGAGCAACGACTAAAACTGTTGGCAAGTGACAGACCGGGAAATCTGGAGTATCAGACTAGCTTTGTATCAGCTTCATATTGTAACTTCTGTAAATGAAACTCCACAATCTCAGGTAAAGAACCAGTAATAACCTCTCTAGCAAAGCCTCGGGCCCTCAATGTAGCTCTACAGCACAAGGTGAAGAGAAGCAACCAAACCCTGTTTGCACATGTCCATAAGCAGCACTGCAGCCACCCTTCTGCAAACCCCCAGAACCCACATGCAGCCACCAACACCTCTGAACAAGACTCATGGCAAGCCAAAGCAGATTTCCTGGGTATTGCTACTTCCATAGCAGGCACTAGGAGATGAGGCAAATCTGTAACCTACAGACAGGTCTACAGCAGAGGGTGGGCTTTAGGATCCTGCATCTGGTAGGTGAGCCCTTCCAGGGTGATGAGGTTTTGAAATTTTAGTGGGAAATGTACATAGGGGACGGGTAAGCTTTCTCTGGCCCAAGGGTGTCAAACCTCTCTTTTGACCTAGAAAGCTCCTCCAGTAAAAGTGTTTCTATTAAACAACATCCTTAGAGAATCTGGAGTTCTGCATAAGCAATGAGTAACAGTGTGACAAAAGGCAGCTTTACATGGGCTACTGCAACTAAAGAAACTAGCAAGGATGTCAAAATGCATCAACTGGAGTGCAAAGCCACTCAGTAAAAGAAATCTGGACTTACGCATTTGTTAGAGAAACTAAATACAAAAGGATATACTGCAAACATGCTGGCTGGGAGGGTCAGGAAATCTAGTGTTTATGTATTATCCATTAAAAATCATTGGCACACCAATACTTATTTTACAGCAAACCACTATGCCTAACTGAAAAAAACACACCCTTACAAAACAAGGGAAGACAAACTAAACAGCAAGATGCAAAGACTCCAGCTATACAAAAACTGTTTAGCTATACATTGCATGGAAGTATGGAGGACAATGGTTCAAGCACTGTTGGAAATAGTGCATGAAATCCCAGAAGTGACAAAATTACTAGTCAGTGAAGAAAATGAAAGGAGCCAAGTGGAAGAAATCAATCAAGAAGAAAAAGTAAGCTTTTTTTTATAAAGGCAGGCAAGGGGCCAGATAACATCGATGGACACGCATACAAAAAACCCCCCAAACCCACAGAAAAGTGTGGAGATGTCTCTGAGTACCTAAGTGATAAATTTGGTAATAAACTAGAAAGCTTCAAACTAAGGAATGACAGCAACCAGTGAGGAGTGAAAGCAATTTTTCTTGGGTTGGAAAAAAAAAAACAAACCACCTTCTAATGCAAATGGATGAGCTGATTAACAAAGCTTGCAGAGCCTGTTGTGAAAGACGGGTGAATGGAGAGAACCCGAGGGAGACACTAAGAGCATGTAAACCAAATCAGGGAGCAGCTGACTGCATTCAGAGGGAAGAGGCTACAGGAGCACTTAGAAACACGAAAACAAGAATATGACCCAGGCTGCACGAAGCACCAGTAAACACACTGAAGTGGAGGGCAACAGGAGGCATCTGTTCAATGTATTCTTAGACTGCAGAAGTATCAGCGGTTACCCAAATACCACCATTTATTATTATTAGGTTTTATAGTCAAGGGTGAAGCACCAGAACACTTATTTTTACTGAAGTCATACAAAATCCACACAGAAACCACACTTGCTTTTCAGTACTAAAACCCAACTGTTGAAAGGTGAGAACAACCCTTAATTTATGGAAATCCCAAATGCAATCTCCCATGCATTAACTTTAAATCATTATGGAAACAAAGGCTGCATATTTTGTCTATTGTGAGGATACTGAAGTACTTTTTTAAAAATAGTTTACTATGTCAATGATATTGCAGATGCTTCTGTGCACTTCAGGGACTTCAAACATTGCATCAATTATCTGAATAAGTAATGAAAAGACATTGTGAATAAAATGGTTCACCAGGCCTGGTTCACAAGTCAATTGCTTTCTGAATCCAGTAATATACTGTAATATTTGACATGTTATTTCTGTTTGCAAACGGTTAAGAGTTGTCTGTGCCTCTATGCTATACTGGCTGCAAACAGTTTGGGGAGGAATATACCTGACAAAATATAGAAGACTGCAAGAAGTACAACACACCTTTGGATTCTGCACCATAACCCTCTTTTCATATAAGAAAAAAAAAGTCCCTAAACCCAAAACTTTCAAGTCCAACCAAAACAGCAACATGAAAATTTCTCTAGCAGATTGGGCTAGTGATAAGCAATTTAATGCTTTAAAATTCAACCTCTGACACACTGGACTAGGTCACAGCAGAACATGGGATGTCTGTTTGTTGAGCTATCGTTTCCAAAGAGTCTCTTACTGGCACCTGGAAACAGAGCAAGCATAAGGCTGATTATCATTTCCATAACCCCCAAGGAAAACTATCATGCAAGATGTTTGAGTAAGAGCAATGCTGTTCGAAGGCAGCATTCATAAACAGAACAAAGACTAAACAAAAGGCTAAACAAGTACATCATAATTAACAACTACAACCGAACTTTTAATTAAGATATGTAAGAAATATCAAGGAGAGCTAATTAAAAAAACACCAACGTATATACTTCCTTAGAAAAATCTGAATTGGAACCGTGAAATAAACAGGCTAATTAGAAGTGACCACAATTATTTTGTCACTGTTATTGAGTTTAGTCATGATTTTTCAGCTTGCTCTTTAATTTGGCATCTTGTCTGCACTCCTCTGTTATTTGAAGGCAGGATTCTTCCATCCAATTTCTTTATAAACTGAGCAAAAGTGATGAAAATACCACAGAGATTAAACTTTGTATGGCAAGCATATTTTATGATTAGTTTTGAGACACGCTCTTTTCAGCCTAGGACAATATAATTCTTGCAGAGCCAGAATTGTAATTATTATACTCCCCCTATTCATCCTGAAAAAATCCACAGTTACTACAAACTACCACATCAATAAAGCTACACTCATGTTTTTCTTTCATCCAGGCAGCTAGGCCGGTGTAAGAATATGACACTGCTTCACACAGATTTTACTGTTTAGGTACCAACTTCCCTTAAGGCCAAAAAGCAGTTACAGATAATAGAAATCTAACTGGCAATATTAAGGTTTTACTTCTTTCCTCTTATATACTACCCTTTCACGAAAATACATCCATTCTCATTACTTCTGCCATTCTTCAAAACTGTTACCATGCTGATTTGACCAGTAACACTTAGTTAATGCTGATAGAAACAAGCAAAGAAAAGTGCTGGCACAACCTGGAGTTATTTAAGAACTTATTTGCTACACATCTATTTCAAGAAAATTAATAAAAAGTTGCTGACTCCCAGCTGTAAAAGCCCCAAGTATACCTAGGCAAAATGAAAATGGTAAAAAAGGAATTCCCACCCACAACCCCAGAACACAAACAGCAAAATGATTTGCAATTAATGACTCCTGCCTCTCCCATACAGTGCTGGCACTACACCCAACACTCTCTTGAGATACAGGTTAACTCTTTCTGCTTAGGAACCTGAGCAGGAACTATCTTCTAGGAAGTTGTTTCTGCAGCTACGTGGAAGCAAAATTCTACCTTGTAAAAATACTCTTACATCTAATAGAAATTGATGGCCTCTTAAAATTCTGTTCTGGTGTATCACTACAAATTAGCTCACGGTAACCCTTACAGTACGCAGAAGAGTTGGCTGCTCACCACAGTATCTTTCTCATTCTGCTATTAAAAGTTCCAGGCAATTACTGTCCTGCCTGTTGCTTTCAGACTGTTACAGCTGTAGGGTGTCACATTTTCCCTCCTCCACAAAACCTGGGTATCCTGAACCTGTAAAGCAATCTTGTCTTAACTAATGCCATAGCACACCTGTTCCTTGAAAAGCCATTAACTTTAAACTTCCGAATTTAAGGTGTTTCCTTCTTCACAGAGACAAGAATGAGAGTCCTTCCTGTATATGGCTAAAAAAGTTAAGTGTGTTTCAACACCCCATTAGGATTTAGATGAAAACATACATGTCAGTGCCATGTATCTCACCAGCAATGCTTAAATGGAATGGCATCTCCATTTCCTCAGACTATTCCCTGGTTTCTCTACTGCCAAAGGTAGACAAGCACTTTCTCCCTAGTCTACATTTTTCTGTTCAATAGGTGGAATAAAGTAAAAGGCTTATTTCTGTGCAAAGGCAGCTTCTTCTGCATAGCAATAAGCCTCATGTTGTAATTGATTTTTTTTTTTTAAACGTCATTTAAATTATTTTGGTATGATTTATCTTTCCTTACTTTTTCCTAAAACATCTCAGAATATTAACAAGGAAATAAATGTAGTAATACTCTAACATCTTCAAACATTACCTAATTTAAAAATCTAATTTACTTTTCATCATTTAAGCTTCCTTACTATTTCAGATGTCACTCAGTGTGGATAGTAAAATTAGACTATCAGTTTCCTTTTTGCTTTGAATGTGTTGCAGGTTCTGCTTCTCAACCACCAGCACTTTCTTGTTTAAGGTTTCCAAAACTGTTCTGGAACTTTTAATTTTAAAAGGGGGGAGGAAGGGACTACTACTTTATTTTTATTAAAACAATTCTCAAGTGCTCTCCCTGGCCCTCCTCACAAGAGGAGAGCAAGTCTTGGCACAAAACTCCGCCTCTAACTTACCTGTTTAAGACTACTAAGTGGTCTTTTATTAAGATAAAGAGACAATATAAGTCTTAAATGGCACTAAGGGTGCCATTGTGTACAATGACCTCCCATCGAAGTCAGTGGGAGACCTGCTTAGGAACCAATAAACAAATCGAACAAGAAATGCAATATAAGTAGGTCCTACTCTTGCTTTGGTGAAATATAAGATGATTTATCACCAAAGGCACCATTACTGCCTTTGAGCCTCCACAACCAGTATGAGTTTTATTCAAGGCATATCATAAAAGAACTCAAGGAAAAAAAATGAGGGAAATAACATTCTTTTAACACACATGCTCATTGACAAAAGTTACTTTAGAAAGAGTTTTTTAATATGGAACAACAAACAGACAAAAGTTTCAAATTCTAATATCTGGGAATACTTCATGCCATCAGCCTGTTGCAGGAAAAAGTGCTATCGGCACAAAACCAGCACCAACTTCCACAGTGAGCAATTAAAACTACACAAGTCACGGGTAAGGACTTTAATTAAAAACACCTTAATTGAGCTAATCACTGTAAACTAGATTGAGCCTAGGAGTTGTAGATACATCACCAGAAGTACAGGAGGACAGGGAGAAGCCAGGGCAGGGGCAAAGGGGCAGGAGGACAGGGAGAAGCCAGGGCAGGGGCAAAGGGGCAGGAGGACAGGGAGAAGCCAGGGCAGGGGCAAAGGGGCAGGAGGACAGGGAGAAGCCAGGGCAGGGGCAAAGGGGCAGGAGGACAGGGAGAAGCCAGGGCAGGGGCAAAGGGGCAGGAGGACAGGGAGAAGCCAGGGCAGGGGCAAAGGGGCAGGAGGACAGGGAGAAGCCAGGGCAGGGGCAAAGGGGCAGGAGGACAGGGAGAAGCCAGGGCAGGGGCAAAGGGGCAGGAGGACAGGGAGAAGCCAGGGCAGGGGCAAAGGGGCAGGAGGACAGGGAGAAGGCACTCGCGGGGTCTCCACCCTCCGGGTCTCTCCGGTCCCACCCGGGTCTCACACCCGCGATGCGTCCCCGCCCCGGTCCCCACGCACGCTTCGGGAAACACGTTTTCCTTCTAAAAACGCTAGTTTAGGAAACAGCACGCACAAAATCACTTTTCTTCCTAAAAAAAACCCCAACCAAAGAAACAAAAAATCAAACAAAGAAAAAAGAAAAACCTGCGGGCAGCATGACCCAAACCGGGCGGCGCGCGGCTCCCGCTCCCGGGGTACTCGACGCCCCGAGCGCGGATTCACCGCTTGAAGTGGGGAATGAGCGGAGTGGGGAGTGTTTTCTCCAGCACCGCCCCCGCCGCCTTTACCTCCGCGCCGCGGGGAAAGGCAGAACGCGGGAAAAGGTGCCCGTGCCCGCACCCCCCGCCCCGCCCCGGGGTTCTCACCGCGCTCCTGCCGCGCATCTCCCGCCACCGCGGGGGAGCCACGAGGGGCGCGCGCGGGACGGGGCACGTGGCGGTGGTGGCTACGGGGTCTCCCGCGCGGCGCTACGGGGCGGCGCGAGGCGGCGCCGCCGCCATGTTGATACCGGCAGCGCTCGAGTGGCCGCGGCGGGAGGGGCGCGGGGGGCTCTTATGGCGCTCGGAACCGGCAGCACCTGAGCGGGGTCTGCGCGGCCGCGGGGAGGGCGCCTGTGTGGGCCGGGGGAGCGCAAGGGCCGGGGTAACGTACCCAGACGGTCCGCACAGCTCCGCTCCCTCACAGGTGCCTCCCGGTGTGGGAACGGAAATTGGGAGGTGCTTCCCCCTGTCTCTGAGCAGGGCCGTGACCCGCGCCCATAAAGATGTACGAAGAAGTATTTTGAGTAGGTTAAAAAGCCTCTTTTTCAATCAGTGCTGAAGGAAAGGATAAGATGATGTGACACAAATGTATGATCGTGTGCCACAAATAGAACATTGTGGGAAGCTTTCCCTTAGACATAAGCTTTGTCCTATATTTTTTCAAACAGTTTATTTCCTTGC
The DNA here is from genome assembly GCF_047495875.1 of Pithys albifrons albifrons. Taxonomy (NCBI): domain Eukaryota; kingdom Metazoa; phylum Chordata; class Aves; order Passeriformes; family Thamnophilidae; genus Pithys; species Pithys albifrons. The sequence continues at coordinate 26,976,286 of NC_092467.1, read as the reverse complement.
TGTGTAGGTCATTCTTAACATTAGGCTAAATTTAGCTGCAGATGCACCAACAGCGAAGACAGACTGTGAGGAAGCTGAGTTGGACCCACGGTCTCAGCTGTAACCTCTCAGGAACATGGGTGCAAAATTATTTACGTTTTTACCCACTCTTTTTTTCAGGGAGCTTGGTTAAAAGTAACAAAGTCTCATACATTTAAATAAAATACCTTGAGTCTAGAAAATCAGAAATCTATAGGATCGCCTGGTTTCCTCTAGTGCTGCAAGCCATGTGTTCAACTTGCATTAATTTCAAGGTATTTCTAATATGAAGAAAGACTGAACATCTCAGGCCTTTTGAAGATCTGTACCTGAAACTTTAAAACAGGGTCCAGTCTCTGCTTCCAGTAAGGATGGCAGAATTTGTACTTGTTTATGCACTTTGATTTTCAGTTCTTTGTGTATAAATTTAGCTGTGGGTGGAGTACCCAGAGCCAGATTTCTCCCTATGTGCTATACATACAGGTTGACAGAAAGACATATATGATTCTGTGTTAGATTGACAAGGAATTGCATTTCCCAACAAATGCTGGATCAGAGCCATCTGTTTCAGAAATTAGCATAGCAGCAATTTGTTTGTTTGGCTTCATCTGTCTATTAATTTGTTCCAAATCCTCTTGTTTTAGAGACACACTATCACATGGGGAAAGGACCCGTGATATACTCTGTGCAGGCATCCTCTACAATACATATATTATTCTGAAAAGAGGAGATATGAAATGTCATTGTCAAAAATCCAGACAAAGCAAAAGTAAGACTTTTTTCCTTGTAAACAGTTTTGACTTTCTCAGTGCACTCTTACATTAAAAACCATCTGCCCCTGAACAGTTTACTGGTCTCAGAATCCTTCTTTCCGACCCAAAGTAGTGTTGGCTGTACTTGTAGGTGCACTGGATCTTTCCCTTATGTTTATTTTGACAGAATGATGGAAATCCTTCTTGACTTACAGCCTCTACAACTTTCTTTTGAAGTGGTATTGATAGTCTTAAAAACTGAGAAGTCTAGCTGCAAACAACAGTCAGGAAAAGGGCATCAATCCATTAAATGATAAGGTATCACCCCATTAGACAACAGCTTTTCTAAAAGTAGTTCATTTTGAGCTCTGTATACCTAAAGAAAATGACATTTCTTACACAGCTTTTGTATTTGCTGCATTCCAAGTCTGCAGTATTCAATATTTTAGTTCTTTGCCTTGATGTTTTAGTTCTCTGTGAAAAAAAAAAATTCTACTTAATACTCCAAAAACTCACATCTACCATTTTGTAGTTCCTACTGGATCTGGTTACAATGCAAATATTTCTCCACAGACACAGCCAAAGGTCTAGACTGTTGTACAGCTCATGATCACTATGTGGCATTTGCTTGATGATACAAGTTTCAGATAATATTCCTAACTGCTCTTTAAAATATAGTCAGAAACAGTCATAAGAAAGTATTCTGTACCCCTGAGAAGTGTAAAGCCCAATATAGTTATTCTGGAAAGAAAATTCTTGGTAGATCTTCTCAAATATGAGGAAATGTGAATCTTTCTTACAACTGAATACTACTAATGCATAATTTAGAGATGTACTACACAAAGTAAAGGATTTAGTTCATTTTCATGTTACTTCATTTCTTAGTCACATGGCAAAACCAACAAGAAAAACTCCTAATATAAGAACTTACATTTCTCCTTCAGAAAAATGAGGCGTATGTTGCAGACAATGAAAGTGACGTGAGGTCTCAGCTCAGAGGCTGTGAGTGCTCATTCTACACACGCACCAGGAAAGCACCTGTGTTGCTTTGTATGCATCTGTCTCTACCTGAGCATCTCACTCAGGTTACTCCTCCCACAGCCAACGCCCTCTTTCTTTGTCTAATCCGAGCAACCAACAATCAGATCTGCTGGAGTTTGGAAACCTGAGCTGAATGAAGGGGGAGTTGCCAGTAAGAGGCTTTCCCAGGTCACTGATAAAATCATAACACCTAATGCAGAGCTGTGCTCTCATTGCCTGATGATGAAACAGCAGGACCAGCTAAAGTCAGACAGTGTCAACATCTGGTGGCTTCGTTGTGCTGTCAGACCATGGTGATGAAATTGCCCGTTCAGAAGATGCATTTTGAATCAATACCTGGGTAATGCACACCATGGTGTTTAGAGCAAATAGCAAAAGTTGTCAGAAGTGAATAGTTCTGTATTTTAAGCAATGGAAAGACGAGTGTAAGTGCCTTTCCAGGGTAAGTGTAGAAAGCCATTACAAAGCTTATCTTTGCAACTGACCTATAAAAGCCATAAACACATCAAAGGCTTTCAGGACATCAGATACAAACTTTAATTCTTCCCACCATCAAAAACTCCCATGAAGCCGATGTCCCAGGATCACGACTCCGAGTATGCTCCATAATGCTGATGGAACTCACACTCATATGGGCAGCTTCGTTCACAACTATAATTTAATTCAGGTTACATTTTATTGCATAGTGATTTCTTGTAGTGATTTTTTCTCTAAATTGCTGAATGTAAGGCAACACAATTTTTAAAATAGAATTTCTTGGAGGTTTTATTATTACAGAATACAAAACCTATTAAAATGTAGCTGAAATGCTTCTGCTTCAAGACAGCAGCTCTTTGTTTACAGCTGGCAGGTTGAGAGATTATATTTGTGTCACAAGTAAAGGTGGGTGAAATTTATTCCAGGTAAAGTGTCTTGACTTTTGTAGCAATCTCAGATTTTAGCAGCAGTTTTTCTTACATTTTTGTCAAGCTCTAACAATAAGGCATTTATTCAATCATGCCACTATGAATTTTAGTAATGTGGCTTTTTTATTTTTTAAAATATTACAAAAAGATGTCCTTTACTGTAAATACCTAATGAATCATCCCAATATCATAAGGTACCAAATACAGAGGGGATGAAAATGCCACTGGATCCCACTGAATGATTTAGCCTTAAGGCTCCTGCAGGTTTTATTTGGATTCAGAATAGTAGGAGTGGGAAGGAGGAGATAAATAAAACATTTGTTTCAGAAAGTAGGTGACTTTGACAGAACACTGATGTAAACCATGAAGCCTTGCAGATCAGAAGAATATTGTTAAGAAGGGAGGCTGGTGAAGAACACGCAGCACCAGCCCCCGAGTGGCGCTGATCAGTACCGTGCCGCTTTGCTTTTAACTATTATTGCACCTTCCCTGCAATTCTCTACAGAATTCAGTCGGTGACTCCCACTGATGTATCACAGTCACTCAAATATGGTTTTTTATCCACCACCACTCGTTGGGTATTTTGGTAAAGGTCTAATCTCATTTGGATTTATTACGATTTATCTTGGATTAAGCATTTATCTGCTAAGGATTACGACCCATACTACGAGGCACTGATGAGTAATCGGAGTTCAGGAATATGTCTAAGCACATTAGAATGAATCAGCAATATTACTTTTTGACACAGTCTTCACACATTATCTTTTTTCAGTCAACTTTGCAACATTCATACAGATAAGTATCTAATTTTCATTTAATATGGGCAGTAACCTGGAAAGCTCTTAACATCCAGTAAGAGCAAAGCTGCATTTAATTAGGAGCAGCTTAAAAGATCAGGCCTCAGAGCCACATGACTTTGTATTACTCTGCCTTCAGCAGTCAGTATAACATTTATAACACTATTGATTTTTTTTAAACCAATTTAAATATTTTTTCTTTTTGAAATGTATTTTGGTAAGTGTTCCACTGCAACCCTAACTTTCTACTTTTTCTAATTTGCACAAAGAGGAGTAAAAAAAGCACAAAAATAAAGAATATGTTGCTTGTTTATTACCTTTCTGGACTTTTAAGATATTTTTCTGTTTGAATAGGTTTAAACTGCTGCCTCTATTGATACACACAGTACTGCACTTCTGGAAGAGTGTTGGATTTCTCATGGGATTAAAAGAAGTTGGTCTTTGTTTTCAGCTTGTGGCAAAGCCACCAATATATGCTATAATTGCCCCCAAACAGACTCGCGGCTATTTTCATGTTTAATCATTTTGTGTATTTATCGTATCTTAGAAATTCCATTTTATGGTGCTTTAATTGCAGAGAATTCCAGTGACCACTTTCATTTTGTATGTTTGTAAGTTTTCCTTACAGTTTGGACGTTTTTCTTCATGACGATACAAAGAAAGTTAAAATACTTTCAGGCAGTCTTTCATAATGCTGGAAATTAGACTTTGGGCATGAAAACACACAATTTAATGTGTTTGACCACTCTTACTAATAGAATTAGGTAGAAAATATATGGTTCATTTCCAGTATGCAATTCTACTATTTGCTAAATACTGTCACATTTACAATGTGGAATCCTGTAACAAATGACTACACTGTAGTGCTATTGTTCGTTTTCAGGATTGCCTGCAATGTCTTACTTCCTAACCAGGGAGTTTGCAGTGCAAATGAACTGTGAAGAGATGAAACCTCAGGTTGTAAGGGACTCTAGTTCCAGTATATCTGACTTCACTAAATGAAGTAATGTAATTAAATTTTGGTTTTCAAGAGAACGGTTCAATATTCACATTTCTTTAAAGGGCTGGGATACAGCATGCCTTGTTACCAATTTGCATCACAGTTTCTTATCCAATTAATGTTCAGAGTTATAGACACAGCAATGTGTGTTGAACCATAGCTCATATGTCAGTTATGTGAGGAAAAGAGTGAGCTGGTGCAAAATTAGACAAAAGACTTAGAAATGGATGAACATACAAAAAATTGATCTACCATAACTAAAAACATTGATAAATAAGCCATAAAGAAACATAAATGAAGATAAAATTGTAAGTACCTTTTTGAAAAATATCCAGTAGAAAAACACCTGGATTCAGAAGAGAAAGGTTCTATGAGCCAGATTCTTTACCCTCTTTCACATGAGTACATGTGCAAGGAGAGAAAAATAGTGAGTGAAGGGTATTTTCTGGTAATGGGATACATTAACGTTGCCATGGACTTTGGCATCAGCATGCACAGGATATTGATCTTAACCTGCTTCTGAGCTAGAAGGATGAGGGGAACTTGTTAATTTACTTATTTTTGACATCAGCCCAAAACTACCCATATATAGGGACAACCCTATGGACAGGATGGATGGCAAAGTAACTTTGAAGACTCTGACTCAGAGTCTTAGTATCATTCAGTTGGAAGGGACATAGGAGATTTTCTAATGCAAACTCCCGCTCAGATCAGGGTTAACACTGAAATCATGTCAGCTTGTTTAGGAGTTGATGCAACAAAGTTTTGAAAACCTGGAAGGATGGAGATTTCTCAGCCTCTCTGGGCAACCTGTTTCAGTGCTTAAATACCCTAAAAGAATAAAAGGGAATAAAAAAGTTATGCTCCATGTTCTCCTTCAGGCCACTGATAAAGATATTCCATGGTGTGAGTCTAAGGGTAAACTCCCAAAGAAAAGCACTGGTAACCAGCTGTCAAGTGGAGTGTGACTCGTTAACCCCTTGGGTCTCTCAAGGTATATTTTCACCCAGCCAGCAGTCTACCCCTCCACACTATAACATTCCAACTTGGATACAAGTGTGCTGTAGGAGACTGTGCCAAAAGCCTTCCTGAAGTCAAGGCAAGGCAACATCTACGGCTTTCCCTTTGCCTGCACATCTTGCCATTTCGTCACAGAAGGTCACTAGGCTTGGTCAAGTGTGGCAAACTTTGGAAGATCTGTGCTGGATACTGCTTCTCATCACCCTTTTTCAGGAATGGCTCCTGCAGACTTGCACTGTTATTGTCCCAGAGGACAAGCAGTGGTTCCCTGGATCATCATTCTTGCCTTTCTTTAGTATTATGGGCTTTTGAATAGATTTAAGTGTGAAATCAGTCTTTCATTTCACAGTTAAGAGATTTGACATAGTCCCGAGTGATACAGGCCCTAAAAACTGGGGCTAAAAAGTCTGTAAACAGTTATTGATCTCCACATATTACTGGGGAAATTTTCCAAGATCTGTGACAGCTGGGAAATCACTGGCATTTTAAAATTATAGATCACTGATTCGCTTTTTTGGCATTTACAATATTGCATTATGGCAATGAACATGCTAGATGTGTATAAAAAAACAGAAATGCTTTTAGCATTTTAGTATTTTTGGTAGAGCAGTATTACAGATGAAAATTTCTGGCTACAATTCAAAATAATGGGTTTGTTTATTAAAGATATATACCCATTAAGATGAAGTTAGGATGAGGAAAATGCTTGTTTGTGTGAAAATAATATCTGCTTTTTCAACAACAGCATCTCCTGAGGTTTCTTTGATTCATACCTGATTACTTTAATGACTAAACCAGGTTTTAACTCCTGTTAACACCGCAGAATGCAGAGTTATACAAAAGTAAAAAGTATTTTGCCCATTGTCATTGTTGACACAACTCTCAGTTACATTTTTTTCTGTAATTATATGCAAGGGAGGGGATTGGTTTCAAGTCATTGTCCCATGTAGAGATTGCAAAAGCCTCTGGTCAGCAACTGAGCTTTCATTATAATTTGGGAGCAACTGGGTGCTTGCCTACTAAAGGGGACAGGTATGTGAAAGGAAAAAAATGTGTTTATAATGTTGGGTAACACATGCTAAAATCACCTCCTCCTGGACATTAAAATGTGTGGTAACTCCAAGCTTGTTCTGTGCCTGGGGCAGGAAGGACTTTGTGTTGTCAACACAGTGATTCCTCTGGCTGATGAAGGATCTGCTCTGACGCATTCTGAAGGATGTTGCATATGCCTTGGCTGGCAAAATGATGTTTTCTTTGTGCTGGTCGGGGATAGAAAAGAAGGGGAAATGGTGGGAGTGGTGACTCGGGTGATCTTTAGAGAAAAAAATAATGCAAATATGAATTGGAAGATGAGCTCTCTATACTTCCAGGTTTGAAAATAATTAGCAGTCACAGAGTTTCTAACTGTCTCAGATTTTTGTACTGCAAAAATACACATTTTAAAATAGATTAAAAATTTTACTAATAAGATTATCTGGCTAATAATGTTTTAGGGTTTTAGTATGTCATAGAAAATACTGTTCAGTCTGAATCTGGAAGGAAAAACAGCAAACAATAAATTGATTTGAGCTAAGAACTTTTGAATACAGACTTCATTGTTCAACATATGACTGATTTTATTTTATTTCTATGACAGCATCATTTCATCTACAGTCTGCCCTGACGTGAGGCCTGTAAAGGTACATATTTTGCCTTCTGAGCTTCTTTTAGGGAATGATTTGTGATTAGGAGTACAAAGAATATTTCAAATGTCTCTTAAAATATGTGGTATTGCAAACAACGGTTATAAAATGAGATTCACACACATAGCTTTGCTGGTGGCCAAGAACTGCGTTGCAATATGCCGGAAATCCAAACATCCTCCTACTCCCAGAGCCTTGCTGACAGATCTACAACAACTTCTTTCTCTTGAAAAAGCTACTTACAGAATCAGAGAGAAGCCTGCTTATTCTGAGAAACTAGTGTAATCTATAAAATGGAAGGTTAAAGATTCCTCATCAATATGAAAATTACATTTCTTTTTGAAAATTTTACAGTTTCAAGTAACATGTAAATCCCCCCAAAGAACAGAGGGAAAAATCTTGGCATCCCTGAAAAATCAACAACAGCAAAGCCTTAAGATTAGTGTCATTGTTTTCTCGTACAGCCTTTTAGACCTCCAAATCATTGGGCTTCTGCGTAAGTACAGGGTTTGCATCAATGGAACTTGATACAGAAATAGAACCTCAGCTCAGCAGATCCTCCTTTCTTGAAAAACCAATTAAAAAGGCAAACACAAGGGAATAGAAAAACAAGTAACTTTTACAGGGATGTATTATTTCAACAGAGCATATTTTGCAAGAAGGGCTGTATTAGATGCTACATATTTTAATTAGCTGTTTAGAAAATCAGGTTGACAATATCCTTTAATTAGTAGACATTGACTTATTCCACGTGTGTTATGGCACAGTGAATTTTATTAAGATAAATGTTTCTCTCTGAAGATAGGAAAAAACCCACTATCATTTGTTTGCTTACCAGATTGCTCACCATCAATACGGCTGCTGTTTAAAATGATGAATTTTAGTCACATATTTAATTAGCTAATAGCTGATCTCACTGTAGGGTCTTGATCCTCCTTACATGTGTTCTTTCATCCTGAAAAAGTCTTTGGCTGTATCTTGTTTTTGAAGTTTTCGTTTGAAATTGTCCTTGCTACTTTCAAATCTAAAATGCACTAAATTAAACTATTAAAAGTAAAAATTATTGTGAAAACATTTAAGGTTTTAAGTATAGTTTTGCACCTACTGCTTATTATCATATATAGCTAGAGGCTATGAATTTAAAAAAATTTAAAAGTTTCGAAAGTTAGTTTTTCCACGTGGTGCAGGTATTCATTTTGTGAGAAAATTATGTGCCCTTTAAAAGGGTATAAATCAGCTTAAGCTTTCAGTGCCTTTGTCTGTCACTGCTCAGCATTCAGCCTTCTCACAGAATTTGGGCTGTTTGATGGCCAGATCTGCAAAGTGCAGCAAATATACTGTAGCCTACGCTGCATCATGATAACTATTAAAAAAAGAAAATGTCTTAATAGTGTTCACATGAAAGACTTACAGCTCTTGTGGGCATCACTGATTTGGAAGAGGACTTCTTGGGAGAGTCTCTGTTTTAGTGGTTCATATGATGTGACAAATGGTGCTTCTTAATCCTCACAGACTATGTTAGTGCCTAGAATGGCATTCAAGGGAAGACATCCCCCTCTGTTCACAGAAGATGACATTCCTAGTCGTATGGATTAGTGTTAGATAGTCATGCAAGGAGCAGGGAGTTGGACTTGATGGTCCTTATGGGTACCTTCAGCTTGACATATGCCACAGCCTCTAAACCTATGATTCCACATGCCCAGCCTCTAAACCTCTCATTTTCCTTCCAGTTTGCAGAGGTATCTTATTGCACCAGTACAAAGAAGATAAGCAGGAGGGAAGTTAATAAAGTGAAATTTTCTTTGTTATGGATATTGCCTTTGAAGGGATTTTAATGGCAGAAAGTTGAGACTTTCCTGTGATTAACCTGGAGGCAGTCTGGAGGGTTAGGTAAGGCCAGGCTGCATCCATTGCAAAAGGTCTGAAAATCTGGAAGGTGGATTTGTCACTGAATTTGTAGCTACATGGATGTGTGTCTAGCTGCCATTGAATTTGCATTAGTTCAAGTATCACTATTACTTTTAAGTAAACTTCATTTAAGAGGACATTTTGAAATAATACATGGTCAATGGTATGAGTTCCTAGGAAACTACTATTGGGAAGATGTCTCAAATTCAAGAGAATTTGATCTGTGACACCAAAGGGCATGAGGGTGCCCGAAGCCTCATAGTGATGGGCAAATAATGTACTGCCAGATCAGGGGAACAAATACTGAACAGCAATCAAGCTTCAATCTCTATCGAAAACTGGCTATGTTACTTAAAGACAAAGTATTTTCTGATCTCTGGAACATGTTATTACAAAAAAGAGAGCATAATTGACTTATTGGATACACAATTATTTGTTCTTGCTATTGTCCCATAACAGCATGGGTTATAAACCTTATATCCCTAGTCAGGCAGGCAAAACTCTGTTACCTTAGCCCTGCTGTTTAATTAGAATTGACAATGGGACATTGTTTATATACTAATAAATGTTGCCTGAGTGAAGACTTCCCCTTAACCAGTTATACCAGATGTTTGTCTGTGAAGGTCCTAATTAAATAGCATCTATTCTTGTGTTTGCTTTAATCCTGCCTCTTATGTGGATCTCTGTCAGAGTGCGATGCTACACTGGGACACTTTACCCACTTTTCGGTCACTTTCAGGCTCACTGGCTGGTTGCAGTTGTTCCCTTTAAAAGTGCTCACTTGCTGTATGGGAAGAAGGTCCTGATGGATAACCTGGAGACTTAGGAATCCAAATCAGTTCCTTGTTCTATAGTGGGATTCTCAAGTGATTGCTTAAATCACACATGACCCCATCAGGATGGTGTAACTTCATGTGGCTGATGGGGGTCACTGCTTGTGTCCAAATCTGCAGTTTCCAGCACAGAATTTTCAGTAAAGGTGGAATTTACTAGGAAGTTCTCCTCTATACACATTGTAAAGTTGCAAATACTGTGCCTGGTTTGTGAGCAGCTCTGCCCCCCATTACAATTTTGGCAGTTTCAGGAATGGTCAAGGTTAGCTGTCTTGGACAGTGCTGTGCCTACTCCTTAATCAGACCCTCAGTATACTTGAGTTTCCCTTCTCCAGTACAATGGTCCATTACTTTCTGCCAGCTAAGGTTTTAAGAGCTTTTCTATTCCAGGTGGTTTTTCTAAGAGCTGATTTCTAAGTTTCCACCACTTTTGTGTGTGCTCAAAATATGAAAAGGAAATCAGCCTCCTTTCTCTCGTACAGCACCCGCCATCCTGAGTGAGTCAATGAATTCCTAAATGTAGTATTTCAATACCATGTGAAAAAGTAAGGAGTGGAAGATGTATTAGTGGGAACACTGTCTCACTGCAAACCTTATGGGCCAGAGGATTAGGAATACAGTAGCCCATCTGTGCTTCACCAAATACCTTCATTTAGAAGATAAACATGATATGTAACTACATTTTTACTGTGTATTTCCTTCATCCAAACTTCAAGTGATTCTAATTTCATATTAATGTCTTAATTTTTAAATTGTCCTTGATTTCAAGATGGATTAGTTAGTAATTATATTAAATTATTTCTGCAGATTCTGATCAAATACATATTTACCCATTCATTTCCTTAAGATATTAAAGGATTTTCTTTTTTTTTTTTTTTTTGATTTATAGGGTCACTAACTATTGCAGGGAGGGGCAGAAAGTTTGCAGGCAGTGAAAGTTACTGAAGCTTTAGAATGCCAAAGATGATGTTATTGGTACAAACTTAAAAAAATTCGTGTAATTTTTTCTACAGACTCTTAAGTTCAGGTTTGAGAACAGATTATTGTGTGTGATTATATCTTACTGAATATTCACTTCTCAGCATTGCTGCTATATCAAAGGAAACATTTTTGGTAATCATGGTGTTCAGGAATATCTAGAATTTGGTAGCACTTGGACAAAATAGAAAAATTAAAGAGAAGATGCTGTGGCTTCAAACACATGAGGTAGTGATTTTAAAATGTTACTGTGAATGTGGTCTTGGTATAAAGCCTGGTCTCTGCCTGTGTTATGATGGTCAGGCTGGAGTTTGCATTTGGAGCACTATAACCTGATCATCCTGTGGACCATCACCAGATGCAACATTGTCCTCAGAGGCATAATGACTTTCTTCTCTTGAGGTCTCATTATTTTGCCATAGCAGATGGTATTTAGGACTACATTCACTGAACAACACTATTTCCTGCACTGTTGAGGGAAGGTGGTTGGCCTTGGTAGGTCCCAAATTTTGCTTTACTCTGTACCCTGGATGGCTGAAATGTTATTATCTCTTTTCCAAGCAGATGGAGTGTTGCTATGGGTTTGAGTTTTCCTTACTGTACTGTTATTATTAAAGGCTAATACTGATAATATTTTGCACTACAAGGACTTGTTTTGGTAGTTCTGCAGGGCTTATGGAATAACTGGCATGGCAGCAATGTTCCTGCACAAGTGCAGTGCAAATCTGAAAGGCGAAAGGTGAGCTGGGACCTCAAGGGCTGACAGTCTCAAGCCATCAGGTATATTGAACTCAAGCCCTCATACGAACTTAAAATACCCAAGGCAATCTACCTGTGGCCTCTGAGTTCATTCCTTGAATTCCTAAAAGGAATAAAAACATCATTGTTGATCCATGTGGCTGGCATTGGCATAGATCTACTGAACTCCTATCTGAGCACTCATAGGACTTCTATGTAACAGGAGCAAAAGAGAGTTCCTTGCCACTTAGTGTGAGAAAAAAATGCTGGGGAAGACAAGTGCATATTAGGGTGAGCCAACTGTTTACCATGATCTGCTAACAAATGTGAAAACTAAAAATGGCCTTTCTGCACTGGGATTTTATTGTGTATTAGTTGCCATGTGTTAGCTACATAAGCTTATTGCAGTCTAAAGTAAATTCCTGCCATTTCAGTTTACCTCCTCTCTCCCAGCTGCTACATGTAGTGATTGTCTCTCAGCTGCTCCTTTTTCTGTGCCACTGGTACCTTGAGAAATTTTAACTAATAAAAAGTCATGAATTTATTTTAAAAGTTTAGAACTTAATATGGTTCCCAAATTCATTATGAATCCTTTGCTTTAAAGAATTAAATTTTAGTTGAGGGTCAAATAATCTGTTTCAAGACAGCAAACAATTGTTCAGTTAATTTGAAATTAAGTTCTGATTGTACGTCTCTCATCTTTCCAGCTGTTCACTTTCTACATTAAAAGAATTTTATCAACGTAGATGCTGAAAAGGATTAAAAGATAGCAGAAAACTGAACTTTATAGATGATTTAAATGCAATGCATCAAATGTGTCTTTATAAACACAGGACTGAGTCTGGAAAATATCATAATGATACTGGAAATATTAATGAAAAACTAATATTTAGATATTAAATAATTTTCAATAAATATATTAAAAGTCACACAAGCATATATTTTAATTTCTAAGTATAGGTGCAGTAATCTCTGCCACCAGGAGCGGATCAGGATCACACAGACCCCTTGGGAACACCCACAAAGTAGCAGAGCATGTTTAGCAGCTACACAATTAGAAACTACTGGAAAGTGCTTTCCCCACTGAGGCCTTCCAGGGAATGGCAGGGTTCCATTGTACAGGAGTTCTTTGGGCCCCTTCTATCTGCCTCTGAGTGGCACAGAATTCTGGCTTAGCATTATAGTTCAGGTTTCAAATTCTAAACTGTCTTGATCCACATGCTCAAATCCCAGGAGAACTGACTTAGCCCTTCACCTTTTCCAGATAAAGTGCACTTCTATCATGTGTGTGTGTACACCTTTCAGATGGGAACTTAAAAATGAAGATTATTTCCTGAAAAGAATTTAAAAGTCTCAGTTTTGTAACAGCAAGGGTTTACTCATGCCCTTGGATAACATTTCTTTATCCATTCTGCACCCAGATGGCTGGCATTGACCTCCCTTTCCTTTCCGAGTCAGACACAGGGCAGAAGTGCACGCTGGCAGCCAAACCCTTGTCAGCTCTGCCTGGCTTAGAGGGGCAGTGAAAGAGCAAGGACTTGTGTCTGAGAAAGCCCTGCACGTTGGCCATCCCCTGCTTTTACAGGCCCACAAGAGCTTGTGGAAGAGTGGAGAAGCAGAGTAGCATTCCAAATGCTGGAGTCACAAACCGTTCACCTTCTGTACAGTACAGTTGTCATTTACTGGCTGGGTTCCTTCGGGCTGATGGTTTCTCTGTGTAATTGCACAATATTGATGCACATCCGTGAGGAGAACCCAGTTCAAAACAGTTCAAAATATCTATAAACGTAAAATTAAAAAAAATATTTTCAGGTGTGAAATGAGATGATGCTTTGCCTGCATGGGCACAAATTGATCCAAGTTTTGTGATGACAGTGTCTCTGGCTTCATACCAGTTATCTCAGCATAACTTTTAGATTACTTCTGAAACCATGCACAGAATAAGGGGAGATACAGTTTGACCTTTCCAGACTTGCTGCATGTTAATTTTTTCTATACGTAGAAATAATACAGTAAAAACCCCAAGAGGTAATATTATTTTTGTATAAACCTCTGCAGTTATACTAGGCATGTTCCGAATACATTGAAGATACTGTCCCGACATAAAAAAAATCCCAATGTGTTTTTAGATATTAGATACCTAATGAGAGCAATAAATGCTGGGAGAATGAGTGGATCAAGGTCACAATAATAAGGTTATAGCATTCTTCCACTATGTGTGCGTGGTTGAAAATTCACTTAAATTTTGCTACCTCAGTATGGGCTTTGGTTTTTCATTTTGGCTTTTTCTTTCTTTATCAGATCTAATTTTCTGTTTGAATTCACCAGACCATAACATCCTGGCTAAAAACTCTGACCAGACTTTGGATTTTCTCCCTCTTTTTTTTTCCTTCTTCTTTCTTTTCTTATTTTTAATTTGGATGGTACCTGCTTTGCTCGCACAGCCACCATCGATGGCCTGCCTGTAGCAGAACCATTGTCATGGCCTTTCCTCTGGCAGTTGAAGTACCAATAGAATACATACTTGAATGCCTGCACAACTTTATTCTACACAGGGAAAGTGATATAAAAAAAGTAATATGATTTTTACACAATTACACCTGGATTTTTAAATCCCCACTTGGAAGACTCACACGATACACCGTGCATGTTGTGCATGAAACACATGCAAAACTTGTATGATGCTCTATCTTCTCATTCTCACCCAGCCTTAACAGTCACTTAAGGATTTGTGAAAAATCAATAATGTACCTTGCTGTCTCTTTTGTAATGTATAAAAAAGTGTGGTTTTTTGCCAATTTTTTAAACACTGAAAATATCAAGATTGTAAAATTGGATTTTTATTGATTTTCTTGGAAGATCTTTGGGGTTTCGACAGACATGTATTGACAGCAGCCACCTCTGGCTCAATCAGAAGTATTGAATGTGTAACAGGAATCATTCGATCTTTAACACATTTGAATTATTGTCATGTTAAAACAAAAGTGATCAGAAATCTTTTTTCAAGACTTTGCTCTTGTGCTGTTATACTTTCTTACATTCTTTAATCATCACAGTCTTGCATGCTGCACATGAAAGATAAACAGTGGATACCTCATGTTTCAAATACAAGCACAGATAAAAAAAGGAAAACATACTCCTTAAGTCCTTATAGGTTATAAATAAATAGAAAAATGGCAAAAATCCGTATTTAGAAAAATAATTTCTTTCTCAATATTTGTAATGAAGGGAGCTGTCAGTCACATTAATTTTATGTAAATTTACCTAAGCTGATGAATCATAACTGAAATATTGTCTAATCTTCCTTGTTTTGGCCAGCATTTCCATCGCCTCAATTTATTTTTGTTCGTTTATATAATGAGTTTTAAGGGCCCATTTCAGGCCCCATAACTGACTAACACAGTGAAAAGAGGGGGCCCGCCTCAAGTCACTGTCAGTCCCACACAAGCAGTGGATGCCCGACACATGAGAGTAAGACAAGAACAGTCTCCATGACAGACAGTCATCTTGGCACACAGCTGACGATTCATTATCATTCCTTCAGTAGACAGCACAGCATAGGAGATTTTTAGGGAGGGATTTGAAGGAGGAAAATTAGGTGAGTGGGAGTGAGAAGCAGCAGCGAGGGAAAGCATGAAGGTGCTGGTTTGAAAATGTAACAAGTAGAGAGTTATTACTGAATGAAATGTGTGGGGGGAAGCCGTTGGTTCCTCCATAGGCTATTAAAAGATGATGGGGTGGGAATAAGCTGCAAAGAGCCACAGAATTGAAGCAGGTTTTGCTTGCCAAGATGCGGAAGGAGGCGGAGGGACACGCTGGAACAAGGAATAGGGCTGAAACAGCAAATGTGAGGATAACCGGGGCACCAGTGTCTTGCAACAGGGTTCTGTTTTCTTTGTTGTTTTGTTATGTCCAAGATCAGATTGTTCGCTTTGGAAGGGCAGTGGTCAAAGACATCTTTATACTAACAAGCACCCAGAATGTGCTCAGGTGCTCTAAAAATGGACAAATAAAAATAAGCAACTGCTTCTCCTGAAAACCATTTCCCTTGTTCTTCAGCCCTGATTCAAGTCACACCATTCAGTTATCTTTCCATTTCCAAAAGACCTTTCTATATGAACTTTCCAGTTCTCTCTTGTCAAATTATCTTACTGTTTTTGGAAAGACTGCATATCATCTATATTTAACACCACTTCTGCTTGGTGAGGTGACTATAACATAGCATTAAACTCAGACTAAAAAAATTAGTGTGGCATTTCTAGGTTTTTCAAGTGTGTTAACTTAGAAAAGATAATTTGACTGGAGAAAGTTCTTTCCCCCAAATGTCTTTGATTTCAATAGATGTTCTTGCAGGTATTTGAGTTGAGTTAATCGCCTGGCAATTAGATGCAAAAGGCCTTTGGATTAGTATTTGTGGTCACCATAGAAGCGAGTCTCAGAGAATGTGAATAAAGAGGTCCTCTGAAGCACCGATATGGAAGGTCTCTCCACAGGCACTTAATTCTTAGAAATTTACAGATGAAAAATGCTATATGAGTATTAATAGATAGGAATGAAATATGGATGAGGGGACACTAAAGCTGGAATAGCAAGTAGAACAAAGGGAATAAGGGGACATGGGGACATGATAAGAAACCAGACTAGAGCTGGAAACTTGGACAGAAGTGCCTAAGAGCTCAAAAAGAAAAAAGAAAAAAAGGGAGATATTAGATAAAGGAATGAAGAGGTAAGTAATATAAGAAATTATTTGAAGGAGGGCTGGGATGGAGATATCAGGGAGGGCTATCAAGGAACCTAAATGAAAGAAGAGAAAGATCAGAGTATATGTGGCGTATTCTGAAGAGGGATGTCCGAGGATCATTTCCCCAGCAACAAAGGAAGATAAAAAAGGAAGAGAACAGGGCCTGGGTGATCTGTTGGCCTGGAGAAAGAGTGTAAGGGAGAGAATTTCTGTGGGGGTGTGTGCATTCAGTGTAGCTCACTGTCAGCAGCAAGACAAATCAACCTTTTTAGTATGCAAGTGACCACCTTTAGTTCATAAAGACTGCAGAGGGAAAAGTCTAGAAAATATTTTTCAGAGCTTGGATCTAGATGGCCTTTGCTAAGCAAAGAACAGTATCTACACTTCAATATTCTTCTATGCAAGGGTGCATCTTCTAACTCCATCACAAAACCCCCTTGGTACACCACTTCAGACAGGTATTTCATCAAGGCACAGGAATGTGGCTAAAGTAATATTAAATTAGTTTATATAATAAGTGAGATTCTGTGAAGAGCAGTAGATAAAGAGGCCTAAGTGCCACTGAAAAAGAAAGGAAACTGCAAAGGAAGGGAAACCACAAAAATAGATGCTGCAAAAATAACCAGAGAACTATGAACTGAAAGAAGAATGAACAGGGCTGCAAAAGGAGCAGGCTTTCTCTTTTCCAGGGAGAAAGGAAACGACTGACCCTACAGAAAAATCTAAGCATGTAGAACCTGCAGGTATTATCCATGTGAGTCTTGTTAAGAGGAGTTGAACTGGAGCAGGAAAGGCACATACTAGATAGGAAGACAAAAAGGTAAAGTGATGTTTAAAGAACAGAACTTAGAAGGAGAAAGACACGATTTTACCTGCCTTGATTTTTAAGCTTAGACTGTTTCACTGACTAGGCATTGGTCACTAGGAAGCGGTTACATTAATTTACTAGATCTAGGAAGCAAACACCTATATGTGTACATAACCATAAACACAGTTCTGGAGGTTCCCATTGCTTAGCACTGCACGTGTACTCTCTGTTTCATAGTTTGAACAGCCACCCAGTTTGGGGTGCATTTGCCCCCATGTCTACCTGTGTATGCACATGTACATGATCCTAGACCTGATGCTTGTGCTTGTAACACTGTGGTTGTCCCATGGCCAGCCTTGCTCCCGAGAGCTCGGAGTTGTCAGTGTTGAGGATGTACAATGGAGCTTCCGCCTCAGCCTTGCATTAGTGAGACACGCATGATCACACCCAGCCTGCCGGGTCCCCTGGGACTCGCACACATAATTAGCCCCTCTGCACCAAACCCTTCAGCGCTGTTTGCCACATGGTGAGTGTCACCCAGCAGGCCTATGAACACGCGTACACAGAAGCCCTCCCATCCCCGTCACTGCACTTGCCATATGGTCAGGCTCACCTGCTGGGTCTGGGGCAAGGAGACAGACGGGCAACACTCGCTCACATAATGAAACTCCCCACTGGGCTGCCTTAAGAAATTAAAAAAAAAAACCAAAATAGAAGTTGACATAACTGCCACATGACCAGACTCACCTGCTGAGTTTTGGGGCAGGGTGGGGCAGTCACACACACGTGAATTTGTCATCTCTGCCTGTGCTGTGTCTCTGTGCATGAGGTTGGAATCGGAGCAGGAGGGATGCACTCCCTTCCCCTGGCGTGACAGACCCCTCTGCTCCCCGATCTGTGTGGAGGGGAACATGCACCTCCAATACATTAGGACATTGGACACTAGTCAGAATTTCTTCACAGAAAGGATGATTAGACATTGGAATGGGCTGCCCGGGGAGGTGGCGGAGTTACTAGGCCTGGAGGTGTTTACTGAAAGGCTGGACGTGGCACTGAGTGCCTTGGTCTAGTTGACATGGTGGTTGGACTCGATGATCTCAGGGGTCTTTCCCAGCCCAGCTGACTCTGGGGTTCTGCTGTGACGCGCCTCCCTCTCCTCCGCGCCCTGTGAGCACCTCAGGCCCACCCCTGGCGGGGGCTCCGGGCCTCGGCACTGCCCCGTCCACCGGGGCGCTCTGACGCCAATTACCGAGGTGGCGCCAGCCCCCGCGGACCAAATAACGAGCAGCCCCTTTTCCCGGGCGAGCAGCGCCAGTAAACACAGGCCGCGGGAGGCAGGCAGGGGCGGGCCCGGCGGGGCGGGCGCGGAGCCGGCGGTGCGTGAGGGGCGGGCGCGGAGCCGGCGGTTCTCCCCTCACGCCCCGCCCGGCAGCGCCGCGGCGGCCGCCGAGAACTGGGCGAGGACTGGAGCGGACACGAGTCCCCTGTCACGCTGTCCGCGGGAGTGCTGTCCCGGGAGGGCTCTCCCGAGGGGCTCTCCCGGGGCAGGCCTGCCCCCGGGGCTGTCGGCAGCCCGCGCCGCCATGGCGGGCGGGGGGGGCGCGGGGCTGCCCCGTGGCGGTGACGCGCGTTGCCATGGCGACGGCCGGGCGGCGTGGGGGGGGGGGGGGTGGCGGGATGACAACAAATATGGCGGAGAAGAGCAGGACGGCAGAGACGGGTCAGTGCCAGCCGCAGTCGCCTGGGTGGGGGGAGAGGGGGAGCCCCCCTTCTCCAGGGGCTTCTGTCGGTAGAGGGGGCCTGGCTCGCAGCGGAGTGCGGAGACGGAGCCCTTCTCTCAGGGGAGAGGGAGGGGAGAGCCTCTGGCCGAGAGCACTGAGGTGGCGAAGGAGCCGCCGCAGAGGGTCCTGCCCAGGGAGCTGTGGTGAAGGGCAAGGCCCTTTCCCATGGGGAATGAGGAGTGTCTTCCCGGGGAAAAGGTGGTCATGGGGAAAGCCCCTTAAGGCAGGGAGAGAGGGGAGAGCTCTCGGCGCTCCAGCCCTGCCAGAGGGGCACTGACCCGCTGTGGGGTGGAGGATGCGAGGGCCACAGCCCGGTCACCCGGCCGGCACTGCGGGCTGAGCCCGGCTAGGCGGAGGAGGAGAAGGATGGAGGGGCAGCCTGTACCTTGCCCCATCCCTCTGGCACCCTGCCCCATCCCTCTGGCACCCTGCTCCATCCTTCCGCACCCTGCTCCTTCCGCCCGCACTCTGCTCCATCCTCCCGCGCAGGGGCGAAGGTGGCGGTGGCGAAGAGCAGAGCAAACCTGTGGTGCAGAGGAGCTCCCCTCACACAAGAAACGACCGTCTGCTTTAATTAGGATGAAAAAAATTAATACGTGAAGACACAGGTCTGGAAGTGAAACTGCAGCACGAGGCTGATAGCTCGAGGGTTGACCTGCAGGTGCTGCTTGACCTGTCCGGGAGGTGTAAAGTTACCCGGAGGTTGCAGAGGGGCTGCAGCACCACTGACAGCTCCCATCCCTTACTCTGATACTGAGGATTTCTTTAAGGAAGGTGGAAAATGTTATTCTTCCTATTCAGGATGTATTAACAATGGTTTTAACTGTATATATGAAGATGAATTTGTCTGTGAAACTGAAGTTTTTCTAATAAATGACAAGGACCCTCCAGGTATAGGGGTCCTTCCTGTTGTAACAAAACACAGTTCAGGTGTTTTCCAACCCACATGAAAGCAAAAGCCCCCAAAATATGTTCTGAAAATTAGAGATTAACATTTGGAGGATGAAACAAAGATGACAGTTTTGCTGAATATTTAATATCCCACAGCACCACACATAAATTATCTGGATTCCTGGACCAGAAGTTCATTTTCCCAGCCTGCTGTGCTATCTGCTGTGCTGCTGCTTTTCAGCCTCAGAAGTGGCTCCAGATGAATATGCATTATCCATAGAACTGATTTTGGATTTTTGGGCCACTTTAAGTGAAAAAAGTGATAAATATGTGAAATGCTGTTGTATTCTGGGAAATGTTACTACAGACTCAACATCTAAATGGATTAGCCATACCGTTCCTGAATTCCCTGTGTTCAGTCATGCTGTTTGTTAACCCCTGAAACAACACTGTAAAGTTTATTGTACATTAAACTTGCCCATGAGGCAGGTGATCATTGTCATCCTCTGTGTTGTGCAGTGCTACGAAACACAACTGATCAGCTCTGCCTGAGCTGTGAACCGGGGAACAAATTTCCAAGTGGCTTGGTCAGCTTTGCTGCCTCTACTCCCTGTGCCTGTGCCCTTGCCAGGAACTTTAGCATGTGACTTCCACACTATTTCCATATTGGCTTACTCTTACATTGCCTTCTCTGATGTATCATTTGAATCTGGAGCCCTCCAATATTTTCTTTTTAACACTTCCCAGTACCTTTTCTACTTCTAACTGTTGCAGCTGACTAATCAGTGATTTTCTCATAAATGTTGTGTTTCAGCTTGTGCTGAAGTCATGTTCAGTTGCATGTCCTGATACATGTCTGCTTAAGTTTTGCACTACTCCTCTGGCCCTTTTGCAAGTTTATTTTGCAGGTCCTTCTGTTTTTGAAAAAACAGATAAGGAATTAAAAATGTGAAGAACCACAAAGACAGGAAAAAGACCCAAAACTTGCACAGAAAGGGAAACAGGCTTCTGATCTTGACCCATTTTTAAGGAAGGACATGGAAAGTAGGCTGTGAGGGGAAAAAAGGTGGGGTGATTTAGTTTTTTCTTTCTGTCACTGAGACGACAGGCAGATTATTTCCTTGGGAAATTCCCCAAAGAACCCTTTGTCCAATTAGTGCCAGCTGTCACTGACGCTATTGCTGAACACATAACAAAATTGGGGAACATTCTTGTTCTTGGTGCCTTCTGACTGCTTAGTGTGTCTTCATCATACCCCAGATCTAGACTGGTCTTTAGGCAGTAGGAACCAAGCTCTGGAACTTGGCTCTGGGACCTGCATTTTGCAAAAATGCAAGAAAAATAAAGCCTTTACAGAAGGACTGAACATTGTTCAAACCATGTAAATAAATTCAGCCATCAGCTTTTATATACACTGTTAGGCTCAGCAGTATTTTCTATGTCATGGTCTAAGCCAATCTGCATATTTCAAGTTAAATTGAGACTTAGTAGGGGAGGTAGGTTATCTCACACCTGTATACTACAAAGTTCATGTTCTGCTGCTATTCTTGCTGGACTAGGCAGACATCTGGCCTAATCCATTTGAATGGTTTCTGTGTTCTGATGTTTGTTTAGAGTGCTGCAAATGAGCTCACTTTTCACTGAATTAATTAATCATTTTCCCATTGCAGTTGTTTCCTTAGTCTTGCCTGCTTTCTTGAAGCAGCTCAAACCAGCTTTTTGCAGTAAACCATGAATTTATCTGCTTTCCTCTTTGGTTTCCAGGCTCTTCGTGTCTCAAGCTGGGAATGCAACTTAAAAGAACTTAAATCTTCACAAATGAGGCCTGCAGGAGAATGGAAGTGATTAAGTCTAGTTACTTACTTTCAGGAGCTTTTTAGTTTTACTTCCAGTTTTTCTGCTTAGCTGACCTTGGTGTCAAACCTTTGGAAGATACAGGATACAGGAAGACAACCAGTTTAGTTAAGTTCCTTCAAAACCAGATCAATATTATTTTTCCAATACTGTAGCAAACAGGCTGTTATTAACTTCACTAAGGAAGCTTTAGAATTAGGTCCAAGTGAATACAGAATGCCTGTATTTGCTAAATTTTTTGACCCATCAACCAGATGAAAGTATTTTAAAATTTAGAATTTCATTAATTATTCTCTCCAGCTTTCTGTTCTAGACATCTGTATTACTTTCAGAGGACTTGCTTTTAGAGGCCTGGATGATCCAAGGGTGCAGGTTATCTCCGAGTTCTGTAATAGTTTTCTGTCTGAGGCAACTGCATATTAACCTGGATTGACAGTTCTAATATGTGTTATTCCACAGCTGGGAGTCATTCTGTAGGTATTAGTATTTCTGATATTTCATTGAGGCATCATCACTGAAATGATAGTGAAAGCAAGAAGAGGCATTTACCCATAGTACTGGACAGGATATAAATACATGTTTTTAGACCAAAGATCCTTGTTATTGCAATAAACAGGTTTCCATCTGAATGTGTAGGTTTTTGTGTTTATTTGCATGGCATGACTGGTACCTTGCAGAGTGATGTTCAGTCACAGTCCACACTGAGAACGGGTGGAATTTTCGAGGCGTTCATGGCTGGGCTCTGACCTGCTGTGGGAGGAAAGCTGCAAACCACTGGTGAATGCTGAACCCCACTCAAAGTCTGGGTGGTTATTAGTGTATCTGAAAGACTTTGTGCTGAGATCATTATTTCAGAGATCTGCAAGTGGAGAAGCTGATAGAAGAGCTGTGTAAATTCTGTAGTGTTTCCTAATGGCTTTTATCATGACAGTGCTGAGCTGGAGTGTTTAAAGATAGTTTTTTATTATTCTTTTGAAAAAATTAGATATTCTTTAAAAATATTTAGTCACATATAATATGAAATCATTGCAGTATCAGGAACATACTGCTTTCTTTTAGGGTAGCCTCAATTGCTAAATAAAAAGCTGAACTAAATAAGAACCTAATTTCTTTGTCTTTATAGGCTTTTTTCATAACTGAAACTTCAAATTCACCAGATTTGTCATGAGGAAATTTAAAACAGGAGAAACCAGATAATTACTTTAACAATATTTCTTGGTCTTTAAAATAACAAGATACATCAGTGGTACTTCTGATCCTCCAGGCAAACTTAATCAACTGAATTGTCCTTTCTTAAATTATTTATGAATTTTCAAGTGTATATAAACAGTAGAGGTTATTTTGTAAACATACATTACTAGCCTATAAACAGAGTTGAATTCCAGTGTTTGGGAAAAGACATTGCAGTCCTCATGCTCAAAGGAATCTGCCCACTGCCTCCTTCTATCCACACGAGCTGGTTTCAAACGTCAGTGGAAAACTGTGTGGGGACTGGGCCCAGCCTTGCAGATGTTCATACACCAGAAAGAGCTGTTTGTAGTTGCTTATAAAATACTGCAGGATGGATTTGTAAACAAATCTCAAATGTGTTTTGTTCAACAAAGACATTTGCCAGAACTTACCCATTGCATCAGTACATTTCATCCTGAGTAGCTGAAAGTCCAGGGGACATTAGATAAAGGTTTGTTAGTAAATTTGAGGCAGTTTGTAAGACCAGTAATGATTTCAGTTTTTACTGCTTAAGTTGAAATATTTATTCAAGTTTTATATAGGAATTAACTAGTTGCTGCAGAAAAATATTATAATAATCATTAGACTCCATCGTCAGTAGGCTGATATTCAACTAATTTCCAGCTTTTTTCAGTTATCTGGTGGAAACAATCCCCACTAGAAAAATTTGTTGAAGAAGAGCTGCTAATATATTTTTGGTACTTAGAGCTTTGATCATATTTCTATTATATAATTTACCATATAAGGAGACCTGAGAAATACTAATGAAGGCTTAATACAGCCAGAAGATATAATTTCAGAAAAAGAAAGACACAGGAATGTGTTGGGTGTTCCAGTTGCCGTTTCTGAATGGTTTACCATTTTCTAGCCACATTTCAAACAGTTTTTTCTTTGACGAATAATCAAAGCTTTGAAAACTTACTTACCTCAAGCCTCCCAACGTTTCTTCTTTCAGTGAAGTTCAAAGCACCCTATTAATTATTAGCACTTGTGAGAGGAGGTTTTTGAATTTGTAAAAAGTAAAATGAGACATATTGAGAATTTTAATAGGTTTTATACTGAAATTTGTAGAACAAGTTTCTGCAGCTTTCCTTAGTGTGGCTGTCGCTGGTTTCAGTAGGCAAAAATCTTGTGCAAAAAACCCAGATTAACCTCAGAATGCATTTATATGGCCTATATAGCATTTCTAGGCTTGGAATTTTAGCTTTGTAGATTTAATGCTCAATAAAATAGGTTTTAAAATCAGCATCCTGTGTTGCAATGGAACCATCCTGTTGTCCACATGGGGCCACTGACAGGCCTGGGACACAGATCTGCAGCACCAGCCTGTGGTCCAGGTGGGACACTCAGACAGTGCCTGTCAGCCACCACAGAACAAACAGACAACTTGTCTACACTGGAAAATTTTCTTTTGTCCTGTCCCTCTTTCCTCCAACACCACCAGTTAGGGACAAGAGTCAGAGGGAAATGACTGTATAGTTATCATTACCTTTTTTTAATTTCTTTAATAAAGATCTGGGGTACCCTGGTGACAGAAAGCCACAACCCCTGGGTACATGAGGTGCTGGAGACCATGGAGAGGAGTTTGGTACAGCCATTTACTGCTGATGTCAGTGAGATCCAGCTGCTCCTGCCCCCAGCGGTGCTGCTGGATGCAGACCAGCTCCAGCAGACCCACCGGGGTGTGCACATGGTGCTACATCACTCTTGTTTCTGGAGGATTGATTGTGCTGCCCTTTTCCAGAACAATGGGATTCTACAGAAACCAGCTTAGATTTCTCAAGTAATCCCCTAAAGTAGTTGGCATGCAGAGCCTTGGTGCAGAATTGCCATGTTTAGCTTGCACTGTACCTGAGATAATAAGTTATAGGCTCAAGCTGTGTCTGCAATTAATCTATAAGAGAGGTAAACTAATGGACAATTAATTGAGAGTTGTTTGTGGGCACACATCAATGTGTCCCATTTCCAGCTTCCTTGTCACCTTGTCCCCACAACTCATTTTCTTGACTTTGCCACAGAGGCCAAGCCTGCCACTTCAAAAGTGCTGAATATGTTAACCTTAGATTTTTATGTATGTTTTTTGAAGTAATTTTGCTATTTTTATGTGGAAATGGTTTGAAAAACTGCTCTACCCAAGTAGTAAAGACTGCAATTTCATTTTTTCACAGGCTCTCAAATTCAGGATATGGACTTTAGGATTAAATAGGGCTCTCCTCCTGCAACTGTTTGGCGTTGAATTTGAAGTATATACATGTATAGTAAAGGATTTTTGTGGTTGGTTCTGTTTTAGGAAAAGTAATTTACTAAGGTTAGAGATTAAAACTTACACATTCTGATACATATGTTTTCCAATATAATTATGTGTCCCTGTTCTCTCAGTATGGTAAACTGTCTAATTTCATAATTTCATTGTGTCAAAAATCAAGCAAAGAAAAGAGGGTGGGAGGAGAAAGTAGTTGTCTTAAATTATTATTATTAGGTGAATAAGCTCTCTAACTATTTAATTTACTTACTAATTTGTAGAGCTATTTACTTAGCAGTGGATCTCAAAATCACGAGTGAAGACTGGCAAGATTTCCCTTTTACATTTTGTTTCATAAGCACCTTGAAAAATGTGTTGAATTTCAATCTCCACAAAAGCAAGTGGAACATCAGTTCCCGTGAATCACCAGAGCAGAGCAGCAGGAATCCATTCCAAAGAAAGCCCCTTTGGATTCATTGCAGGGCCACTGATGTGTTTTCATCTGCAATAAGCAGCAAAGTTACAGTGTGATTACAGTGAGCTTCAGTGCTGGGTCACCTGTCAAGTGACTATCATGTTTTCATGTATAGAGAATGCAGATGAGGTAGTATGATGCATTTCATTAATGAAAAATTCCTGAAATGACTATACAAATCCAAAGGCAGCAGCATTATTTCATGGAAACTGTCCAGGTAAAATAGAATTGTGAGATGACCTTGCCTCTGTACTACTTACCTATACCCAGACTCTGTGGTACTCCAAAATAACAGATGTTTTGTAACTAGGCACAATATGAGTTTATCTGCTGATTATTTTATTTATGACCAGTACAAATGATTGGTAATTTGATCTCGGAGCTGTCGCTGTGTAAGGCTTCTTGAAGGTAGAATTTTGGCTTGTGTTCTGAATATTTGAAATACTTTGTATGCATTTCATATTCCCATAAATATTGTATCAACTTAGTATTTGGTTAGTTAAAAACTGCTGAATATGCTGTATTAGTTAGTAGTGTTCTCTGTACTTTAATTCCTGTTGTTACATTGCTGATGCCAGAGAGTTAATAGATCAAGTTTGGTTTTGCTGACATTTTTTATTTTAGAAAGCAGGAATTCTGAAACAATATTTGAATTTTTTTTCTCCACAGTACTTACACTTGGTGAATAAAATGAAACACTGCAATGATCTAATTATTTGATATGAAATACTAGATTATGTTAAAACTTCCTTAAATAAAGGGTAAATTCATCAATGTTAGCGGGCAATGCTTGGGTGGAGGACATTCTCAGAGGTTTAAAATACTACTTTTTGACATGGACTGTTTTGGAAAGTAGTGGCAAAGATGCTATAAAAGGAGTTTTTTCAATGAGTAATTATAATTATGGAAGTAATTATTAGTGTAATTGATTTCAGCAACATCAGGGAACAAATTTTTCCAGAAGTGGTACTAAAATCCCCAAATTATTTAAGAGTCAAGAGGAGTTTAACTCAGAAGTGAAGAAATTAACTGTGTCTGAAACCACTGTTGGCTTACATTTCCTGCACTACAATTCCAAACCCTGCCATTGCCTGCCTGCTTTGCCTTGGTATTTTTTGCAGGTCACATGCACTCCTTGTCTTTGGGAAATCAGTTGTGTACAGTTACTATGGAAGAGTTTCACCCACTGGAGTTCTGTAGTACCACACAACAGATCTGCTTTAACTCTTCCGTTCTTTTCCTGCCGCAGAATCCCTAGACACAAAATTTCCCCTTGCATGATAGAAACACCCCCAAAAAACCTTTTGCTGGTGTAGAACTTGAATTCCTGTGCACTCCTCAACTGGTGTTTCAGCATCTCCCCTGATTCACATGCAGACCGAATTCTCTGAGCCCTCTTATTTCCCAGAAAGTGGATTTGCTGATAAAGTTACTTTTTTGCAGATGCAACCCTGAGGACTAGTTGAGCTCAGTAGCTTTATTTTCTCTTTTCTAGCTGGGGATGCATGTTATGTATCATATTTTTGTTTACAGTTTATATGTTTTATGCTTTTGTTTGATCTGTTTTGTATTTAAAGTATTGCTACTATAGCAACTGTTGCATTATGTGATGTCTTCATTATTATCAAGCTGCCAAATACTTGTTAAAGAATAAATCAGTATATTAGATGAAATGCATTGATTCTTACAATGTTTTTAAATAAATATCTTACCAGTGAACGCATTTGGTACTACTGTTTTTTCAGTGTTTTTTTCATTTCTGATGAGTAGTGGATTGGATAGAGATTGTAAGTACAGTAAAAAGAGTACTTGGTTTCATTTTCTTACTTACTGAGTTCAGAGAATTAAATGCTTTTTTATTTTCTTTGGGAAAATTGTTCATACCTTCTTGGACATTTTGAGTTTCACTAAAGTTATGGAAAAACTTCCATTGCCATTTGCCTCTGACAAGAAGGTATATCCTTGGAGACAGCCTACATTGAGATAATTAATGAGTAGTCATCAAGTAAAGCTTGGAGTCTTGAGGCTATGCTTTTACTTAAAGATTGTGAAACAAATAAAGATGAAACAAAAGCAAGTCCACAAGAGTTGACTTTTTTTTCTTCTGTAAACTTGTAAGACAATGCCAGCCCTTGGGAGTGAGGAGTCATTGTGCAGAGCAGTATCTGTCTGCCAGATACCTTCTGTTCAATGTTCTTCTCTGGATTTTGAACAAGAGCTAGAATTGTCCTTGGATGGATATTTGTATGTCCCTCTGGATCTAATCTTTTTCAATGGAATGTGCAGTGGAGATTTCTCACCGTGTTTTCACACTTGGCCAACAAGTAGTCAGTGGTTTAGTTTTGGGCTAAGCACCTTATAAACATTTTGTCCCCATTTACCTTTGAGCTGTCAGCTCAGTATGAGCATTTAGGCCAAGTGCTCTTTGTGGTTCCACCAAGCCTTTCGTAGGGACCCCATGTGACATCTTTAGTGATCATTTTGCTTTGACATGTTTGCATATGAGAACAAGACTTATTCCACTCTCAGCTTTGACTGAGGCATCCATGCCACACCTTCTGCTAGGGCAAGGCAGTTTGGGTACATATATCTAAAGAAATAGGAGGCATTTAGATCTACTGGTTCTTTCTAACCCAAAATAAAAAGTTAACGATGCATCAGCTAAGGAGTCATGTTAGGAAGGCTGAAAGTATCTGTAGTCTGGCAGCCTCTAAAGAAAGAGTAACTTGTGCAACAAAAGTAAAAACCCAAAGAATAAATTGCAATATTTCCTTCCTATTATGCAAACAACCACAAGCCTTTTCAAGTCCATTGCAGTAAACTTGCAGTTTGTTTCTCCTGGATACTTTCAGAACCTTTACAAAACTCAGAATTTAGCTGATAATCTCTGCTAAACTAGAGTTCATCTCTATTTTGCTTGTTTTCTTGAATATGAATGTCATTTCAGTTTGGAGACAGACTTGACAAGCAGTCTGTTGGTCAAATTGTAGGAGGAAAGTAAATGAAGAGACAATTACTTTAAAGATGCTTTATCTCAAATTTGGTTTCTAAATAACAACATGTTGTTTCTGTTTTTTAGAACTAGACCAAGCTGTATGAGAATGCCTTTTGATAAGCAACACTTTCCTTGTCCTGTTGGACCTCGGAAATAGATAAAGGTGACAGAATGGGCACAATACCCAAATGTGAGACAGCAGGTGTGGTTGCTACCACGCTGGGTATTGTCTCAAACTCCAGGATTTGTAGTCTTGGCATAATCTTCTCCCTTTCTTTTCAGATCCCAGTGGTTGTGAATTAAGTATATTTCAGATTGACAGTACTCTGCAGTATGTTTAGATTTGCAGGGTCATGCCCAAGCCTTGCTTCAGGATACATGGCTGTGAAGATCAAAATGACAGTTGTGTTTTCTTCTTTTTCTTAGCATTTTTTTAATCAGTGGAGCTGGAATTTCAGGTTCCTGCTTGCCTGCAGGATTTTTAGAATGGCCATAGAGCATTCAGACCTCATAGCAGAAATAATGAATCTTCCTGAATATCAGTGTTGCTGAAGCCTTGGGACAATGATACAAAACCTTTTATAAAGCAAAAATAAAATTTAAAGATTAGGAGAACATAATGAGGTGTTAAGACTGTATATTTATACATGTGCTATCATTACTAAAATTACACTGTTTTCAGTTTTCAGGTTTGTGGAGGAGATGCTGTTTCTACCATAACCTCCATAAGTACTATTTAGCCAAAGCATAAATTGAGCAGTGTTCATCTAGAGACTTGTTATGTTCAGGAGGTCATAGGAGTTGCTGTTGGTCGTGTGAGTGAATTTTTGTTCTTTGCAAACTGTACTGAGGGTTCAGATTCACTTCTTTGTATGGGTTTACATTAAAAATACTGCTCAAGGCTGGTGAAACTCTTCATAGGATATCTGGAAGCTTTTATTGGCCCCTGGATGATGGGAATCTGGCTATCAGATTTTTACACCACAGATATTTTCAATAGCAAAATGTATCCTAATTTTATTCTAAAATAAGGATCTTGTAACAGAATGTGAGGTGTCTTGCTGACATTTGTACTATTTAAACAAAGACTTCTACAAAGTTCACTTGCAGTTATTGTACCTTTTCATGTTACCACACCTTTCTAATTTTCTCTCTTCATTTGGCAGTGAGTCCAGATTGAAGAATGATACAGGTTTTCCAGGCAACTTCACTTCCTATTTTTCTTTGTCTGTTTTAATGTAGCTGTGCTCTCCTACCTCATGTGGCATGAGGGTGTCTGCTGGCTGCTGACTGTGGGTTCTGAGCTTTGGCACATGGAGAAGCTGGGCTCGTTATTTACCCAAATCAAAGAGTAACTATTACATACTAAAGAGGTGCCTTCCTCTGGAAATGACAGTTCTTAAAGAAAATGTACCTGAATTTGCGTTCTGTTTATTGCAGCAAGTACTGATTTCATCTTTGCCTAAATAAAAAAAAATGTTGGCTTGACCCTTTGAATACAAGAATGGCAAGAAGACAAGTTTCCAAAATCTTCCTCTGATGAACCCCAGTCTCCTGTAACTGATTCTATTTATTTTCATTAGTTTGAAGTGAAATATATCCGTAATGACAATAGTGATGAATGCAGATAGCAGAGGACTCTGTCCAGGTTATAAATTTAAAACCTTATATACTTGCAGAGATTTCAGGCACCTGCAGATTTTATACCTGATAGAAAATTACCATCAAAGTTTAAGACTGCAGTAAAAGTAAATCCTAGGGATTTGCTGGAGCCTCCTGGAGTTTAAGCTATGAAGAATTATAATAAAACAGATGTTTCTTACAACTTACAAGAAAAATAATTGACAAAATAAGACCTACAGTCTGAGACAGTTTCTTTGCTAAGTTTTGCCTTTGCTTGTCTTACCTAACCTTTTCCTTTCAAAGGAGAATCTGCTCTCCTTAAGTGGAATTTGCAGGATGTACTTCACTTAATTCTCTCCTTTCAGCTTAAGGAGCTATTTCCCTTTCCCACAAGGTTCTGTCATACATCTTTGCCTTCAGTCAGGAAAATCTGCTTAGGGCTCCCCAGTTGTGGGGACAGACCCTGTTCCTTGGCCAGGGGGCTGCAGCTCAGAGCAGCGTCCTCTCCATCTGAGCATGGGAACGTATTCCCAGCACCCCTCTCCACATCTGCCAAACAGACAAGCGTGAAGCCGTGTTTGATAATTGAGCAGTACAGCAATGCAGGCTCTTTTTTGGGCAGTGGTCTGACCTTTTCTTTATCACCCAAGGAGAACATGCCAGAAGGGACAGAGTGCTGTTGTGCTGTATAATTACATGAAGTTCAAAGTCTGCAGCTTTGCATGTTTAGAGAGTAAAGATAATATAATTCAAAATATAACAACGGTATGTTCTGAATATTCAAAGTGGTGTGTGATAAAGAACATGCAAGGAGAGATTAATATTGTTAAAGAACTATGAATTACAGGCTATTTGATGTTTTTTTTCTCATTCCTGAAGGGCTACATCAGGTCAGGAGGAGCAGATGGAAACTTTTTGCTGGGACACAGTTACTTGACAGCTTCCTTCTGCATCCTGTAAAGACTCCATTGGCAGATTTTCTAATTTGCTGGGGAGATGCAGCTCTCTCTTCTGCCTGATTTTCCTGCACTCTCTTATGGCAGCAGTGTTATGAATGTAATCTTTTCTAGTTTCTTTATCTTTAATTGATGTTTCCCAGATATCTTTTACAATTTATTAGAAGCCTATTACTTTTAGCTGAGACTTAAAAAGGAACATTTACCAGAGGGAGTTCAGTCTTCTCACTGCTCTACTCAGATGACTCCCTGCATCCCATTCTTTCTCTTTGGTCCCTGGCAGCTCAGGCACTCTTGCTGGAGATCTGTAGGTTTTCCATTAACTTCTCTTTGTTGGCTTCCCATGTTAGATTGCAAACAATTAAAGTGACTAATCTTAACTGCAACAGGTATATGGGGACTCTGAATCAAAGTGGCACTCAAGTGAAACTGAGGAAATGATTTTCCTCTGGCTGCTCCTCTGAGCTACAGGTGGCGTGATGCAGAGTATGGATTTTATGCAGTGCCACAATCATGGCCATGCAGATACACAGATGCCCCATCCAGGCCTCAGTCTGCCTCTGGTGTTACCAGGCTTTAAGCAAGTTGTATCAGCATGCTGGTAAAAACATCCAGCTAAAAATATCGTAAGTACCAATTACACATTTAAAGAAACCAATTTAAATGCCGCAGATTGCTGTCTGTGGGTAATTATTCAGTCTAAAACAAATAACCCAGAGGTTGCAAATAATAATTTTGCTGAAAAATAATAGCATCCATTATTTAATATCTACATTTTTGTATTATCATAAAGTAAGAAATGACCTAAATTATCTTTTTTTCTGTTGTAGTACTTCTCAAACAGAAGTAAGTTTCAAATTTATTTCCTGGGAAGAGTGGGGATTAATATGGTGAATGTTGACCTGGATATACATATATTTTAATCTAGGATTTATATACCTGTGAATCTATATAGTAGAAATCCTGACAGACCCTTTAACTGTGGTGTCACTAATACATTGATATAATTTGTTACTTCAGCTAAGGTGTTTTGCCTCAAGAGGTGGAATACTTTTATGTATGGAAAGGTCAGTTTTAATTAATAACCTGTTTTCATCATTCAGGGCCAATATGAATTGCTTGTAACATTTGTGTGAAATATTTTTCAATATAAAAATAAAACAAATTGAGCTTTATGTCACATTTATCATCCCCAATAACTCATTTTAAATGTCAAAAAAATCAGTACAGACCAAAAGCCTATTTCTAGAAGCTTTAGTAGCCCTATTTATCAGAGTGAAATAAGATATTATCATCCCATTACCCCATCACATGCCTTCTGCACTTCTAGTTCTCTGTAACACAGAAGGCAGTTTTTCTGTTGTTAAATATTTGTTGTCCAAACAGTAAAAAGTGAAGAAAATTCTGAGTCAATATCAGGTAGTTTTATTAGCGTGTATTTCTTTCACTGAAA